>NC_090385.1:44639798-44941515 GCF_036365525.1 Heterodontus francisci | reverse complement strand
GTGTGGAGGATCTTAAAGGAGGAGAGAGGAGAAAAGAGAAGTTTAGGAATGGAATTCTAGAGTTCAGGGTCCAGACACCCCACCATAGAAGAAAGTGGGGTATGGATGAGAGGACCAGGTTGGAGCAATGCAGAATTCACAGAGGGTTGTCGAACAGTAGGAGGTTACAGAGATCAGGCTGGTGGGGGTACAAGGCCATGGAGGGATTTGAACATGCGGATGATAATTTTAAAATTGAGACATTGAGGGACTAAGAGCCTGTGTAATTCAGTGGTGATGGGTGAATGGGGCTTGGCGTGAGTTAGGATGCGTGCAGCAGAGTATGGATGAGCTTAGGTTTATGGAGGGTAGAAGTTGGGAGGCCGGTCAGGAGAGCATTATTGGATAGTTGTGTGTGAAGAAAGCAAAAGCATGGATGAGAGTTTCAGCAACAGATGAACTGAGGCTGGGGTGGATATAGATGATTTTAGAGGTGGAATTGGGCAGTCTTGGTAATAAGGATACAGGATTGGAAGATTTCTCAGAGTCAAATAAGATGCTAAGTATCAACAATCTGGTTCAGACTAAGACATGGCCAGGGAGGGGATTCAACTCAGTGACAGTGGAAGAGTTTGTGGCGCGGGCTGAAAACAATAGCTTTGATCTTCCTCATGTTTAATTGGAGACAATTTCAGCTCTTCCAGAACTGGATGTCAAACAGAGGTAGTGGGGAGGTCGTTAGAACTGGTGGGGCGATAGAGCTGTGTATCGTCAACGTACATGTGGGACCTGGCATTGTGTTTTCAGATGGTTGTGTCAAGGGGCAGTGTCTGGGTGTAAACAGGAGGGGAGCATAGGATACATCCTTAGGGGGCTCCAGAGATAACAGTATGAGTGTGGGAGGAGAAGCCATTGCAGGAGATTCTGTGACTGTACCTGAAACAGCGATGGCATTCCCAATCACTTGGGCAACAGAGGCGAGGCACGGCCTCAGACAGGTCGAGAAGGATGAGGAGGGATTGTGCACAAGGTAGGGAGAAAGATGTGGGAAAATTCTAAGCAGCATAAATGCCCATAGTGGGATTTTTTAACTTCTAGACTCAAATGTCAGCAGAGCATAACTCCCTTTACATCATCTGATCAGCATTCCTGAATTTGGTACAGCACAAGTTAAGTGCAAAGTACAGCTCCATCTGACAGTGTAGATGTTTCCACTTGTGGGAATACCCAAAACTGGGGACCATAAATCTACGAAAGTTACTAACAAATCCCAATAAGGAATTAAGGAGCACCCACTTTACCCAAATAATGGTTAGAATGTGAAAATTTCTTCCACCTGGAGTAGTTGAAGCACATATCTAGCGTCCCTTAAATGTATCTATGCTAAGTATGTGTGGGGAGGGGGCGTGGGGGGAGATAAAGGAATAGGATATGCAGGTAGGGTTAGATGAAGTTGAATGGGAGGAGAATTGTGTGGCACATAAAGGGACAAACCAGTTGGGCTAACGGCCTGTTTCTGTGCTGTTAATTCTATGTATTCTTGATACTCCTTGTAATTTTCTTTTCCTTACTTCCTTATTACTCTCTCCGTATCTCTTTGCTGTTGTTTACATCCCTCCCACTCTGCGGGATCCCCACTATTCTTTGTACATTAGTGTGTCGCACTTTGTTACAAATGCAAAACAAACCTAAAAGACGACTTCTGGTCTGCAGGCAATCTAACAAGTACATTCCAACCTACAGTGTTTCCTGACCAAATAATTCCATTTTGAATGGCCCGAGGATTGGTTTACTTCACAAAAGGCTTGTGGCCTTAAAAAGACACAGCCTGATTTTTATTAAACATTCTTTTCTCACAGGAGTGGGTGGGAGAGCGCTGCCTAAAGAGTTTGTGTGAGGATAGCAGTGCTCTGCAGGATCCAGTTCTGACAAACAAGCAAGCACAGCGACTCTTGCAACTGATATGCTATCCACACCGTCAGCTGGACAGCGAGGAAGGAGACAACCCGCAACGTCAGAGAATCAAACGCATCCTGCAGGTAAAGAACGGTATACATTGGGAAGGTAAACAACAAAAACAATAGGCAGCACACCGTGGCAATTTCTTAAACCTGAAAGTGAAGAACTTTGCCAAATACCAAAGAGTATGGGGTGTAAGTTTAAAAATAAAAATTGGAGCCAACCACAATTCATTGATTACTGTTGATTAAGAGGATGAGGCAAATGAGCTACATTTAAGCACAGGTTTAATGATGACCAACATGGGAGAACATCACAAGGTCTAGTATGTGTTTTTTAAAAAATAGAGCCTCACTCTAATCTATCCTTGCAACCTTCTCCAACCTTTTACTACAGAAATGCACATTTCTTAAAATCAAGAACTGAGTTGACCATCTTTTTTCCATTTATTTTAGAATCTTGATCAATGGACAATGAGACAGTCCTCACTAGAGCTGCAGCTTATGATTAAACAGAGTGTCATCAGTGTAAGTAAAAGGCATAAAAACAGAAAATGCTGGAAATATTCAGCAGATCAAGCAACATCTGTGGAGAAAGAAACAGAGTTAATGTTTCAGGTTGATGACCTTTCAGCAGAAGTTTGTTTTAGTTCTAATAAAAGGTCATTGATCTGAAATGTTAACTCTTTTCCTCTCCCCACACATGCTGCCTGACCTGCTGAGTATTTCTAATATTTTCTGTTTTTATTTCAGACTTCCAACATCTGCAATATTTTGTTCCTGTATTAGTTAATAGCATTACAGTTTTAACTTTAATTCTGGTTCTGTATATGCCTCCAGACCTCAGGGTATGTGTATCTGCCAATGCCTGTAAGCGAATGCAGGGGAGCCTCCATTCTTAGAAATAGTATTTCTCGAATAACTTTGCATTCTTCAAGAATTATCTCTCTAATTCACTTGCTACAGTGCTTCTGAGTTTCACTAGCTGTTGGAAACCTCTTATATTTTGTTCTAAACCTGTACGTATTCAGGTTTTAGCCCATCAGATATTTGTAAGAGTGCACTGGTTCCTCTTTACCTGCATGCGTGGACGTGAAAGCTACAACACCTAGCTGTCATCCCAGTTCTGTGGTGATCTTTGCTGACTAATAATTGTCAGAAAGCCAAAAATGAGTATGCATCAAGATTGGAAATTTTGTACTTGGAGTGTAATTCGGATGTAATATGAGGGAAAACTACATCCGACTATAAGCGACTGTGTGCATGTGGATGAGTTGTTTCATGATTGCATCAGGAGTAGGAACAGTTTTTCACTTTGTACTTGATGACAGTCAACAAATTCTACTCTGTTGCAGCATCTGACAGAATTCTTTTTTCATGACTCTTGTAAATGTGTCTATATCCGAATAGTAAAAGATTTTTTTCATTATACCAAGCTTTCTTATAATCCCACACCTTCTTTATACTTGTAATATTTTGAGACTAAAATACCTAAAAAAAAAAAGTATGAAGGTGCATCCCTTATACTGCTATCAAAATTATATCCAAGTTTTGCAATAGCTTGTATCACCTCAAAAGCATATAGGACTGCTGAATGTTGATAGTGAATGTATGTGAAGGTGTTCGCCACAGTGATTATTTCTGAGTGCCTTATTTTCCTACCCATGTCCAGTGATGCATTTCATGGAATGTTGTCCAATCTTATATTTTAGGAGATGAATTCCTTGCTAGAAAACATCGCTAAAGCCACTATTGAGGTATTCCAAAAATCAGCTGAAATGAACTCCAATCTGAGCAGTAATGGAACTGTGAATGCTGGGGTAGCTGTCTCTAGCACCAGCAGTACAAATGGAAATGCCACCAGCAAAATGAAACCGCTGCTGAGGTGAGTTTTAGGTAGACTTAAAAATATGAACACCAGAAATTTAAAATAAAACTAGAAATGCACATCAGGCCAGTCAAGTCTGAAAAAAGAAAATACAGGCTGACAATTTGGGAGAATCTTTCATCAGAACATCAAAAGCACTAACCTGTCCTCTCTTTTTCAGATGTTGACTGCTCTGTGTATTTCTTGTGTTTTCTGATGATTTATTTTCGCAAGTTATCTTTTGGATGTTTGGAGCTTAAGTATATAAGAGGATACTTAACAATGCATTACATCACAGCCAAGCCTGATCTGCCCTCACTTGACATCCTCTTGGCAGCCACTCATGCACTTTCCAACTGGTTGCTGTATAGTGATTAGGAAAAGGGGCCTAGGTGATTGTGTTTTTTTCCTCTTTAACTTTGGCCTGAGCTTCAATCATGTTGACTGAGCATAGTCTGATGATCATACCTCACTAAATCTGCTGAGACGTGAGGGCAGCACACAGTGGGTTCTTGGTAAGATAGAGTCACATAATGGCACAAAAGGAGGCCATTTATAGAGTCATTTACGGCACAGAAGGAGGCAGTTTCAACCTATCGAGTCCATGCCGGCTCTCCATGGAGCTATGCAGTCAGTCCCACTCCCCAGCTCGATCCCTGTAGCCCTGCAAGTCTATTTCTCTCTGGCCTTCCGACTTCCTCTTGAGGTCATTGATCGTTTGCTTCCACCACCTTTGTCTGCAGCGAGTTCCGGTCATTACCACCCGCTGCGTAAAAAAAAAAAATGCTTACTCATATTCCCCCTGCATCTTTTGTCCAAAACCTTCAATTTGTGTCCCCTAGTTATTGTACCATTTGTTAATGGGAACAGTTTTTCCTTGATAACCTTTCTAAGCCAGTCATAATCTTGTACACTTCTGTTAAATCTCCCCTCCATCTCCTTTGTTCTAAGTAGAACACACCAGCTTTTCCAACCTAACCTTGTAACTAAAATCCTCCATCCTTGGAACCATTCTGGTAAATCTCCTCCGCACCCTCTTAAGGACCGACGTATCCTTCCTGAAGTGTGGTGACCAGAACTGGACCCAGTACTCCCGTTGTGGCCTAACCAGAGCTTTATAAATGTTCAGCATAACCTCCCTGCTTTTGTACTCTATTTATGAAGCCCAAGATCCCGAATGCTTTACTAACCACTCTCTCAATATGTCCTGCCACTTTCAAAGATCGATGTACATACACCTCCAGGGCTCTCTGTTCCTGCACACTCTTTGGAACTGTGCCAGTATGTATATATTCCCTCTCCCTATTCCTTTTGCCAAAATGCATCACCTCACACTGGTCAGTATTAAATTCTATCTGCCACTCCTCTGTCCATTCTGCTAGCCTATCTATGTCCTGTTGCAGGCGGTTCATATCATCCTCACTGTTTGTCGCATCTCCAAATTTGGTGGTGTCAACAAATTTTGAGATTCTACTCTGTATTCCAAGATCCAAGTCATTTATATATAGCAAAAAAAGCAGTGATCCCAACACTGACCCTCTGGGAACACCACTGTCAACCATCCTCCAGTCCTAAAAGCAACCATTTACTATGACACACTGTTTTCTATCCTTAAGCTAATTTTGTATCCAATTGGGCACTGGCCTTCCTATTCCATGAGCCTCAATTTTGTTAACCAGACTTTTATGTGGTACCTCATCAAATGCTTTCTTAAAATCCATATAGACAACATTCACCACATTCATTTCATTAACCTTCTCTGTTACTTCATCAACAAGTTCAATTAGATGGTCAAACATGATGTTCCTTTTACAATTCCATGCTGGCTATCCTTAATTAACTCAAACCTCTCTATGTTGACCCATCAAGTCCATGCAGGCTCTCTGTAGAGAAATCCAGTCAGTCCCATTCCCCCGCTCTATTCCTGTAGCCCTGCAAGTTTATTTCCCTCAAGAGCCCATCCAATTTCCTTTTGAAATCATTAATTGTCTCCGCTTCCACCACCCCTTGTAGGCAACGAGTTCCAGATATTCACATTAATTCCAGCTGGACATCATAAGGGACTGTATTTTGTGCATGGAAGGCTTTTTGTTCTGGGGTAGTTTGCATTTGTTGCGAAAAACTGTTAATTTTTAGTTTTCATTGATATAGCTAGATGTCCTGTGTCATTGTGAAGAATTGTTAGTCCACTAACAGTTTTAGTAATGGGGTTGATCACCCCTATAGCAAAGATTTATCAGCCAAATATTTAAGGAATATGAAATACTGCAGATGCTGGAAACCCGAAATAAAAACAGAAAATACTGGAAATACTCAGCAGGTGTGGCAGCATCTGTGGAGAGAGAAAGAGTTAACGTTTCAGGTCAGCGACCTTTCATTAGAACTCGGACTTTTGTTGAGGGGAGATCTGATAGAGGTGTACAAGATAATGACAGGCTTAGATAAGTTAGACGAAGAAAAGCTGTTCCCATTCGCTGATGGTACCAGGACGAGGGGACTTATTTAAGGTTTTGGGCGAGAGATACGGGGGAGGTAGAACCATAGAATTGTTACAGCACATCATCTGGCCCATCATGCCTGTGCCAGCCATCTGCAAAGTTTTTCCTCATGTCACCTCTGGTTCTTTCGCCAATCACCTCAAATTGGTGCCCTCTTGTTCTGGATCCTTTGGCCAATGGGAATCGATTCTCCCTATCTACTATGTTCAGACCCCTCATGATTTTGAACACCTCTATCAAATCTCCTCTTAATCTTTCTTTTCTCCAAGGAGAACAGACCCAGCTATCAGGAAGAACCTTTTTATGCAGTGAGTGGTAGTGACCTGGAACTTGTAGCCGACACGAGTGACGGAAGCGGAGATGACGAATGATTTTAAAAGGAAATTGGATGGGCACATGAGGGAAATAAACTTGTAGGGCTATGGGGATACAGTGGGGGAAATGGGACTGACTGGATTGCTCTACAGAGAGCCGCATGAGCTCAATGGGCCAAATGGCCACCTACTGTGCTATATGACTGATTCTATTTTCTTCAGTTTCATACAGATGTGTGTAAAAGAAAGCAGGAGAAAGACTTGCATTTGTATGATGCTGTTCACAACCTCAGGACATCCTAAAGTGCTTTACAATCAATTAAGTACTTTTGAAGTGTGGTTGGTGTTGTAATGAAGGGAAACGTGGCAGTCAATTTCCTCACAAGAAGGTCCCATGAACAGGGATGTGATAATGACTAGATAATCTGTTAGAGGTGTTGGTTGAGGGAGAAGTCCTGTTTTTTGAATAATGCAATGGGATCTTTTACATCCACCTGAAAGGGCAGACAAGACCTCAGTTTAACATCTCATCTAATGGATGGCACCTCCAACAGTGCAGCATTCACTACAGTACAGGAGTGCAAGGGGATAGAAGTCATGCTTCAGCTATACAAAGCCCTGCTTAGACCACACCTGGAGTTCTGTGAACAGTTCTGGGCACTACACCTTAGGAAGGATAGATTGGCCTTTGAAGGGGTGCAGTGCGGATTTACCAGAATAATACCTGGACTCCAGGGGTTAAATTAAGAGGATGCATTACCGTATTCTCTGCTATTTGTGTGGCACCTTATTGAATGCCTTTTGGAAATCCAGGTATTTTACTTCTCCTGGTTCCCCTTTATCTTCCCTACCAATTACATTCTCAAAAAACTCTAATAAATTTGTCAAACACGAGTTCCCTTTCATAAAACCATGTTGACTTTGTCTGATCATACTATGATTTACTAAGTGCATTGTTAGGACTTCCTTAATAATAGGTTCCAGCATTTTCCAATGATTAATGTCAGGCTAAATGGCCTGCAGTTCCTTGTTTACTCTCCCTCCTTTCTTGAATAGCAGTGTTATGTTTGCTAACTTTTAATCTGCTGGAATTGCTGTGGAATCTCGGGAATTTTGGAAAATCATAACCAGTGCATCCACTATCTCTGCAGCTACCTCTTTTGGAACTCTAGGATGTAGGCCATCATGTCCTGGGGATTTGTTGGCTTACACTCCCTTAAGTTTCTCCAATACTTTTTCGCTGCTGGTATTAATTACCTTAATTTCCTCATTCTTATTAGCCCATTGGCTACCCTCTATCTCTGGTATGTAATTTGTGTTATCTGCTGTGATGACAGCCACACGGGGCTGAATTTTCCTGGCCCATTGGCAACAGGCTAGGAGGTGGGAGGGCTGGCAAAATGGCGGCGAAAGCCACCTGACATTTTCCCACCATCATGCCAGATTGCCTGTGGTGGGAAAGTTAGCAGATCGGCCACCCACTGGGCAGTCAATTAAGCCACTTAAGTGGCCAATTAAGGGCCACTTACCACCTCCGTCGGCACTTTTCCTGTGTCGGGAGGGCCTGCTGCTCAACTGAGATACCACCCGGTGAAACCTGGCGATCTCCTTGCATGCTCTGATGGGCCCATGAGAGCCGGCAGCTCTCTGGGGGCAGACCACCATCCTTAATTAGCCAGCAGACCCGGCAACGGCCTCTTAATTGGCTGCTGCCAGCAATATGCTACTTCAGGTCCTGCTGCCGGCTGAAGCAGGGTCAGCACCCGCTTTCGGCCCTGGTAGAGGGACTTCACCGTCAGCCACAAAATTCAGCCCACAATACTTGTTCACTGTCTCTGCCATTTCCTCATTCCCCATGATAATTTCTCCTGTCTCTATACCTCTAAGGGTCAATGCTAACTTTAGCTACTCTGCTTTTTATATACTTGTAAAAGCTCTTGCAATCTCTTTTTACATTTCTGGCTAGATTACTCATTCTATTTTTTCCCTTTTTATCAATTCTTTTTGTCACCCCTTTCTCATTTCTAAAACACTCCCAGTCCTCAGGCTTATGGCTATTCTTTGCAGCAATTTAAGTCTCTTCTTTAATAATATCCTTAACTTCCCTAGTAAGCCACAGATGGATCTTTCCTGCTGAGTTTTTGTTTTTTAATGGAATGTATTTTTGTACTACATTTTGAATTGATTCTTTAAATGTTTCCCACTGTTTATTTATCGCCATACCTTTTAGTCTATTTCCCAATCAACCTTAGCCAGCTCTACCCTCATAGCTATGTAATTGGCTTTGTTTAAGTTTAAAATTCTTGTTTGGGACTAGAGTATGTCGCTTTCAAACTTAATATGGAATTCGATTGTACTATGATCACTTTTCCCCAGAGGATCGTTTACGCTGGTATTACTGATTAAACCAACATCATTGCACAATACTAGATTTAATAGCTTTATCCCTAGCTGGTTCCACAATGTATTGTTCCAGGAAACTGTCAGAAAACCTTTTACAAACTCATCTTCCAATCCACATTTGCCAATTTGATTTGTTCATATGAAGATTAAAGTCCCTCACAATTATTACATTGCCTTTGTTCCAGGCTCCAATTATTTCTTTAAGAACCGAAGAAATAGGAGCAGGATTAGGCCATTCAGCCCCTCGAGCCTGCCCCGCCATTCAATAAGATCATGGCTGATCTGTCCCAGTCCTTAACTTCTCTTTCGGGCCTGCTCTGCCTAATCCTCGACTCCCCGAGATTTCAAAAATCTATCTACCTCCTCCTTAAATACATTTAGTGACCTAACCTCCACAACTCTCTGAGGCAGAGAATTCCAGAGATTCACCACCCTCTGAGAGAAGAAATTCCTTCGTTTTAAAAGTTTTAAAAGTGTGACCCCTTATTCTGTAATTATGTCCCCTAGTTCTAGATTCCCACACTAGTGGAAACATCTTTTCAACATCTACCCTGTCGAGCCCCCTTAAAATCTTATATGTTTCTATAAGATCACCTCTCATTCTTCTAAACTCCAATGAATAAAGGCCTAAACTGTTTAGCCGTTCTTGATAAGACCGCCCCTTCATCCCAGGAATCAACCTAGTGAACCTTTTCTGAACTGCCTGCAATGCTAGTATATCCTTCTTTAAATGCGGGGACCAGAACTGTAGGCAGTACTCCAGGTGTGGCCTTACCAACACCCTGTACAGTTGTAACAGGACTTCCCTATTTTTAAACTCTAGCCCCCTAGCAATAAGGGTCAAAATTCCATTTGCCTTCCTAATTACTTGCTGCACCTGCATGCTAACCTTTTGTGTTTCATGCACAAGAACACCCAGATGCCTCTGTACTGCAGCATTTTATAGTCTTTATCTAAATAATAATCTGCCTTTTTATTCTTCCTACCAAAGTGGATGACCTCACACTTTCCCACATTGAACACCATCTGCCAAGTTTTTACCCACTCATTTAACCTACCTATATCCTTATGCAGATTCTTTGTGTCCTCATCACAACATGCCTTCCCACCTATTTTTGTATCGTTAGCAAATTTGGATACACTACACTCTGTCCCTTCCTCTAAGTCATTAATGTAGATCGTAAATAGCTGAGGCCCTAGGACCGAACCTTGTGGCACCCCACCAGTTACGGCTTTCCAACCTGAAAAAGACCCATTGATCCCGACTCTTTGCCTTCTGTGTGTTAGCCAATCCTCAATCCATGCCAACACATTACTCCCAATACCCTGAGTTCCTATTTTGTGCAATAACCTTTTATGTGGCACCTTATCAAACACTTACTGAAAATCCAAATACACATCATCTACTGGTTCACCTTTAGCCACTTTGCTTGTTATATCCTCAAAGAACTCTAACAAATTTGTCCAACATGATTTCCCTTTCATAAAACCATGCTGACTCTGCTTGATTGCATTATGATTAGATTAGATTAGAGATACAGCACTGAAACAGGCCCTTCGGCCCACCGAGTCCGTGCCGACCATCAACCACCCATTTATACTAATCCTACACTAATCCCATATTCCTACCAAACATCCCCACCTGTCCCTATATTTCCCTACCACCTACCTATACTAGTGACAATTTATAATGGTCAATTTACCTACCAACCTGCAAGTCTTTTGGCTTGTGGGAGGAAACCGGAGCACCCGGAGAAAACCCACACAGACACAGGGAGAACTTGCAAACTCCACACAGGCAGTACCCAGAATCGAACCCGGGTCCCTGGAGCTGTGAGGCTGCAGTGCTAACCACTGTGCCGCCCATTATGTTTTTCTAAATGTCCTGCTATTACTTCCTTAATAATCGACTCAAGCATTTTCCCAATGACTGATGTTAAGCTAACTGGTCCATAGTTTCCTGCTTTCTGCCTCCCTCCTTTCTTGAATAGGGGTATCACATTAGCGGTTTTCCAATCCGCTGGTACCCTACTGGAATCCAGTGAGTTTTGGTGTATTATGACCAATGTCTCCACTATCTGTGCAGCCACTTCTTTTAAAACCTTTGGATGCAGGCCACCAGGTCCTGACAACTTGTCTGCCTTTAGTCCCGTCAGTTTGTCCAGCACCTTTTCCCTCGTGATAGAGATTGTTACAAGTTCCTCCCTCCCATTTGCACCTTGTTCATCTGTTATTGTTGGGATGCTTATAGTGTCCTCTACCGTGAAGACTGATGAATAATATTGGTTTAAATTATCTGCCATTTCCCTCTTCCCTGTTATTAATTCCCCATTCTCATTCTCTAAGTGCCCCACATTTAATTTAGCTACTCTCTTTCTTTGTATATACCCATAGAAGTTCTTACTGTTTTCATAATTCTTGCCAATTTACTCTCATCATCAATTTTCTCCCTCTATTAATTTTTTAGTCATCCGCTGCTGGTTCCTAAAAACTTCCCAATAATCTCGCCTACCACTCGTTTTCGCCGCATTGTGCGCCTTCGCTTTTGATTTGATACTCTCCTTAACTTCTTTTGTTATCCGCGGGTGGTTCATCATTCTCTGAGTCCTTCCTTCTGACTGGAATAAATGTTTGCTTAGTGTTATGAAATATCTGCTTAAAAGTCTGCCACTGCTCATCCACTGACTTTCCCTGTAGTCTATTTTCCCAGTCCACTTTAGACAACTCTTTCTTCATACCTCTGTAATTGCTCTTGTTTAGGTTGAAGACACTGGTTTGAGACCTGAGTTGCTCACCCTCAAACTGAATTTGAAATTCTACCATGTTACGATCACTTCCCCCTAAAGGATCCTTAACTATGAGATCTCTTATTAATCCTACCTCATTACACAATACTAAAATAGCCTGTTCTCTGGTAGGTTCTGCAACTTATTGCTCTAAGTAACAATCCCTGAGGCACTCTACAAATTCGTCTTCCATGCTACCATTGCCAATTTGATTTGTTCAGTCTATATGCAGATTAAAATCACCCATGATAATTGCAGTCCACTTCTTACATGCCTTCTTAATGCTTCATCCAGTGTTAAATCTACTATTAGGGGGCCTATAAACTAATCCCACCAGCATTTTCTGGCCCTTGTTATTCCTAATCCCTACCCATACTGATTCTGCTTCCTGATCTTCTCAGCCAAGGCCATTTCGTACTACTGTCTTTATGTCATCCTTTACTATCAAGGTTACTACTCCTCTTTCCATTCTATTTGTTTTTTCGAAATGTTATGTGTCCTGGAATATTTATTTTCTAACCTTGGTCACCTGTGACCATGTCTCTCTAATGGCAATTAGCACTGAACCCAGTATCTCTTTGTGACGCTAGATCATCTATCTTATGAATGCCTTACGCATTCGAATAAAGAGCCTTTAACTTTTTTTAGTACTATTCTTTGCATGGACCATATTCACTGATGCACTGTTACCATTTAAAAACTCTATCTCTTCCTGTCCCACTCTTCTTGTTTTTACCCAAATTACTACATGGCTCTATTGCCTTGACTTTTCTCTTTAGATTTATAAATCTCTGTTCACCTGGCCCTTCCCTCAACATTTAGTTTAAAGTTCTATCCACAGCCTTAGTTAACATAATTTTCTCGGACAGTGATTCCAGCCCGGTTTAAGTGGAGCCCATCCCAATGGAACAATTCCCTCTTTCCCCAGTAATGGTGCTAGTGCCCATGAATCGAAACCCCTTCCTCCCACACCATTCTCTAAGCCACATGGTTAATTCTGTATTTAATATGCTTCATTCTATGCTGAGTGGCACATAGCTCAGATAACAATCCAGAGATTATTACCTTTGAAGTTCTGCGTTTTAATTTGAGCCCTGACACTTCAAACTCTATCAGCAGAACATTGTTCTTAGTTCTACGTGTGTCTACCTATGTTGGTTTCTATGTGACCTGTTAATTTTAAAACTGCTATTGATAGATTTTGGTTAACCAAAGGTATTGAATAATATGGGGCAAAGGTGGGTATATGGAGTTAGGTTGCAGATCAGCCACGATCTCATTGAATGGCAGAATATGGTCAAGGGGCTAAACGGCCTACACCTGTTCCTATGTTCCCTCAGTACTGTACTAGAGTGCCAAGCTGGGCTATGTGCTGAAGCCCACGGACAATGTAGTGTACTCTTGACAATTCAAAGTTTTTTTTTGTGAAACGTTTTGAATTCAGCAAAGTAACACCAAAATGGGAATTTAAACTTAAAAATGGAATAATCAGACCATTTGAATGCAGCAGCTCTAATTTTCTCTCCACCTACCCTGAAGGTGCTGACTTTTGTTGAGATAAATATGCTCAGAGCTTACTGATTCCTTGCCCAGGTGACCATTCTTCATCTGGGACAGTAAATTAGCAGATTTTGCCAGCATGGAGGGAATCAAGGCAAAGCATAATGGCTAGAAATGAGCACTTAGCAACAGGTCACTCAATAGTGACTGGGCCAGGTACTGTGGCCATTTTCTCCCCACTTTTTCTCTCCCTCCTACCTCAGGCAGTAACAACAACTTGCGTTTACATACCGCTTTTAATGTGGTAAAACATCCCAAGGTGCTCAAAGGAACATTATCAGACTAAGGAGATATTGGAGCAAAAGCAAAATACTGCGAATGCTGGAAATCTGAAATAGAAACCAGAAGTACTGGAAATACTCAGGTCTGGCAGCATCTGTGGAGAGAGAAACAGAGTTCATGTGTCAGGTCGATGACCGTTGACCTGAAACATTAACTCTGTTTCTCTCTCCACTGATGCTGCCAGAACTGCTGAATATTTCCAGTATCTTCTGTTGCTTGTTTTCATTTTACAAGGAGATATTAAGAAATGACCAAAACTTGGTTAAAGAGATAGGTGTTAGGATTATCTTAAAGGAGGAGTGGTGTATTGTTAATTTTAGCATCCCGACTACTGACATGTGCTAATTCAACACACCTTGGAATCACACCTCTGCAGCCTTAAGGCCTCCAGGACTTAGTGCTACTGAAAGATGTTCTATTGTTGAAATTGATAAGACTGTGGGAGGTATTTGTGCATCATGTATTCTTGTTGTATTTAAATACGATTTTATTTTCACATGCAGCTCATCAGAACGGACAGGTGTCTGGCTGGTGGCACCTTTGATTGCAAAGTTGCCAACATCTGTCCAAGGTCATGTGTTGAAAGCAGCTGGTGAGGAATTGGAGAAAGGTCAACATCTAGGGTCGTCCTCACGGAAAGAGCGGGATCGACAGAAGCAGAAGAGGCAAGTGTGGGTTTTTAATTTTTAAATGTTTTTGGTTTGGTGCTGTTCTCGCTGTCAGCTTTCCACTGTTGACTCACTTAAATGATACTTGTGCTGATGTTTTGTCAGTGTGTTTCTGAGCTTTCATTAGTTACCAGTTCACCCCATATGTAGCAGAAATAAGCACTGGAAACAGTACTGAGCAGTATAGAAAAAAGGCTGATCTGTGCTTAACCAGGATCAGTAAAAGCCCACAATTCTACAGTCACAGTAGTGTGTGCACTTTCACATAGTTATCATTCAGTGTGGTATCAGACCACTAGCATTGCGCAGCTTATACATGTATCTGCATTCAAGTGTTCCTTTCCCCTGTTCACTTAGATATTGGATGTCTGATATTTCACCAGTTTTAAATGCATCCACTAGATATCAAAGTGCAGACTTAAATACTAATCCATTATCATGCTTTTTTTTTGCACTCCTAGACAGCATAAAAGAAATTTGCTATTTGATAGTCATCCTCACACCTTGAGCTCCTAACTTCTCTACTGCCATCACGCCTTTTCTTATCTTTCTCTTTAGTATGGTTAGCAATCCTTTGAAATTTCTTGTCTTGTTCCCTTCAAACATCAGATATACCATCCTACACAATCCTTCCTATGTTGAACGAACTGAAGACTTTATTGCCCCCTACTCTTAACTATGCAACTTCCCTCAGTCTTCCCTTACTCTTACAATTTGTAAACTTTTCATTATTTCCTAATTTCCCTTCTCATCTTGCCTACATTTTTCAACCTTAGTGATGTTCTATTCTGAAGACCTTGTCTCTTCACCTGTGGAGCTATACTGAACATCTTCAATTCTATATCTGGATACCATCAAACAACTTGTAATTAAATAAAAGTCACCAGAATTTAATTCTGTTTGATATTAAATTAATTTGACAACACTAGTTGGAAACATTGCATGGGCAATATTCTATTTTATTTAATCTTTGTTTTTCTCTCCAGTATGTCGCTGCTGAGTCAACAGCCATTTCTTTCTCTGGTTTTGACATGCCTGAAGGGGCAGGATGAACAAAGGGAGGGGCTTCTCACCTCCCTTTACAGCCAAGTCCAACAGGTAATGTAACCCTTAAAATTATTAGTTGTGGAAGTTTATCGAGTCATGTATCATCAGGTGTTGGGTGATGTCATAAAACTGGTGTGTTTTCAGTCCTTATGCACTGCTAAGTCTGAGAAATAATGTCACGATAACAGGTTAGGTTGATTTGAAGAAGATCCTTCCATTCACATTGTTATATTCCAGAAAGCTTGTTATGGAAGGATAATGCTGGATCTTATATTTACTCAGTTTCACTTTTATTGTGCAGAATAAAAGGATTACAAACATGTAACTCCTCACTCAAACCCTTCACCAGTCTCAGTGAGTGTCTATTTATAAGTGTTCAACTAAGACCCCAATTAAAACCTTCACCTACATATAATCAAACCATTGACACACAATTAACAGATAGGGTGACGCAGTGGTTAGCACCGCAGCCTCACAGTTCCAGCGACCCGGGCTTGGTTCTGGGTACTGCCTGTGCAGAATTTGCAAGTTCTCCCTGTGACCGCGTGGGTTTCCGCCGAATGCTCCTGTTTCCTCCCACAGCCAAAGACTTGCAGGTTGATAGGAAATTGGCCATTGTAAATTGCCCCTGGTGTAGGTAGGTGATAGGAGAATGGTGGGGGTGTGGTAGGGAATATGGGATTAATGTAGAATGAGTAAAATGGGTGGTTGTTAGTCGGCACAGACTCGGTGGGCCGAAGGGCCTGTTTCAGTGCTGTATCTCTCTATGACTCAATCCTTCCAAAATTCTACCCTCTTCACATTACCGCTTTATCACTTGATCAGAACCTTGAGAAATGCAAACCCTGCCCCTCACTCCCCCCTGCTCCCCAAAGAAATGCCCTGGAGCATTAGCTTAAATTATGTGTTAAAGTCTTGAAATGGGACTTAAAGCTACAAGCTTCTGACCCAGAGGCTAGAGTGCTGCCAACTTAATACCTTTTGAGTACCCAAACAGTGTGTTAAGGAAAGGTGGTAAGGGGTGTGGGTGGCTCCCACTGTTCACCTCCCAACTGATTGTAATCGTGTTTTGTTAAAATGTTGAGTTAGTCCTTGAGTGCTTTTTAGGGTCAATTAAATAGACAAATGATAGTGTTTCTTGTAGGTTAACAAAAACTATTTTTGCACAATTCCTGAAATGGTCACAACCTCACTCACGCATGCATTCACTTACACACGCACACACAAGAGTAGATAGATGGAGAGAAGTGTAAGTGGTTTAACTTGAGGTTATGGTTCATGGTTCACAGTAAACCTGTTGAGACTTCTAAGGAGGACAGTTTTTTTTAAAAGGTGCAGGCCTGGATGTTGTAGTCATGAACTTGTTGAGATGCTGTAGATTTTCTGGTGGTTAAAACTTCAGACTGGAGGTGGTAGTCACTTTCATTTCTTTACTGCATCAAGTTGAAGTGTAGAATTAGCAGCAGGGCTTCTTTGTGCTGGTCTGATCTCTCAGTCTCTGGCTAGACTTCTTTCTGATATTTTGGCTTGATCTCTCCCTCTCTCCAGTGGGTTTCTTTTTAGGATAAAAATTCATCACTAGAGTTTCTGTTAGGAGACACATTGCTCGCTCCCCTGTTGTGCCACACAATGGGCCAGGATATGATAACCTTGGCCATCGATTAATGTTTGGGTACTATTCTGTTATGATGTTGCTACTTCACACCCATTCATCCTGGTTTTGTTGTAAAACATTCATCCTGGGGTTGGGGGGCTGATAGGGTGGGTGTGTGGTTAAGACAATTACCTCCTTTGTCTCAGAAGAAACCCATTCAATTCAGGAATGTCTCTTGATGGTTTCAGGATGGGTGTGGTTGATACCTCTTGGTCTGCAATGTATCCTTTTGTCCTTTCAAGACAGTGAGGCAGTTTTTGAATATACAGGCCAGGTCACCTGACCTTCAGCGGCCATTTTTGAAGACTCAACAGAGAATAAATAAATTGGAGAGAAGATACATTTAATTGGTTTGTACAGTCAGGTGGAACAGGACTGTAATACCAAATACAGTAGGATTATAAGGCAGCTATCAGAAAACTTAAAGTTCCCTTCCTCCAGTTGTCTGCTGTTATTTCCTTTAGGCATTTTTCTTGCTGATGTGCAATTCCAAAGATACCTGCAGCCGTCCATTACTTTGCCCAGATGGCTATTCTGCACAGCTGAGCTTGAACAACAAATGTATGTCAGCAACCTGTTAAACTGAGACATTGTCTAGCCAAATCTTGTTCTCATCAGACATCTGTACAATCTCCAGCTGGAGAGCAGTCAATAAGTGATACTTAAGAACATAAGAAATAGGCCATAAGGCCACTCAAGCCTGCTTTGCTATTCAGTAAGATAATGGATGATCTTCTACCTCAACTCCATCTTCTGCACTATCCCCCTATCCCTTGATTCCCTTAGTGTTCAAAAATCTATTGATCTCAGTCTTGAATATACTCATTGACTGAGCATCAACAACTCTCTGAGAATTCCAAAGATTCACGACCCTCTGAGTAAGTTAATTTCTTCTCATCTCAGTCCTATATTGCCAACTCCTTATCCTGAGACTATGACCCCTAGTTTTCGACTCTCCGTCTAAGGAAAGCAGCCTCATAGCATCTATCCTGTAAGCTCTGTAAGAAGTTTTATGTATTTCAATGAGATCACCTTTCATTCTTCACTCCAGAGAATATAGGCACATTCTACTCAATCTCCCCTCGTAGAACAGCTCTCATCGCATGAACCAATCTAGTGAACCTTTGTTGCACCCCCCCCCCCCCACCTGAGACAAGTATATCTTTTCTTAAGGAAGGAAACCAAAACTTGTATGCAGTACTTCAGATGTAGTCTCACCAAAGTCCTATATAATTGCAACAAGACTGCCTTACTCTTGTACTCTAAACCGTCTGCAATAAAGGCTGTTTGTTTGACTTCTCCCATCCCCAACCAGGGATACTGGAGTCAGTTGGAGCACCTCTTTCTACCACTCCAGCTGATATTAGGAAACAGCATAGACAATAGATAACTTTTTTGGACTGAAGGAAAGTATACAGCGGGGTTCCCCTTGGGTCGGGACTAGGACCACTGCTTTTCTTGATATATATTAATGATCTAGACTTGGGTGTACAGGGCACAATTTCAAAATTTGTAGGTGACACAAAACTTGGAATTATTGTGAGCTGTGAGGAGGATATTGATAGACTTGGAAGAGGACATAGGCAGGCAGATGGAATGGTCAGACATATGGCAGATGAAACAATGCAGAGAAGTGTGAAGTGATACATTTTAGCAGGAAGAACAAGGAGAGGCAATATAAATTAAAGGGTACAATTCTAAATGGGGTGCAGGAGCAGAGAAATCTGGGAGTTTATATGCACAAATCGTTGACAGTGGCAGGTCAGGTTGAGAAAGTGGTTATTTATTTTTATTTTATTTATTTTATTTTTAAAATTTTATTTAGAGATACAGCACTGAAACAGGCCCTTCGGCCCACCGAGTCTGTGCCGACCAAGAACCACCCATTTATATTAACCCTATACTAATCCCATATTCCCTACCACCGACCTACACTCGGGTCAATTTACAATGGCCAATTTACCTATCACCTGCAAGTCTTTGGCAATGGGAGGAAACCGGAGCACCGGGCAAAAACCCACGCGGTCACAGGGAGAACTTGCAAACTCCGCACAGGCAGTACCCAGAATTGAACCCGGGTCCCTGGAGCTGTGAGGCTGTGGTGCTAACCACTGCGCCACTGTGCCGCCCAGTTAAAAAGGCGTAAGGATCCTAGGTTTTTTAAATAGAGGCAAAGAGTACAAAAACAAGGAAGTTATGGTGAACCTTTATAAAACACTGGTTTGGCCTCAACTGGAGTATTGTATCCAATTCTGGGCATTGCGCTTTAGGAAGGATGTGCAGGATTTTGAAAGGGTGCAGAAAAGATTTATGAGAATGA
The DNA here is from genome assembly GCF_036365525.1 of Heterodontus francisci. Classification (NCBI taxonomy): domain Eukaryota; kingdom Metazoa; phylum Chordata; class Chondrichthyes; order Heterodontiformes; family Heterodontidae; genus Heterodontus; species Heterodontus francisci. The sequence goes on along the minus strand of NC_090385.1, from coordinate 44,922,179 downwards.
TTCCAGGGATGAGGGACTTCAGTTACATGGATGGATTTGTAAAGCTGGGATTATTCTCCTGAGTGAAGAGAATGTTGATAGAGGTGTTCAAAATCATGAGGGGTGTAGCTAGAGGGAAGCTGTCCCCATTGGTGGAAGAGTCGAGAACCAGAGGACACCGATTTAAGGTGATTAGTAAAAGAACCAAAGGTGAAATGAAGTAAAACATCTTTGTGCAGAGAGTGGTTAGGATCTGGAATGCACTGCTTAAGAGTGTGGTGGAGGCAGATTCAATCTTGGCTTTCAAAAGAGAACTGGATAAGCGGCTGAAAAGAGACAATTTGCAGGGCTACAGGGAGTGGGACTTGCTAAACTGCTCTTGCAGAAAGCCAGCACGGACCTGACCTGCCGAAAGGCCTCCTTCTATGCTGTAGCCAGTCTATGATTCTAACCTGTAAACTCTTGGTCTATATGGCTCCTGTGAGCAGTGAATTTACCTACTGAGCCATCAGGAGAATTCCTGTGAACCAACGGGGAAGATGCAGTTCACTTCCACGATACTCAGACTTTTACTGTCAGCAGCTTTTTCACATTTTTGGTTTTAATTCTCACATAGTAAGAACTATAAACTGCACATTGATGCTGCTAATTTAGTGTTAAGGAGAATGTGGTATTAAGAATGCAATGCCATAAGAGGAGATGCAGAACAAGGATCCTACAATCGTGTCGTTAGGGACAATAAAAGTCCCTGTGCACGTCTGCCAGGAACTGGAATGTAATAGCCCTCTGAAGCCTGTTGGTGTGTTCCAAGAGTATTTCATCTTGTCTGCTGTTGTCAAGAAACTGAACCTCACAATAAACATGTCATACATCAGCTGCTTCCTATGTTGGGTGTAACAACTTTAGAATCTTATTTTGTCCTAGAAATTGATGGGATTTGCCTCCAGTTTACTTGATTATGTGCTCCTGAAAACATTCTCTTTTCTGGAAATGTTGCATGAGCTCCAACAGCATCTACTGCCTCAACCAAGTGGCCATTTTTCATGTATGAGCCTACGGAGTGAGTAACTGTAGAGTGCAATACATTTAAGTCAAATTTTGTTTTTACCCAATGTCCACACATCAGTACCTTTCAACAGGCATCAGTGGATAGTGATCAAGAATGTGAACCTTGTATGTTTACTGAATTCTCCCCTTTTCCTTGTCAAGAGATAATGAGACCAAATGTAATACCTGCATCACCCTGACATATATGAAATAACTTGATAAAGAACAGGGATTCAGATTTAACTTTTTACTGGCTTGTATGGCTGTTGAAAGTGCTGTATCAACTCACTGAACTTTGATAGGATTTGAAGTGTGATTCCTTTCAAGCCTTGAAGAATTACATTCAAGTTCAGTGCTGAAGGCTTTTCCAGTGCTGTACAATGAAAACCGTTGCAAGGATTGATGGTTATGTGAAGGGGTTAAAGAGTCTAGCTGAACATTATTGTATAGAAGTTGCATTCAAACCCTCCAATAATCCAACTTGTTTCTGAAAACTTTTTTATTGGTCCCTTTAGAGGTGTCAGTGTGATGATACTCGGAGTTTACTTTCTTTTGAGCTTGTTGTAACTCGCCACTGAAACAGCAGTGCTATTTGGGTACTATTACCAGTATCTCTCTGACAGCAAGGTACTTCATGGGAAGGATGGCGCGAGCTAACTGACCAACAGCAGATAAATCCAATAATTGTTCTTTATTTATCCTTCTCAGATTGTAACAAACTGGCGTGAAGATCAGTACCAGGATGACTGCAAAGCCAAACAGATGATGCATGAAGCTCTGAAACTTCGCTTAAATCTTGTAAGGATTGTTCAAGGAGAAAAGGATTAAGCACTTTGCCTTTTTGGGGAGGTGATCTCCCTCTGATCCTTATTCATTCACTTCCTCCCCAGTTAACATTTGGCCATTGTTTCTTTTCATTTTATTCCTCCTTCCTTTCCCTTAACCTTATTTACACATAGTATCTTAATTTTTTAGTCTCTGTGTTCACAACCTGAGGAGAGGGCCTTTGCCAGGCAATGCCTGCCCAGTCCCTGGGCATGAGGTTTTCAGTGATTACTGCGACAGGCTTATTGTTGGGGAAGTGGATTCAGAGCCAAGGCCATTAGCATTTTTACCACCTTTTATCTCTGTGCACTGCTTTAAAACCCTAACCTTTAAATGTAATGCTTTTCTGAAAAACATGGTTCAAAATTCCAAAACATGACAGTGCTGCATAAATGCAAGAACATTTAGCTTCCTCTTTACTATAGATTTTAGAGTTTAAAATGAGTGAGCAGTCTTTTTAAAAGAAACACGTCTCTTTTTTTATGTAAGTGAATTCCATGTGTTAGGTTATAAACAAGTACAGAGCAATGGCAGCTAGCTGGAATATGTTATGGTTTCATCCAACATGATAGTATAAAAGAATGTTAAATCCGAAGCAACATCTCCAGCGTATCAAAAGTATTGTATCGAAAAATCCCATTGTGTAGTTTGTATTCGTGAAATTATATTGAATAAGTCTTCGCAGGCTTGGAAGGCCGAATGGCCTGTTCCTGTGCTGTACTGTTCTTTGTTCGCGGCCCCTCCACCACTTCAGAAAATTAGAAATTGGTTACATCATAAGGTGCAGTACTGGTAATTACAGTATAGCTAAATTAATTCTTAACTGTCAATTGAATCTAAATCATCATGAGCCCAATAAAAATACAATTGCAAGTCTCAATTTCTCAGCATACCTGGATTTTGCTTAGTAATATAACAATTATGTTTGTCCATGAAGACAGCAATGTTGTAATGAGCTTAAGTTTCAAGTTTGTTTTCAGTGCATCATTGAAAAGCCTCTACCAATAAAGTTGCTTCTTGGTGTTGTAAACAGAAAACTACTTGAACAGGATCTAATCATGGCATTGAGCAATGTTGCCCTCCTCAGTCATGTTTTAGTCACCTGTGCAGTATGTCTACAGCTAGTTATATCTTCAGGTGATTTAATCAAAGCCCTTTCTAAAGTCTGGGTCAAGATAGCATCCTTCCCTGCCTAAAAGATGCAATACACAGGACTGTTTTGTGCCAAAGTTTTATCCAAGGTGCTTGATACAAAGTAGAGTCCTCCTTTGTTTTCTCAGTTTCTTGCTTATTAGAGAATTACCATTTTTTTTGCGTTCATATGCAGTGTGCATTGGTATTCTGTGCTTTCTGATGATCTGGGATTTTTGTTTGGTATAGTTTAGCCATTTTGATTAATATGGGCATAATTTATCAGCTAAAACTTTCAAGTTCCAACGTAGACTGCTATTTCCAGCTCAAGTCCTACTACACATTAAGACATTGCCTGCTTGCAGGGTTATTTAAAATTGACTGGGAACTATCACAGGCCGACAGGGTCAACATTTCACATCACATTAATGAGCTATAAAAACAAGAAATGCTGGAAATACGCAGCAGGTCTGGCAGCATCTGTGGAGAGAGAAGCAGAGTTAACGTTTCAGGTCAGTGACCCTTCTTCAGAACGAGCAAATATTAGAAATGTAAAAGGTTATAAGCAAGTAAAGCGGGGGTGGGGCAAGAGATAACAAAGGAGAAGGTGTAAATAGGACAAGGTCACAGAATAGCTGACCAGAAGGTCATGGAGCAAAGATTTCTTGTTTTTATTTCAGATTTCCAGCATCCGCAGTATTTTGCTATTACATTAATGAGCTAGGCTGGCTGGTCAGTTATAATAGCTCCCTCCAGTGCTATGGATGAGTCTCACTCTGCTACTGGATTGCGAAGTCTGTCGTGAGGAATTGACTCAATTCCAATCTCCTACCGTTAAGTGTATCATCTTTAGAATCAACTAAATCCCACGTGCTCCTTACCTTCATGCAGAACCACCCCCCCTCTCCCCACCCCCGCCACCACTCCCACCCCCGAGGCAAAGAACACTTTAACAGAAGGAAATCAGAAAATGTACCTTGAAATAAACAGGGGCAAGGGCAATGTTTTTTGGGGGGAAAAAATGTTCCCTGTTTTAAATTGAGATCACATCATTGCTGAGTTACTCAAAGCTAGGGCTGAGGGCAGGCAATTTTATTAAAGGATAATCACTAATTGAACACTTTCTTTGTTTCTGATTTACTTCGCAGGTAGGTGGGATGTTCGATACCGTCCAGCGTAGCACACAGGGGACCACCGAGTGGGCTGTCCTTCTCTTGGACATAATCAGCAGTGGAACAGTTGACATGCAGTCCAACAAGTATGCACTACAGTTACTAATATTGCTTGAAGTATTGGTATCCTTTCTCTTATGCGTATATACACAAACAAACATACACACATGAATGTGGTCATGTATGGAGCATGTAGGTAGTCATGTATGGAGCATGTAGGGCGGCACAGTGGCGCAGTGGTTGGCACCGCAGCCTCATAGCTCCAGGGACCCGGGTTCAATTCTGGGTACTGCCTGTGTGGAGTTTGCAAGTTCTCCCTGTGTCTGCGTGGGTTTCCTCCGGGTGCTCCGGTTTCCTCCCACATGCCAAAGACTTGCAGGTTGATAGGTTAATTGGCCATTATAAATTGCTCCTAGTATAGGTAGGTGGCAGGGAAATATATAGGTGGGGATGTGGTAGGAATATGGGATTAGTGTAGGATTAGTATAAATGGGTGGTTGATGGTCGGCACAGACTCGGTGGGCCGAAGGGCCTATTTCAGTGCTGTATCTCTAAACTAAACTAAACCATGCACTGAGCAAATATAGAATTGGCTTGAAGAAGGGATGGTGTCATAGCTAAAATGGTTACTGTATTATTCCAGTGCAGCAAGGTTTAAATTAAATATCTGAACTAATAGAATCATTTAAATATTTGGCAAACTAATGGATTATTTTATCATTTTATTAAGTAATCTTAAAGGCCTGCTCGGGTCTGCAAAAAAAAAACCTGACCCGAGCCAGACAGAGCCACATCCGACCTGGCCAGAGTCCTTCCATTTTTTCCCGCACCTGACCCGACCATCAGTTAACTTATCTTCCGTTTTTCACTTTCTTGCTGATCTGCACAAGCTAAAATAACTAACAAAGCCACCTTTCTAGTCCAAAAATTAAATTAACAGTGGAGCCGCTTACCTGTGATAGAGTGTGTCCAACCCAAGCCCAAATGCCAGACCCGGAAGTGCAACCCGACCCTACCCGAACCCAACACATGTCGGGTCTCATCGGGTTCGCGTCGAGTAGCAGGCCTTTAAAGTAATCTATTGCTGATCAGAGTATTAATTGGTTGCAATTGGCAATTTATATTTAGGATCAACCTCTTTATTAATAATTATGTAACCAGTAGGTACAGTGGATTACTATTTAATGTAAATCATTGGATTATGTTTATTGAGGAGTAACTTAGATTGAAATGGAATCAAGCAGTAGCCCCATTATAACTTTGAACTCTGATTTTTTTTTAAATGGCTTAAAAAAAAAAGCGAATAGTGCTGGCTGCTCTGAGAATGGGAGTGCACTTAGCTGATACTCACCATCTGCTTCCAGCAGTGCAGCTATTCCACCTCCAGTTGGTATCTGTGGTGTGACAGACTCCTGGTATATCACATTAACAGGGGGAAATGAAAAGAGAAAGTAGATTAAACTGAGAGAGAGAGAGAGACAGGAGTGAATGGATTCAGATAGAAACAGAAGTGATGTAAGAGATAAAGTGAGTCATAAGTAATGGAGGAGAACCAAAGGGAAGAATGATGGAGAAATGAAGGGAGTGTGAAATGAAGGAAGGGAATAAGAAGAGAGAGAAATAAAGGAGTGGCACAAGATAACAAAGTGAAAGATGAAGGAACAGAAGAAGATGACAGAGGTTGAAATGACGAGTAGGATCAAGAGGGTTAGAGAGGGAAGGCGGGTTGGGAGAAGGAAGAAAGAGGGGTGAAGAGGGAGAGGGAAGGTAATGGATGAGAGGGGGCAATAGATGAGATGGGAATGCTGTCACCCATCAACTCCAAGATGCATGAAGTAGTCCGGGAGTTAGATCAGATATTGAAGCTTAATACTACCTGACACAAATCAGTCAAATCATATCTGGTTCATGCACTAGTTGCGGCACAATGAACAAACCACTGCCTCAGAAGGTTGGATATCCCTGAGGTACATTGTCTCATCACTCTGCTAAAGCAAAAGCCTATGTTTTGGAGAGACATCGACCAAAAGAGATCCTGATATGGCAAAGTGAGATGGAAAATATCTTTTCTTCTTAAAAAGTAACTTCTGTTGAAATGCCTTTGAAATGTACTTCAAAGCGATAATGATTCTTAATTGGGATTGGAGGCAAAATCACTAATTTTACCATTATATTCTCCGCAATCTGCCATTTAATAAAAAGCTGGACAACTATTTTGTGCAGAGTACAATTTTTCTCAATGTTGCAGAATCTCTAGTACCAGCATGATCAGGAAGCAAGTGAATTGCAGAAGCACATTCCAACTCAATTGCCAGTTTGTTTGTCCAAGCTGGGAAAGGCACAGCAACCAACATAGCAGGGCTCACTTACTGCATCTGTCATTTTAATTAGCATAGTCAGATTCAGACTGGGTGGCATAGTAATATAACAAGTGTTTATGTAGTTGAAAGCATATGAACAATTTTATTAAAGAAATTCCTCTAAGAAGTAAAGAGCATGTTTAACTCACTTGTGCTGTATTTTTTCGCAATGCACTCGTGATTTTGCTTGCTATGTGGCTTTATTTTTTGATAAAGTAAGTACATCTCTTGATGTATTGCAGAAGGTAATCTGGGTAAGATAATAGAAGCTTTTTGTTGAACACAGACTTTCTTTTTCTGTCCAAGTAAAAGGAACTTAAGGTGAAGCAGGGAAGCTGTGAAAATGATTTTGAAGTGAAATTTCTACGTGAGGAAATGCTTCTCATTTATAAAGTATAAATTCTTGAAGCACACAAATGAAACAGGGGGAAAAGAAAATTATTCAGGCAGCTGTAGCACAGACATTATTCATCTAACGTGGCTAGGTCAGCTAGCGCAGTGTTCTCGCAGCAGACTGAGCCTATGAGATAGGCTTTCTCACTCAACTGTGGAAATGATCTGAATAGAAGCCTACCACCAAGATCCAACCCCACTCCTTCCATAAAACTGCAATTCTGTGACCTACATGTTGTTTTAAAATAGGTTAGGGACTGGTATCTGTGCTATGCTACTATCTATATGTACTACCTCTAGTATGTTATAATCTGCAGTGCTGTCACCAGGATTTCCATGCAGCATGAAAATGCTGGAAATATTCAACAAGTGTGGCAGCATCTGTGGAAAGAGAAGCAAAGTTAAAGTTTCAGGTCTGTGATCCTTCGATGACGAAGGGTCATTGACCTAAAACGTTAACTCTGTTTCTCTCTCCACAGATGGTGCCAGACCTGCTGAGTATTTCAGCATTTTCTGTTTCCAGCATCTGCAGTATTTTATTGTTCTTATCAAAAAAGCATAATGGTCGGTTTGACCACCTAAACTGTGGAAAAAAATGGCCATCAGTACAATTCCAAACTTGACTTGCTGAGCTTCAGTGACAGCTTGGAAGGTTTAATTTGTGAGTAGCTGAGTCATAAAGGCCAAGATGGCCTCAGCTCCAAGGTTTGATCTCTGGTCTTTGCTTTATTAGTTTCACTTTGCTGGAGTGGGGGTGCTACAGTTGGTCTTGGCATTTTGGTTTACAAAGGAGGAAAACTGTCTTGGATTCTTACCTTTAATTTCTATCTAGTGACCATTGGTGTCCATGTGCCAATTGCATCTGGTGCTAACACAATTGTGAATTACTTATGAGAATAAAGGATTATCATTTTTTCCTAGTGAGCTGTTCACTACAGTCCTGGATATGCTCAGTGTGCTGGTTAATGGGACTCTGGCAGCAGACATGTCAAGCATCTCGCAGGGCAGTATGGAGGAGAACAAGAGAGCTTACATGAACCTTGTAAAGAAACTCAGGGTAAAAACTAATTCTTTTTTGTTTGTTTCTTACTGTAGAAATAGTTGAGAATGTTTATACAAGATCATAAGATCGATATGGATGAAGGAAGTAAAGCAGCCTTTCCTAGCTCCTCCATAAAGATCCTTCAGTTCTTTGTCACAGCATTCACCTGTTTCTTAAATGATTCCAGGGTGTTTAGCTCCATTACTCCCTAAGTCGGTCACGTTTGTTGATCACTCTATGATGTCTGACATCCTGAAATTGCACTTTGCTGATTTAAACCTGTACCTCTTAGTTCTACTGTTGGTTTAATTTGTATTTGTATCTTTTTAATACTGTTTACTATCTTGTATATATACCTTGATATAATCACCTCCTTTCAGTGCTGCAAAGCCCAATTTTCTGCAGCCTTTCTGTATTCGATATAACTATCTTCTTGAAGTGGAGACCAATCTCTTGGCTCTTCTCTGAATCACCTCCAGGCTTTGAATATCCCTCAGTGTCCAGAACTGGATGCAGTAACTGTATTGTTTAAACAGGAGTTCCTTTGATCTGTATGCTAATTAAAATTGTTCCACAGAGTTGTGCACCAGTACTTTTGATGAACAAAATTTAATATTGCTTCCAATATCCAAGTAACAAAAGGATATATTCCAACCCACTCCTGGCATCCATGTACCATTGCCTGACTAAAACATCTGACAAGTATCTTGCAACCAGCTGTCTAGATTTGTATAAACATGCACTAGTAGATGTGCAAATGCCTTTGGGTGCTTTACTTTCCAGTGTTTCCTGCTTGGCCCTTCTTTTTCCCTCAGTTCCTCAAGGATGTGAGATTTGCCTTCTCAGATAAGGTGGGTGAAAACTCTCACCCTGCAATTTCTTAGTGCCACAGTAGCAGAAATGGCTAACATATTTTCACATATATAGTGGTGAAATAAAGATGCTGGTAATGCACAATCAGCATTTGAAAAACATCAGCTTCATATTTCAGGTATTCTGATGAGTTTGAAACTTTAAACCTGCTCTTTTTCATTCATGGATTGTTCCACTAATCAGATGTATCCAGTGCAGAGTGCTAGTCAGGAGATCCCAGGATTGCAGACCATGGTTTTCTATCCATTAACTAAATGGATGTAAAGCCAAGTCTGTGATTTCTTGAATAACGCATCCGGTGAGCAATACTGTTCATCAGGAGCACCATATTGAGGAATAGTCCTTCAGGTGCCAATTGGCGTGTTGCGCATTTTCAGCATTTTTTTTCAGACTTCTATAATTTGCAGTTTTTCTTTTCACTGTTAAAAATTTGTAATCAGGTGCATACATGTAAAATGGTTATGTCTCCTTTTGTTTTTCCCACACATATATTTTTCTGTTTTCCTTCTTATAATTGGCATAGAAAGAGCTTGGGGACAGACAATCAGAAAGTTTAGAGAAGGTGCGACAGTTGTTACCACTTCCCAAACAGACAAGAGATGTCATCACTTGTGAACCCCAAGGCTCTCTGATTGATACTAAAGGGAACAAGATTGCTGGCTTCGACTCAATATTCAAAAAGGAGGCAAGTATTTTGTTATCTGACAATGCTGATATTCTTTCATATAATGTGAGGTTGGAGATTTCTGCTGAAACCAAGATTAAGGGTTACTACCACCATGCTATTTCCTATTCTTTTGCAAGTATAATGAAGCAAATTGCGATACTAATGTAAGACAGGGAGATGAATACAGAAGAACTGGGAACACCACTGGGTCTATACTGGATACTAGAAATGATACATTTTGATGCATGACCTGAGCTTCAACCTGTGGCTTATAGCTTGGAGATCTTAAGAAATAAACAGGCATTGTGTATAGTGTTTAAGTGGGATAGTATGACTTTCTAAAGGTGTCAGCAATAAATTTCCATGATCAACCCCAAACCTTCTTTCCATTATGGACTTTCAGTGACACAATTGACAAGAACAATGTCAAGGTTTTATTCTATTGAGAAACCAGGGTGAAGGACCAGCACCCTTACTGCAGTACATTAGTAAGGTTAAAAAATAATGACAGGATAAGTTGGGAAGTAATAATTTAGTGACATCAAGCTTGGTTTGTAAAAGCCTGAAAGTTGTAGGAGGAAGGAAAGACCTTCAAAAGCATCCTTAATACTTGCATTTTCAATAATACTTTCAGTCACATCCGTTATTTTCTTCCTACTCCTGCTTGGGTTATACCCTGAACTGTGACACCCCTTGGGGAATTTTGCAACATTAAAGGTGAAATATAATATATGCTTTCTTAATTTCCAGTGTGGTGTTCAAAATCAAGGTGTAGACCTGCATTACTGGAACCTAACTCATGTTTTAGGCTAATGTACAGAATGAAGCTATGGATCACATACTCTCATTATCATCTGAGCAATGCTGGGTGCTATTTATGGCAGTTTACCACAGGCATCCAGCATTGCTAGACCCATCAGCGAGCAGTATCTATTTTGGGCAAATTCACACTGCCGTATTTTGCAACTGTACCCAGAAAGACCAAAATGCTTTCACTCTTCCAGACTACTTGTCCCCTCTGCTGTAGGTGTTGGACCCCTGCATTAACAGTTGTTCCCCCCACTCTGCCCCACAAGCGACTTGACCCCAGTGCAAGTGGCTATCCTGGCAGGAACCCATCACAGATTAATCTCATGCTGAAAATAAGCAGATGAACATAGCTCTACCATTGCATTGCTGCAGGTCAGACGGGGAGGAAAGTCCTCCCTTCATCTGTTTCAATTTGCAAAATCTATTCCAAAGGTTATGGAGTATTGACCAGTATTGTTCCATTTCTGGAAGTTATTTTAATGTTAGGTTTTAGTCGCATCTTGAATTTTAGCCTTTAATTTGTAATAATTATATTCTGACTGTTTTTCTGCTCATTTAGTCAATGAAAATAATAATGCACCAGGCCTGCTTACATTTGTTCTTTTTCATGGTATAGGGGCTGCAGGTCTCCACTAAACAGAAGATTTCACCTTGGGATGTGTTTGAAGGGATGAAGCATTCTGCTCCTCTCTCTTGGGGCTGGTTTGGGACAGTTCGTGTTGATCGTAAGGTGACCAAATTTGAAGAGCAACACAGGCTCCTGTTGTACCACACACACCTAAAACCAAAACCACGCAGTTACTACCTAGAACCACTGCCGCTCCCCCCAGAGGAAGAAGAACCACCAGTTCTAGTCAATCCAGAACCAGAAAAAACTACTGCAGAACCGCCAAAGCTGGAGAAACCTAATACTACTGAAGAGAAGAAAAAGAAACCACCCAGAAAGAAACGGCAGCCTCCAAATAAAACAGAGGTGATCTAGGAACTAATTCTTGATTAAGGTCTAGGTATTTAAATTACAATAAATTTTGTAACACTCACTAACATTCTGACATAGCCCACACCTTTTATTGTAACACTTTGATACAAATAGATCCCTCACTTGAGGGTTGTAGATTTGAGAACTGGAGTACATTGTTCGAGATCCTTACTTCTTGAAATAAAGCTTGTTATTCAACATAATCATAATATAGTGATATGAAATAGAATTGTCAATGATAGTTGTTACTGATGAGCAGAGGCATTGGCTTAATAGAAACTGTCATTCTGAATTATTACTTGGGATTTTCTCAATGTTTTGAAAATTCCATCTATTTTCTGTGAACCCTATAAATCCATAACCATTGATAATGGTGCAGAAAGTCTAAAACTTGTTTTTTTGTTTGTTTGTCTTTCAGCTGGATTTATCATCCAGCGCACACAGAATGCCTCCCTATGGTGGTGGAGTTCCTACTGATGTAATCCCACACCAGACTGGTAATCACTATACCAGGCTCCCATTTGGGCAGCCCAGTGTAGGGATATATGCACAGAACCAGCCTTTACCAGCAGGTAAGTAGAGGAGCAGATTTGGAGGCATGACTGTCCCTAATGTGAAATCACTCTATATCCAATAATTTATAAGAGTTCAGTTCAGAGCTTTCTCTATTAATTGTATATTAATTGAGTGTTTAATTGTATTCAGGTGGTGGGCATTAACTATATGTAGGAGCAGATTGAAACTGTGGTTGTTGGGTTTGGAGGTGCATGTTTGTAATGTGTATCTCTGTAAATGAAAGCTTATAAGTATGTAACGATTAGGCTCCAGTTCTATTCTTCAGCCTCTGACTATCTGGAATAGAACATTCACTTCTTTTTCCCTGGCAAAAGAAAAAGTGTATTGGTGAAGATCGGAGGGACGTGCATCGATTTCTGTCTTCCTCTATGAACCCCTTTGGTACCTTATCCTAAGTGGGCATTCTTTGTGTGAACTTAAATCGTGGATGTTGACAGAAGGGATAAGGTGGTTATAGAGGGTTATTGAGTCAAGCCTGTTTTTGTCCTCACCTAATAACCATATCCACACATTCCCATGTTGGTCACTTAATATTGAACAAAGGTGGGAACCCTTGATGTTTTACCTCTCTGACGCCGAGGTTAATGAGTAGCCCAATAACCCTGATTGAGATTAGCTGACTCATCCAGACTAGGAACACTCTCCCTGATTTTGCTTTGCTTTGACTTGGATTGGATCTGTATAATGATCACATCCAACTGACCTGCTTTGTAGTTTATAAGTCTTGCTGCAGACAGAAGGGATGGGAGCAGCTCTGCACTATGGATGAAAGTTAAATAATCCACCTGGTGCAAAATTCAACAAAGAAATGTAGTTATACATGCATTTCAATATGTCTTTGAAATACAGTGTTGAATAACTTTGCCTGGCAGTGTGCACTCTACTTGTATTCACTACTGTTGGTAAACCCAGAAGAGTCATTGCCATTTTCAGGGACTATCTGAAGTGCTTCAGTAAAATGGCAGCAGGGTAAACCCCTCCCTGAGCATAGTTTATAGCAATAAGTAAAGAAGAAATTATTTTAACAGTCGTTAAACAGCAACTGTTCAAGCCAGAGCTTGGTGTAATAAATAAAGAATCTTCATTTTCTTTACAAAATTGTTGCTGTTTGGGAGAGTGGGGAAGGAAAGGAAATTTTTTTATCTTACATCTTTGTATCCAAAGGACTACATTGTCCGGAGTGACTTTGATACTGTGCAGACTTTTACTCTAAAACAAGAGAAAACGCTAAGTATAAGAAAGTCCATTTGATCTATTGGAAGCTCATCCCTTTCATCCTACAGCTCATCCAATTTAACAGCCATCTGTATTTTGTATGTCCCTAATGTCAAGGGGTGACTAATCACAGCTGTGCAATTCCTATTCATGCCACTTCCAGGTTCTCACTGGATCTGTTTGAACTCCTGCCAGACAGGAATTGCAGGCTTTGGAGAAAACATCGCTATGTGTGGAATGGGAACTAAAAACAATTCAAAACATCATGGCAGAATAAAGCAGCTCTTGTATTTAAGTGTTATTGTTGACAGCAGTAGGGGCATACTTCTCCCACTGTCAAAGCGATTGAAGAATATCAAGCTGGCTACCTCTGTAGATTGGACACCCATACGTTGTGGGTTCTCCGTTAAGTTTCTACTCACCCTATTCGCTGAGTCTCTACTTAGCCGGTTAGTGTCGAGATTTTATCAGGCGGCAGCACCAACAAATGAAGCAGGAAGAGTGACACACTGAGTTTTGCATCTCTGTTTGCCTTGCATACATTTAATATAAAACAGTTTTAAGACTTCAGAGATGACCCTCTTGAGCATTGTGTGTGTAAGGTGGCGGTCAGTGAATCATGACTCTTGTTTTTTATTTGAGTATTGGATCCAAGATGTTGAAAGGAAAACTATCATTTGGTATGTACTTGCTGAAGTTCATATGCAAGTTACAAGCTAATTAGTCAGTAAAAAATAGAAAGGATAATATTGACTTGTTTTAATCGTCGTTTGTTTTACATGTAGGTGGACCCAGGTTAGATACGATTCCATACAGATCTGTGCGGCCTCCTTTCTCCAAAATAATACAGAATCGCCCACCGTACAGCACAGTGATGACCCCTATGGGTGGAATGATGGATCCATCACTGTATAAACCTCCACAATACAAGCAACAACCCCCAATCCCACAGGGACAAATACTCCGACAGCAGCTGCATGCCAGACTGGTGAGTTTGGGCAGGAGGAATGAGAAGAAAAGCTCTAACCAAAGAGCCAGTACACGCACAATGGGCCGAGTGGCCTCCTTCTGTGTTGTATCATTCTATGATTCTAAGGCATCCGAAAATCAGAGTTCTTTGCTGCCAAGAGGCTGGAGTTTGAGGGCAGCTACTTGCTGTGGCAGGCTTTCTGCTGCAGAGGTGCCAGACTACGTTGTGCAAACTGGAGTACTGTCTCACATGGAGGAGACTCATTTACATGAATTGCCATTTATGTCTATGGAGAAGCTCAAGTATACAAATGGGCTGGCTACAGTATTCTTGCTGTCAAGGAGCCAACAGTCTAAGGCATTGAGAGGTCTCCAGTGTGTAGGTAGTCATATGACTAAACCTATGCTATACCATGGACAGTATTGCACGTAGCTGCAGCAACAGAGTGCATTTGGGAGCCTTTGCTATTTTATTTTGGTGCTGTGTGTGCTTGATGAGCCACCTGCCTTGTTGATTTAACATTCCTTTGCTGAAGAAGTGACTTGAAAACTCTTTTGAAGAAATCAGCAATGGTGTTCACGTCCATTCAGGACCCTAGCAAATTGTCAACGTTCAATAGCTTGTATTCACTGCTGTGGGCTATATAGGTAACTGCTCGTAAGCAAGAATGGTCTGGGAAGTTTGGGCCTTCATTATTTTCTTTCTGTTCATCCCTCAAGCTGGGGGTGAAAACTGCATTGTTGCAGTGGTTATTTTTTAACCTGAAAGTAATGATAATGGCATGTGACCTTTGGTCAAGTCCACAAAGTGATTGACTGACAGAATATAAATACACAGTGTGATACAAATATTTTGAATTTAGGAGCAATTGAATGTAGAAAATTCATGTTTTAGCAGTAGGAACCTCATAATCCATAAAGACGGATTATATTTTCTCCAATTTTGGTGTATTATTTTCCATTTTATACTAATCTGTTTTCTGTTACTATAATGTTTGGCTCAGAGGGAGCACAGTAGAGCTGCTTTAGAATGAAGAAAAAAATGCATTTTTATAACTCTTGATCATGTTGAAATATCTCAGTGCACTTCACATAAGGAATTTGCGCACACAATGACTTATGGAATTAAATGCGACAGTCATGTTACATCAACAACATCACGTTTTAACCTTGAATAGGTGAATGGAATCTTGACCATTCACTTGAACCACTGGAACAGGCATACGGGCTCAGAATAACATCTCTTTAAAGAATAGCAGCTGTTAACAATATAACACTCACTCAGTGTTCGCACAGGAGTGTTAACTTGGAATATGCATTCAGTCCCTGGAATGAAACCTAAATCTACACTGTTCTGATTCAAAGACAAGAGAGGTAGCAATTCAGTCAAGCTGGGACACAAAACAGTATTTAGTGGCCAGCTGCTAGAAGGTACAGAAGCAGTCTGATGCTAATGCATGTTTACATAACTGTTTAATACCTTATTTTTCTTTCCACCTGGATGGCTTTCTGGAAGCCTGTTTAAAACTGAACTAGACTGTAGGCAAACTTGGCATCCGATTTGACCCTGAGTTGAGCTTCCAACCCCATATGCTCTCCGTCAGCAGGACCACCTTCATAATATCGTTTGAATCTGTCAATGTCTCAGTTCATCTTCTGATGAAATGCTCATCCATGCCTTTGTTATCTCTAGACTGAACTGTTCAAATCCTTTCCTGGCTGGCGTCCCATTTTGCACGCTTTGTAAATTTGAACTGATCCAAAACTCTACCCTTATCCTAACTTGCACCAAGTCCCATTCGCCCACCACCCCTGTGCTCGCTAACCTGCATTGGCTCCCGATCCAGCAACTCCTCCACTTTTAAAGTTCTCATCCTTGTTTTCTGTCTGCCCTCCCCCCTTTCTATCTCTGTAACCTCCTTCAGCTCTACAATCCCCCGAGATCTTTGCGCTCCTTCAATTCTGGTCTCTTGTACATCCCCGATTTTCATCGCTCCACCGCTGGTGGCCTTGCCTTCGCCTGCCTGGCCCCTAAGCTCTGGAAATTCCTTAATAAACCTTCCTGCCTCGCTACCGCTCTTTCCTCCTTTAAGTCGCTCCTTAAAACCTACTTCTTTGTACAATGTTTTGGTCCCCTGACCTAATATCTCCTTATGTGGCTCGATGTCAGGTTTTGTTTGGTAATGCTCCTGTGAAGTGCCTTAGGATATTTTACTATGTTAAAGGCATAATATGCAATTCGTTGTTGAAATCTTTGGAGTTCAAGAATGTCTTTTAAAATGTCACTCCTCCTATTTCACAATCCATTTGTTGTAGTCTTTTCTCTATTTGCTAAAAATTAATAATTGTCTTTTTAAAGAATCTTTTTATTTGGTGTATATGCATTAACCTTTACTGGAAAAATGTATTATGACTTGTAGCAATGAAAGTGTTAGTAAAGTGGAACCAAGAAATTAAGAAGAGGAGAAGGGCGGCACAGTGGCGCAGTGGTTAGCACCGCAGCCTCACAGCTCCAGGGACCCGGGTTCGATTCCGGGTACTGCCTGTGTGGAGTTTGCAAGTTCTCCCTGTGTCTGCGTGGGTTTTCTCCGGGTGCTCCGGTTTCCTCCCACAAGCCAAAAGACTTGCAGGTTGATAGGTAAAATTGGCCATTATAAATTGACACTAGTATAGGTAGGTGGTAGGGAAATATAGGGACAGGTGGGGATGTTTGGTAGGAATATGGGATTAGTGTAGGATTAGTATAAATGGGTGGTTGATGTTCGGCACAGACTCGGTGGGCCGAAGGGCCTGTTTCAGTGCTGTATCTCTAATCTAAACGCCTCTTAAAGGAGGTAGAACGAGCAAATGTAGGTTGAACAGCAGTTTGTAATGACCAGCGGTTTTATGAAACTGCTGTGAAATCAGGCTCAAGTGAAGTTCTTTGGGTTTCATTTTGTAGCATTTCAGGCCACATATGGTTAAAGATTAAAGCTTGAGAGTTTCTAAATATTCTTTTCTCCCCTAGAATTCTGGTGGAATGTATGGACAGCAGGTACGTCAAGCAAATCCAACTCAGCAATATGGATCCATGTCACAAGCCCAGGTATGAGACATTTTTATTTTGGCCCTTGAAACTATCTGCTCCTTTACCTAACCTCAGTGCAATTTCTAGTGTAGCCTCTTTGCTCTGATAGAGAAGTTCTGCTAATTCAGGACAGGCCAGCTGTAGAACCAGGATCTCTGCGGCTCTAATACAGTATGCTGCATTTGCCCACAGATATGCTAATTGTTTGTCCACTAAAAGCATATTTAGTTTAGTAGAGGGCAAGTGCTGAACAATAATTAGGGTGGCGCAGTGGTTAGCATCGCAGCTTCACCGCTCCAGTGACCCGGGTTCAGTTCTGGGTACTATCTGTGCGGAGTTTGCAAGTTCTCCCTGTGACTGTGTGGGTTTCCACTGGGTGCTCCGGTTTCCTCCCACAGCCAAAGACTTGCAGGTGATAGGTAAATTGGCCATTGTAAATTGCCCCTAGTGTAGGTAGGTAGGTGGTAGGAGATTTGAGGATAGGTGGGGATGTGGTAGGGAATATGGGATTAATGTAGGATTAGTATAAAAAAAAGGGTGGTTGTTGGTCAGCACAGACTCGGTGGGCTGAAGGGCCTGTTTCAGTGCTGTATCTCTCTATGACTGTATGACTCTATGATTAATAAGTGGAAATACATGCTTGGGATGGTCAAATGTAGACCAAAGAAGTCTGACTCTAAGAAAATTAATATAGTAAGTAAAATAGAGATGAAGAATAGCCTCTACATATTATAGGAAAAGGTGAAAGCCTTCAATGTGATAACTATAGAAATATAGAGAAGCACGTTAAAAGGATGGTTCGAGGAGCAAAGAAAGACCTTAGAAAAAGTCTAGCCATAGTCGTAAAACATAATAGTAAATTCTTTCAGTACCTTAACGGTAATCAAGGAAATGATGAGAACCAAAAATATGTCAATGGTACTGCTAGTCAATAATCCAAATGGTTACATCTTTGAGTATTTATCCAACAGCATTAAGGGAAACAGTGGAGGACATTTGTATGGCATTGATGGTCATTATGAGGGAACTGTTGAATTCTCAGGAGCTACCAGTAGGCTGGCAGTAGGCTAATGAGTAACAAAGCAAATACAATAGAGTAAAGGAATCAATTAGTAAGAGTAAACTTGACGGTCATCTGTGCAATAGTAATTCTGTCAACATGAATTCAGAATGGAAGAACCTATCTGACCAACTTTCTTGATTTTTTTTTTGTGACATCACAACTGAATTTTGAAAGGCCAACAACATTGGTGTACCTGTCCAAAGAAAACTTTGGATAAAGATCTAAATGAAAGGCTAATGGTTAAGCTCAGTGTCATGGAAAGTCAGGATAAATTTTAGAAATGGATAATAAATTGGTTAAATGGTTGAAAACTGTAGGTAGTGCTCAATGTAGTTATGAGTGACAGGGTAGGGATTAATATTGAGATTATCACTGTTTCAAATTTTGATCAACACCATTGATTTACAAACTCTATGCAAATTGATTCGATTAAATTAAAATTAGCAAGTGATATCAAACTCAGACAGTTAATACTGAGGTGCCAACTCGGTAATACAAAATGAATTGAACACAAGATGTATCAATTGCAAATTAAATGTAATACAGACAGGTATAAAGTGCTGCATATGGAAAGGAAAAAAGGCACATTCTATTAATAGTGTCAAAACAGCAAAAGCTGAAGTTGAAAAAGATCTGTGGGTCCTGATAGACTAAATTCTCAACTTATCCAGCCATCACAGAGCAGTAATCAGCAAAGCAAGTTGAATGCTGAACTATATAGCCAAAACTGCAAACTAAAAGTCAAAGTAAGTCGTGTTGTAACAATACTTGGTGGCCAGACCACACCTTGAGCATCATGTTCAGTCCTGCTCACCGAGACCAAAGGAAAGCGTTCAGGACTGGCAGCAGTACATAGAGAAGGTCTTCGTAGTAGAATAATAGAAGTGAAAACCCTTGCGTTATTTAAGAAACAAACTGGGTGCCACAGTGGATGGACTTTAGCGTCTTTCTGAAAGAATGAATTAAATTAGGCCAAATGGCTTCCCTTGTCCAATTATCTTGATGATAACAATGACTACACTTCAGAAGTAATCATTGGATAGGATACACTTTGGGATTTGATATAGCACTATATAAATACAAGTTTATTTTATTTATGATCAATCTGTTGCTGAGAAAAATAGTTGGGGTGGTGGAGAAATATAACTTGACTTTAAATGGTAATGAATGGAATTTATTATACGTTGAGTTAGAAGTACAATAGTCAAATCAGGCCCAGAAAGCGTAGCAGAATAATGGAATGATTTGGATGGCTGCTTTTGTTCATGTAAAAACAACTGTTCTCTTCCAGAACATTTCCCAAGGATACACAAACTATGGCTCTCACTTGGGGATGCAGCCACACCCTTCGCAGACCAGCGGCATGATTCCTCCTGCCTATTCGAGCCAACCGTACCAGGGCAGTCACACGGCAAATAATCCTGCACTTGCAGATCAAGTTCGGCAGATGCAGCAACGACCAAGTGGTTATGTTCACCAGCAAGCTCCAGCTTATGCACACTCCATGCAAAACACACAGAGGTACATGATGTAGAAAATCTGATTTGCCAGGCCCAACTTTGATCCGGCCCAACTTTGATCCTTCCCACCGCTCAGTGCGTCCCTGTAGCTTTGAGCGATAGTGGAGTACTTAAGAATAGTAACACAATGAACTGTGCCTCTTCCCATTCTCTATCCCCACCCTTTTCATTTATTATTTGTCCTTTTTAATGATTGTCCACCATTTCCTCACCACATGGCGGGACAGACCTGCTAAACAGTCTTAAGAGTTATGTATCAGCTAGGCTTAGTCAGTTGTGCTCTCACTTCTGGGTCATTTGAGTCACTTACCAGGGGCCAACACACCCCAGTGCATTACAGCAGGAGTTCTGCATTGTCATTCACCTGAAATATTAAACTGAGGCTCAGTCTTGCCTGTTTTGGAGGTTCAGGTGGGTGTTAAAGATCTTCGACCTTTTCAAAAGAGGTAAAAGATTAAATAATCTTTCTACTGCTTGTGATACATTGCTGACATAGAATGCATCGTCATGTTTGCTTAAATAACAGCAACCTCACTTCAAAATTAGTTGTGTAAAGCATTTGAAAAGGCTATACATGAGAGAAACCTGTTCAAAGGAGAGAGTTGTGTGACGAGGAGGGAATTTCATCACATTTCAAACTATAAGTTTTAAAAAAAAATTTGAGGTGATTAGTCATTTTATTAGTTTTACTCCAACTGCCAGTATGGCTAAATATGCAGACATCAGGAAATATATTTTGAGGGCAAACTTCTTAAAGGTGATTATTACTGAATTTAAGCACCATTTAACCCAGCTACTTGCTTTGTTCTGAAGTTAATCTAGTAAGGTAATTTGAAAGAAGAGGTAACGTTTCATTTTCAAGTATGAGAAGCAGGTTTTTCTGATACCGGAAAAAGACAGAACAATTTAAAATCTTTGGCACAAGTGGCCTGTAAGCATTCCTTGTGTTTTAAATTCTGTGGAAGCTTGACTACCAATTGAAGTGGCCCCTTTCCATGAGTCTCCTTATGATCTACACTTCAGACAGTTCAAGAATAAACATGTTATCAGTTCATGGTTTAGGATATAAATTGCAAAAATGATTTATGAAAAGTAACATAGGTAGTAGCAAGAGAAAATACAGCAGTTTACACTTATTGCAGAACTTTTACTTTTGTGACACTTTGCTAACTCTACTGATGGTCTTGTGCCATACGTAACTGTTATGCATGAAAATCTGTAATGGCCAATGGAGCTCCATAAGACCATCTGCACTTGAGCTGTGGTCCAGTGGCACAAAAAGAACTAAGACCTGGAAATATACTACCTGGAATATGCCTCTCGTACTCCTTGAAGTTGTGTACATATCACAACTTCTGCATCACCAACTCGTTCTTTCAAACTAAACCCTGTAACCAGGTTTCATGGAGACACCCAAGATCACATCGTTGGCACCAGCTGCACCTCATCGTCACAAGGCGAGCCTCTATAAACAGTGTTCAAATCACACGCAGCTTGCACAGTGCGGACTGCGACTCCGACCACTCCCTAGTGTGCAGCAAAGTTAGACTCAAACCAAAGAAGCTACATCACTCTAAGCAGAAGGGCCGCCCGCGCATCAACACTAACAGAATTTCTTACACAAAGCTGTCACAAAAGTTTCTTAATTCACTTGAAAAAGCTCTTCAAAACACTCCTGCAGGGGATGCAGAGACCAAGTGGGCCCACATCAGAGATGCCATCTATGACTTCAGCAACGACCACCTTTGGCAAATGTGAGAAGCAGAATGCAGACTGGTTTCAATCTCACTCGGAAGAGATGGAATCAGTCAAAGCCGCTAAGCGCACTGCATTGCTGGACTACAAGAAAACCCCCAGCGAGTTAACATCCCTCGCACTTAAAGCCGCCAGAAGCACCACGCAAAGAACAGCCAGGTGCTGTGCAAATGACTACTGGCAACACCTATGCAGTCGTATTCAGCTGGCCTCATACTACACATTAGGTAAAGTGCAAGCTGTTTTGTGGCAGAGTCATGATGTACTATAGCTCCAATGGGCAATTCCTGTAATTGATAGGATTTTCGGAGGCAAGGAGATGGTCCTCACACTTCATGTAATGCCCTCGGAGTGATCTGAAACTTGGACATCCCATCAATGGGAAGGTGATGAGGGTAGTGAATAGATGCCATTTGTGCAAACTTCCCTACAACCTTATTCATAATAACACTTAGGATGATGTATCAAAATACCTCAAAAGTGCTTTCAAAGTGTAATTACTTCTTTGTGGGCAAACTGAACAATAACAGTTGTCAAAATTCAAATTATAAGGCAGTCTAAATATTATCTATGAAATGTAGCCATTCCCCATAAATTTGTTTGCTGTTAATTTGTTTTGGCACATGTTGGAGAGGAAACCTGCAGCTGTCTTGTAGAATTATAATGACACAGCAGGCCATTCAGCCCATCGAGCCCATGCCAGTTCACCAGTCTGGCATGGTGAGATTCAAACCTCTGTCCCCAGCGCATTAGCCTACGCATCTGGATTACTAGTCCAGTGACATTACCACTATGCCACCGCCTCCCTGAAGTTGGTATTAAACGTGTCTTTTTCTTTTCAGGCTAACCCACCAACCCATGCAACAGGCACCCATGATGACAGGAATTAGTCATATGACCCCACAGAATGTTCACTCAACTATGAGGACAAATCAGTTGGGCCAGGAACAGCAGTACCTACGACAGCAGCAGCAGATCCTGAGGGTAAGTTGTAGCCATAAAATACCATCCTAAGTCTAATACCGATATATATCAATTAGATTCTAAATTGCTGACGAAACTAGTGGTCAAACAGCATTCAAGAGAACAGATTTGCTATGGGAAATCACCAAAAAGTGGGGGCAACTGAAACTTTTCTTCAGGAACAAAAAGGAAACCTGTCATTCTGAAGTTGGGTAGTTATAAGGATGTAAGTACTATGTTGCTTATGAATTGGAATGATTAGACATGGCAGACAAATGTATATAAATGTCGTGACATTTGAAGTGTCAGTGTGTAGATGGAGTATAAATGCATCGATCGCCTCCAAGAACCAAGCAGTGATATTAGAGTAGTTGATGTGTCTGGCTGACCTGCTGAGTATTTCTAGTAATTTCTGTTCTCATTTCAGAGTTCCAGCACTCCTAGTATTTTGCTCTTATTGAATTATGCAACCATATCATCCCTGTTTTTCCTAACCTTTGATTCAATTTCATCCAAAACATGAGCTTTGTCCCACTTACAATGACAGTTCTTCAGCTGTCTTGACCCTATGTCCTGAAATGGTCTCCTTAAACCCTCTACCTTGCCTCTCGCTCTTCATAGAATCAGAGAATCATCCAGCACAAAAGGAGGCAATTCGGCCCATTGAGTCTGTGCCGGTCCTTTTAAAGAACAATCCGGTTAGTCCCACTCACTCTTTCCCCATATCTCTACAATTTTTTTCTCCTTCCAAGTATTTATCAAATTCCCTTTTGGAGTCTACTATTGAATCTATGTCCACTGCCCTATCAGGCAGTGCATTCCTGATCCTAACCATACATTGTGTAAAAATAAAGGTTTTTCCTCATGTTTCCTCCAGTTAGAATTAGAATTAGAACATTACAGCGCAGTACAGGCCCTTCGGCCCTCGATGTTGCGCCGACCTGTGAAACCATCTGACCTACACTATTCCATTTTCATCCATATGTCTATCCAATGACCACTTAAATGCCTTTAAAGTTGGCGAGTCTACTACTGCTGCAGGCAGGGCGTTCCACGCCCCTACTACTCTGAGTAAAGAAACTACCTCTGACATCTGTCCTATATCTATCACCCCTCAACTTAAAGCTATGTCCCCTCGTGTTTGCCATCACCATCCGAGGAAAAAGACTCTCACTATCCACCCTATCTAACCCTCTGATTATCTTATATGTCTCTATTAAGTCACCTCTCCTCCTCCTTCTCTCCAACGAAAACAACCTCAAGTCCCTCAGCCTTTCCTCGTAAGACCTTCCCTCCATACCAGGCAACATCCTAGTAAATCTCCTCTGCACCCTTTCCATAGCTTCCACATCCTTCCTATAATGCGGTGACCAGAACTGCACGCAATACTCCAGGTGCGGTCTCACCAGAGTTTTGTACAGCTGCAGCATGACCTCGTGGCTCCGAAACTCGATCCCCCTACTAATAAAAGCTAACACACCATATGCCTTCTTAACAGCCCTATTAACCTGGGTAGCAACCTTCAGGGATTTATGCACCTGGACACCAAGATCTCTCTGTTCATCTACACTACCAAGAATCTTCCCATTAGCCCAGTACTCTGCATTCCTGTTACTCCTTCCAAAGTGAATCACCTCGCACTTTTCCGCATTAAACTCCATTTGCCATCTCTCAGCCCAGCTCTGCAGCCTATCTATGTCCCTCTGTACCCTACAACATCCTTCGGCACTATCCACAACTCCACCGACCTTCGTGTCATCCGCAAATTTACTAACACACCCTTCTACACCCTCTTCCAGGTCATTTATAAAAATGACAAACAGCAGTGGCCCCAAAACAGATCCTTGCGGTACACCACTAGTAACTAAACTCCAGGATGAACATTTGCCATCAACCACCACCCTCTGTCTTCTTTCAGCTAACCAATTTCTGATCCAAAACTCTAAATCACCTTCAACCCCATACTTCCGTATTTTCTGCAATAGCCTACCGTGGGGAACCTTATCAAACGCCTTACTGAAATCCATATACACCACATCCGCTGCTTTACCCTCATCCACCTGTTTGGTCACTTTCTCGAAAAACTCAAAAAGGTTTGTGAGGCATGACCTACCCGTCACAAAACCGTCCTGACTATCGCTAATGAACTTATTCTTTTCAAGATGATTATAAATCCTGTCTCTTCTAACCTTTTCCAACATTTTACCCACAACCGAAGTAAGGCTCACAGGTCTATAATTACCAGGGCTGTCTCTACTCCCCTTCTTGAACAAGGGGACAACATTTGCTATCCTCCAGTCTTCCGGCACTATTCCTGTCGACAATGACGACATAAAGATCAAGGACAAAGGCTCTGCAATCTCCTCCCTAGCTTCCCAGAGAATCCTAGGATAAATCCCATCTGGCCCAGGGGACTTATCTATTTTCACACTTTCCAAAATTGCTAACACCTCCTCCTTGTGAACCTCAATCCCATCTAGCCTAGTAGCCTGAATCTCAGTATTCTCCTCGACAACATTTTCTTTCTCTACTGTAAATACTGACGCAAAATATTCATTTAACGCTTCCCCCATCTCCTCTGATTCCACACACAACTTCCCACTACTATCCTTGATTGGCCCTAATCTAACTCTAGTCATTCTTTTATTCCTGATATACCTATAGAAAGCCTTAGGGTTTTCCCTGATCCTATCCGCCAATGACTTCTCGTGTCCTCTCCTTGCTCTTCTTAGCTCTCCCTTTAGATCCTTCCTGGCTAGCTTGTAACTCTCAAGCGCCCTAACTGAGCCTTCACGTCTCATCCTAACATAAGCCGCCTTCTTCCTCTTGACAAGCGCTTCAACTTCTTGAGTAAACCACGGCTCCCTCGCTCGACAACTTCCTCCCTGCCTCACAGGTACATACTTATCAAGGACACGCAGTAGCTGCTCCTTGAATAAGCTCCACATTTCGATTGTTCCCATCCCCTGCAGTTTCCTTCCCCATCCTACGCATCCTAAATCTCGCCTAATGGCATCATAATTTCCTTTCCCCCAGCTATAATTCTTGCCCTGCGGTATATACCTGTCCCTGCCCATCGCTAAGGTAAACCTAACCGAATTGTGATCACTATCACCAAAGAGCTCAACCACATCTAAATCTAACATCTGGCCGGGTTCATTACCCAGTACCAAATCCAATGTGGCATCGCCCCTGGTTGGCCTGTCTACATACTGTGTCAGAAAACCCTCCTGCACACACTGGACAAAAACTGACCCATCTAAAGTACTCGAACTATAGTATTTCCAGTCAATATTTGGAAAGTTAAAGTCCCCCATAACAACTACCCTGTTACTCTCGCCCCTGTCAAGAATCATCTTCGCTATCCTTTCCTCTACATCTCTGGAACTATTTGGAGGTCTATAAAAGACTCCCAACAGGGTGACCTGACCTCTCCTGTTTCTAACCTCGGCCCATACTACCTCAGTAGACGAGTCCTCAAACGTCCTTTCTGTCGCTGTAATACTCTCCTTGATTAACAATGCCACACCCCCCCCTCTTTTACCATCTTCTCTGTTCTTACTGAAACAT
Source organism: Heterodontus francisci (assembly GCF_036365525.1). Lineage (NCBI taxonomy): Eukaryota > Metazoa > Chordata > Chondrichthyes > Heterodontiformes > Heterodontidae > Heterodontus > Heterodontus francisci. Next base: position 44,896,203 of record NC_090385.1, on the reverse strand, counting down.
ATAAATCCCGGAACCTGCAACATCCATTCCTGCCCCTGCTCTACCCATGTCACCGAAATGGCCACTACATCGAGATCCCAGGTACCAACCCATGCTGCAAGCTCACCCACCTTATTCCGGATGCTCCTGGCGTTGAAGTAGACACACTTTAAACCAAGTTCCTGCTTGCCAGTGCCCTCTTGCGTCCTTGTAACCTTATCCCTGACCTCACTACTCTCAACATCCTGTACACTGGCACTACAATTTAGGTTCCCATTCCCCTGCTGAATTAGTTTAAACCCCCCCGAAGAGCACTAGCAAATCTCCCCCCCCCCCCCCCCCCCCCCAGGATATTGGTACCCCTCTGGTTCAGGTGAAGACCATCCTGTTTGTAGAGGTCCCACCTACCCCAGAAAGAGCCCCAATTATCCAGGAAACCAAAACCCTCCCTCCTGCACCATCCCTGCAGCCACGTGTTCAACTCCTCTCTCTCCCTACTCCTCGCTTCGCTATCATGTGGCACGGGCAACAACCCAGAGATAACAACTCTGTTTGTTCTCGCTCTAAGCTTCCACCCTAGCTCCCTGAATTTCTGTCTTAAATCCCCATCTCCCTTCCTACCTATGTCGTTGGTGCCTATGTGGACCACGACTTGGGGATGCTCCCCCTCCCCCTTAAGGATTCCAAAAACACGATCCGAGACATCACGAACCCTGGCACCTGGGAGGCAACATACCAACCGTGAGTCTCTCTCGTTCCCACAGAACCTCCTATCTGATCCCCTAACTATGGAGTCCCCAATGACTAATGCTCTGCTCCTCTTCCCCCTTCCCTTCTGAGCAACAGGGACAGACTCTGTGCCAGATACCTGTACCCCATTGCTTACCCCTGGTAAGTCGTCCCCCGCAACAGTATCCAAAACGGTATACCTGTTGTTGAGGGAAACGGCCACAGGGGATCCCTGCACTGCCTGCTGGTTCCCCCTCCTTCCCCTGACGGTAACCCATCTACCTACTTCTTTTACCTGAGGTGTGACTACCTCCCCATAACTCCTCTCAATAACCCCCTCCGCCTCCCGAATGATCCGAAGTTCATCCAGCTCCAGCTCCAGTTCCCTAACGCGGTTCTCGAGGAGCTGGAGTTGGGTGCACTTCCCGCAGATGCAGTCAGCAGGGACACTCTTGGCGACCCTTACCTCCCACATTCTGCAGGAGGAACATACAACTGCCTTAACTTCCATTCCTTCTATTCTAAATGCCCAACAAATCTACTGAAAAACCAAAAAAAAAAAGTCAAAACTTGTTAGGGTAGCAATCCAACGGACAGAACTTCTTAAATAAAAAGCTTACCTTATCAACACAACAGAGTCCTTTTTTTTTGGTTCGAGGAGGAGGGTGGGTGGGAGACACTACACGTGTAGTGTCTCGGGTACAGCCACCACCCAAATATATAGTTTTTACTTACCCAGCAGTCCCCTGGTCCTCCGAAAACAAAAGGGAATTAACTTTTAAACTTACACTGAAATTGACTTCCCAGCTGTAAGTTCGCTCCCGCACCTCCGCTACTGTCAAAGCTGCAGTCACCAAAAACTGAAATTGACTTCCCAGCTGTAAGTTCGCTCCCACACCTCCGCTACTGTCAAAGCTGCAGTCACTTCCAGTCTATTCATGTAACTGTAATTGCTTGTCCCTGGAACCATTCTCTTCTGTCTCTTCTCCAAAGCCTTCATGTCCTTCCTAAAGTGTAGTGCCCAGAATTGGACACAATATTCCAGCTGCGGGTGAACCAGTGTTTTATACAAGTTTAGCATAACTTCCTGGCTTTTGTTCTCTTTGCCTTTATTTATAAAGCCCAGCATCCCATATGCTTTCTTAACCGATGTTGTCACCTTCAAAGATTTGAGCACAAACATCCCAGGTGTGTCTGTCTCTTCTGGCACCCCCTTTTAAAATTGTACCATTTAGCATGTATTGTCTCTCCTCATTCTTCCTGCCAAAATGTCTGACTTTCTGCATTGAATTTCATCTACCATAGAAAGAGGCCATTCAACCCATCATTTCTGTGCCAGTGGAAAAAGAGCTATCCAGCCTAATCACAGTTTCCTGCTCTTGGTCTGTAGTCCTGTAGGTTATGGCACTTAAAGTTCATATCCAAGTATTTTTTTAAAATATGATGAGGGTTTCTGCTTCTACCACTCTTTCGGACAGTGAGTTCCAGACCCCACTACCCTCTGGGTGAAATCCATTTCTCCTCAGCCCCCCCTCTAATTCTTCTACCAATTACTTTGCCCCCTGGTTATTGACCTCTCTGCTAAGGGAAATAGGTCCTTCCTATCCACTCTTATCAAAGCCCCTTTTAATTTTATATACTGTAATTAAATCTCCCTTAGCCTCTGCTATTCCAAAGAAAACAATCCCATCCTATCCAATCTTTCCTCATAACTAAAATTCTCCATTCCTGGCAACATCCTCATAAATCTTCTCTGTACCCTATCTAGTGCAGTCATATCCTTGCTGTAATGCTGTGACCATAACTGTACACAGTACTCTAGTTGTGGCCTAGCTAGTGTTCTTTGCAGTTCTAGAATAACCTCCCTGCTTTTGTATTCTATGCTTCAGCTGATAAAGGAAGGTTTTCCGTATGTCGTCTTAACCATGTTATCTAATTGTCCACAGATACCTGAACATAGCATGACATGCACTCCAAGGTCCTTCTTTTCCTCTGTTCTTCTCAGTATCCTATCATTTATTGTGTTCCTTTGCCGTCCTTATTTGCCCTCCCCAAATGCATTGCCTCTCCGTTTGCCACTTTTCTACCCACCTGTCTACTCTATTGATATCTTTCTGCAATCACAAGGCCAATTTTTGTATCATCTGCAAACTTATAATCATGCTCCTTTCTAAAGTCTACATCATAGATATAAACAACGAAAAGCAAGGGACCTAGTACTCAGCCCTGCAGAACCTCACTGGAAACAGCCTTCCAGTCGCAAAAGCACCTGGCAACCGTTACCCTTTGCTTCCTGAGCCAATTTTGGATCCAACCTGCCACTTTCACTTGGATCCCACAGTCTTTTATGCTTCTATCATGTGTCCACCCATTCCATCCCAGCCTATGTCTTTTTAAAGTCTATTACTATCATCTTCATCATTAACACTTCCAAATTTTGTGTCATCTGCAGATTTCAAAACTGTGCCCTGCACCCACAAATCCAAGTCATTAATGTACATCAAGAACAGCAGTGGTCCAAGTACTGTATCCTGAAGAACTTTACTGGATGCCTCTCTCCAGTCCAGAAAACACATATTCACCACAGCTCTGTTTTCTATTCCTTAGTCAATTTTGTATCCATGCTGCTCCTGCCCCCTTTATCCCATGAGCTTCAATTTTGCTAACCAGCCTAAAATGTGGTACTTTATCAAATGCCTTGCAAGTCCATGTACATGACTTCAACTGCATTGCCCTCATCCACCCACTCAGTTACTCATCAAAAAACTCAATCAGATTAGTTAGACATTATTTGCCCTTAACAGATCCATGTTGGCACTCATTTATTAGTCCATGCTTGTCCAAGTGGCTTTAATTTTCTCCTGGATTATTGTTGCTAAAAGCTTCCCTACCACCGATATTAAACTGATTGGCCTGTAATTTTTTTTAAATTTGTTCTTGGGATATGAACATCATTGGCAAGGCCAGTGTTTATTGCCCAGCTCTAATTGTCCTTGAGGAGATGTTGGTGAGCCACCTTCTTGAACCGCTGCAGTCCATGTGGTGTAGATACACACATAGTGCTGTTACGGAGGGAGTTCCAGGATTTTGACCCAGCTAGTGATAGTGAAGGAATGGCAATATAGTTCCAAGTCAGGATGATGTGTAACTTGGAGGGGAGCTTGCAGGTGGTGGGGTTCCATCCATCTGCTGCCCTTGTCCTTCTAGGTGGTAGAGGTTGCAGGTTTGAAAGGTGCTGTTGAAGGAGCCTTGGCGAGTTGTTATAGTGTGCTGCTGATGGAGGGAGTGAATGTTTAAGGTAGTGGATGGCATGCCATTCAAGCAGGCTGCTTTGTCTTAGATGGTGTCAAGCTTTTGAGTGTTGGAGCTGCACTCATCCAGACAAGTGGAGAATATTACATCACACTCCTGACTTGTGCCTTGTAGATGGTGGACAGGTTTTGGGGAATCAGGAGGTGAGTCACTCGCCGCAGAATTCCCAGTCTCCCACAGGATTATTCTTCTCCCCTTTTTTAAACAAGGGTGTTACATTGTGATCCTCAGTCCTCTGGCACCACGTCTGTATCTAAGGAGGATTGGAAGATTAAGGCAAGCATCTCTGCAATTTCCACCCTTATTTCCCTCAGCAACCCAGAATACATTCCATTTGAGCTGGGTGATTTATCTGCTGTGAATAATGCCAACTTTTCTAGTACTTCATCTTTATTTTTATCTCATCCGGAATCCTGGCATCCTCCTTGTTAACATAGCTTTGGTACCACTGGTGCAAAGTGCTTACTTGGTACCTCAGCCATGCCTTCTGCCTCCATCAATAGATCTCCAATTTTGTCCCTAATTGGCCCCACCACTCCTCTGATGACCTTGGTTACTGTTGATATCCCTATTGAAGACGTTTTGGATTTCCACCGTCTATTCTTGTACTGTTTCTTTACCCTATTTATTTCCTTACCATTCTGAAAATCCTCAGTCCCACCTCTTTGAGTTCACTTTTTAAAAAAAAACACATTTTTGAGCTATTCAAGTTTAAAACTCTCAAAATACTGGTTAAGTTCAGATCATTCTAGATTAGATTTCATCTTCACCCAATCCACTCTTCCCCCACCACCACAAAGAATTGTGGGTATATACTGGAACTGAATCCCAGGAAAAGCTTTAACTACTCTCAGCAAAAAGAAAGTTCTTGAATTGGTGGTGTATGTTTTTCAGCAGCAACAGCAGCAGCAGGTACAGCAACAACAGCAACAACAGCAGCAGGTACAGCAACAACAACAGCAGGCCCAACAACAACAACAACAGCAGCAGCAACAACAACAACAGCAGGTCCAACAGCAGCAGCAGCAACAACAGCAGGCCCAACCCCAACCACAGACACTGGGAATGCAGGCCATCCCACCCCAGCAGTCCATGGTAAGCTCTATTATACCCTGATTATGATATTGAAGCAATATGATCTCTACTTTCAGAAGCAAGTGTAACGCTTTAATCTACCATAATTTATTATTTGAATTAAGTTAGTAAACACACTGATGGCCAAGTAATCTTTTGAGTTGGCCCTTGGGTCTTCCTTTTTTTCCCTTTCCCTCCTCCAAAGACGTGGTTCCTATGTCCTAACTACTAGCGGAACCAGAATGGATACAGGTTCAAACCTTGTTCTGTGCTGATTTTACTAATCTCAACTACAGCACTAGTTGGGGCATTGCTATTGCTCTTGGAGTGCCTTAACTAAGAAGACAAGTCATCCACCAGGATTCCTGCTCCTGGTCACATTGACACCTGCTGGAAAATGTGTATGTGTTGATGAGATTTTGTGTTCCCAAGATGTAAAAGCCTGTTGACACTTTTGAGGCTCACATGAAGGATCCTCATTTTGTCAAGGCAACTAAGCTGCATACGTTTCTGGGAGAGAAATTGAATTAATGATTATGGTGAGAAAACAAATATGAGGTTGAAATAATCAGCAAGTTCCTATCCTAAAAAGATGGTACAGTGAAAAAGCAGCATGTTTTAATGATTTTTTCTTCAGTTCCAGCGACAAGGAATGCAGCAGACACAGCAGCAGCAGCAGACGGCAGCACTGGTCAGACAATTGCAACAGCAGCTTTCAAGTAAGGTTAATGTACTTCCATTGGTTAGATATGCTTATCATAATGGGGAACAAATAGAGCCAATGGGGGACAAATAGTACATCATATTCTGCTATTCAGACTGTGACCCAGAGCCCCTTTAACAGTGTACCCACCTTTCCTCATATAGGAACATAGGAATAGGACTAGGCTGTTTAGCCCTTCAAGCCTTTTCTGCCGTTCAGTGAGATCATGGCTGATTTGTGACCTAACTCCTTATATCTGCCTTTGCCCCATATCCCTTAATACTTCTGGTTAACTAACATCTATCATCAGATTTAAAATGAACAATTGATTGAGCATCAATTGCCATTTGAGGAAGAGTTCTGAACTTTTACTACCCTTTATGTGTAGAAGTGTTTCCTAATTTCACTCCTGAATGGTCTGGCTCTAATTTTTAGACTGTGCCTCCCAGTCTTAGACTCCTCAACCAGCGGAAATAGTTTATCTCCATCTACCCGATCTGTTCCCCTTAAAACTACAAACAAATTACCCTTTAACCTTCTAAATTCTGGGGACAACAGCCCTAGTTTGTGTAATAAAAACAGAAAATGCTGGAAATACTCCGGTTAGGCAGCTCTGCTTGGAGTTCTCCTTGTGTAATCTCTCCTTGGAGTTCAGATATTATTTTGGGAAATCTATGCTGCAATCCCTCCAAGGCCAGTATATCCTTCCTAAGGTGTGGTGCCCAGAACTGCAGATGTGATCTAAAAAGGGCTTTCTATAGTTAAGCATGACTTCTATCCCCTTGTATTTTAGTCCTCTGTATATAAAGGCAGCATTCCATTAACCTTTTTGACTACCTTCTGTACCTGTTCCTAACATGCTTTATGTACCCGGACCTCCAAGTCTCTTTGGATTTCTATGGTTTCTAGCTTTTAGCCATTTAGAAAGTATCCTGTTCTGTCCTGTTTACGTTCAAAGTGGATGATCTCTCAATTGCCTACATTGAAATCCATTTGCCACAGTTTTGCCGATTCACTTAGTTTATCAACATGTGTTTGTAATTTTATTCTTTCATCTACACTAACAATGCTGCCTATCTCTGTGTCATCAGCAAATTTGGATCTTTGGCTTTCTATTCCATAATCTAAGTCACTAATGAATATGATGAATAGTTGAGGCCCCAGCATAGATCTTTGCACGACAGCACTAGTCATATCCTGCCAATTAGAGTACCTGCCCATTATCTCAACTCTGTCTCCTGCCGCTCAGCCAATTTCCTAACCAGGTCAATAATATGCCTTCAGTTCCATGAGTTTCAACTTTAGCTAACAGTCTCTTATGAGGGACTTTTATCAAATGCCTTCTGGAAATCCAGAAATATTCAAAACCAAAAAGTGAGACACTGGGAAATACCAAATAAATGTCAAACACATGGTCTGCAGAAGGTAGAGAAATGCACTGAATAACAGATGATTTGCTCCAACTAAATACTTGCATTCTCACACATAGCATAAGTACAGCAGGGAGTTTGTTCAGACCTCACTTCAAGTTTAATAATACTTAGCCCTATAAGTTGTATATTATTTGCACATTTAATTCTCAGTCCGACATTATCATTCAGTGAAAGCTACATTTTTCTCTGATTAAATTCAGTGTGCCCAAGTTTGTAAAATTAAGTCAGTGATAAAGCTGTTTGCCAAGCTCTAACTTTGAGCGAGATGTTAGAACAGGTAGGATTGCCAAAGCTGTAGTTGCAGATATTACATAAAGTGTAGGAACACCCTATTTGCTAAGCAGTACATATTTGGTAAAGTGGATGAATTGCTGACATGCTTAAATGGTTTAATTACTTAATTCTTCTTGACACTTTTGAGATGGATTTGTTCCAAGCTGTTTAAGTCTATTCCATGAAGATGTCATAAACCAGGAATCCTTCTAACAAAACCGACTATGAATCTTTGTATGTGCTTCATTCCCTTCCCACAGTTTTCTAAGTGAGCTAAGGTTCTCCCATCAATGAAAATTTCAGCTTTTGAGAAGAAACTAGGAGTAATCTTCTCCCTTCTGCCCTGCCGTAACCAGTATTGATGGGTGCATGAGATAAGCCCAGGATATTTGCTTGTTTGTGCTTTTCGTTTCTTCAGTGCTTGCCTTGATGACTTAGCTGAGATATGAAACCATTCCCAGCTAGGAATTTGCAGGCACCAGCCTACAACTTAATGCAGTAGAGAACACCGAGGAGCCCATAATATATGTTGTGATGCTCTGTGACCTGCAGAGCATTTGCAGCATTTTCTAGTTATATTTCAGATTTCCAGAATCCACAGTATTTTGCCTTTGTAATAAATGTCTTGTCTTCCTTTGGGAGAGGAATGGGGTGTGGTGGTTTATCTTTAGAAATGAAGCCAAACTGACAGAATAAATGAGCTCAACAGTTGCACATAAGCTTTCTTTGGCAAGGTTTCTTTCCTTCTGACACTGGGTCCAGTATGGCAGCTGTTTCTTGAGAGGTGATTTGCCGATATTTGAGTCATACTCATGTTTGTTATTTTGATTCAACAGATTCACAGCCACAGAAGAACGCAAACCCATACTATTAATAGCAGAGTCTCCTGAAATAAAAGAAAGTCTTCTCTGCTTACCACTTGGCCTGCCCTAGATTCTGTCTACTATTCTCCAAAGGAATGTTGCTGTTTTGATTGAAACTGCAGCATTTGACACAGGGTTACTGATTGTCCAGTGGAACTGGCTTCTTAATTGACCACTTCCTCACATATTTAACAGGTTGCTCTCAATGCGTATATATTCATGGTTAGAAGAATTATTTTTCAGCTTTAAAGAGCTGAGAGATGCTGGTATATTTTTTCCAATCTTCCTCCTCTGTCCCATCCCATCCTGTCATCTTCAATGAGAAGACCAGGAAGACTGAACCAGTGGACATCTGAGCTCAACAGTACTTCCGCTGATGTGCTTTTAATTAACAAAGTTGTCACGGACCTTGCACCTGAAGAGCGATCCAGCACAATTTGTAAACTTCCATGCAGCTCTGCTAGTTGCCAATGATGGAGATTCATAGGAGCTCATGTTGTTAGTGGAACTGTGACTCTTCCAGCAGTTGCACCAGTGCTGTTTTTTTTTTACATATATATGTATGTTTTATATTTATATATATATATATATAAATATATACATTTGTGTATATACATAGAAAGCACTCTGTGAACATTTATTTTTAATTGTTTTCATTAATGTTTCATATTGATGCTCTTAAAGCTAAAGAACCCAAGGAGTTACAGTAACCATTTTTTTCTCCTCATGCTTGGAAATCACTTGTTGGGGTATGACTCCACAGGTCCATCAACACGTTGGTAGCTCTCCATGTAAACATTCTTTTTATGTGAACTTGTACATTGGGTGCTGAACCACATGTTGCATCATAGCCAAGCTTGATCTTGTCCAAACAAGTGCACTTTCCAGGTTGGATCATTGGATAATGATCAGGAGCCAGAAACCAGAATATGTGGCCTTGGCATACCAGTAAAAAGGCCAGTTTTTCAAAGTGAGAAGAGAAATATTTTGACCTTTTTACATCAAGAGAGTGAGTGCAAAATGATTTTCATTTAGGTCTTCACTTGTCATTCCGAATACATATTTTGGATTGCACGGTGAGCTATTGGAATTAGTTTGTGTGCTGGGGAGAAAATGATGGTGAAGAGCTGTCTTATGTTGACACTGCATTTTTTCTACATTATATGCTTATTGTTGTTTCTTTGGTTAATTTGGGAAAAGCCAGCATCTCTCAGTCTGCTGATTTGCAAGTACTATTAGTTATTGAGAGAGTAAACATGCCACACCCAGTGCTTTGTATGAATTCAGAGTGTCCAGTGAAAGTAAGACCTTTGTAATAGAATGACAAAGTAGTCTATGAAGTATTGCAGTTGTTCTGTGCTCTTCGAAAATTCTTTTGCAGCTTTAGTTGTTGGCTCCTACCATTTGCTAACACAACTCAACTGGTTGAGAACAAAAGTTATAACTAGAGAAGAACAGCTGAATCATCAGTTGTATTATTGTATGAGTATGGAGCTACCAAAATTCGCTAGCTAGGGATAAGGTTAAACTGAGGAATCATAGAAATTTACAGCATGGAAGGAGGCCATTCAGGCCATCATTTCTACACCAGCCATCCAGCCACTTTCTAGCACTTGATCCATAGACTTGTAGGTTACAGTATATCAAGTGCATTGCCAGGTATTTTTTAAATGTTCTGAGGGTTTTTGTGTCTATCATCCTTTCAGGCAGTAAGCTCCTGATCCCCACCACCCATATGTGAAAAGATTTCCCCTCAAATCCCCTCTAAACCACCTACCTTTTCCTCTAAATCTAAGCCCCCCCTGTTATGGATCTCTCAACCAAAGGGAATAGGGCCTTTCTATCCACACTCTCTACACTCCTCATAATTTTACTCACTTCAATTAGGTGTTCCCTCAGCCTCCTCTGTTCTAAAGAAACAACTGTAGCCTATCCAATCTTTCCTCATAACTCAAATTCTCCAGTCTAGGTAACATCCTCGTAAATCTTCTCTACCCTCTCTAGTGCTATCACATCCTTCCTATAGTGCAGTGACCAGAACTGCATGCAGTACTCAAGCTGTGGCCTAATTAGTGTTTTATACATTGCCAGCACAATCTCCCAGCTGTCATATTCTATGCCTTGGCTACTAAAGGCAAGTATCCCTTATGCTTTCTTGACCACCTTATCTACCTGTCCAGCCACCTATGTACACAAATCCATTTATTGTGTATTCTCTTGCCCTGTTAGCCTTCCCCATATGCATTACCTCACACTTCTCTGGATTGAACTCCATTTGTCACTGTTCTGCTCACCTGACTAGTCCATTGATATCTTCTTGCAGGTTACAGCTTTCTTCTTCATTATCAACCACATGCCCAATTTTTGTATTGTCTGCAAACGTCTTAACCATGCCCCTTACATTCAAGTCCATATCATTGATATATACCACAAAATGCAAAGGGCCTAGTACTAAGCCCTTCGGAACGCCACTGGAAACAGCCTTCCAGTCATAAAAATGCCCATCGACCATTAACCTTTGCTTCCTTCCTCTGAGCCAATTTTGGATCTAACTTGCCACTTTGCCTTGGATCCCAGGGGCTTTTACTTTCATGACCTTATCAAAAAAGATTTGCTCAAATCCATATAGACTGCATTAAATGCACTACCCTCATCGACCCTCCTTGTTACCTCCTCAAAAATTTCAATCTTGTCAGTCAGACACAACCATACCCTCATACCTTTAACATATCCATGCTGACTGTCTTTGATAAATTCATGTCTTTCTAAATGAAAATTTATCTTGTCTCCCAAAATTTTATCCATTAATTTTACCACCACCAAGGTTTGTTGACTGGCCTGTATTAGTCGGTCTATCCCTTTCCCCCTTTTTAAACAATGGTACAATGTTAGCTATCCTGCAGTCCCCTTGCACCTCACCTGTAGCCAAAGAGCATTGGAAAATGATGGTCAGAGCCTTTGCCATTTCTTTTGCTTCTCGTAACAGCCTAGGATACATTTTGTCTGGGCCTGGGTATTTATCCACTTTCAAAGATGTCAAACCCCTTCATACTTCCTCTCTCTCAATGTTAATTTCATCTAATATTTCACACTCCTCCTCCCCGATAGCAATGCCTGTATCATCTTTTTTTTGTGAAAACAGAGACAAAGTATTCATTAAGAACAATACCAATGTCCTCCGCCTTCACACACTGGTTACCCTTATTGTCCCTATTAGGCCCTGCTCTTTCTTTAGTAATCCTTTGCTCTGTATGTATTTATAAAAATAATCCTTGGGCTCTCCTTGATTTTACTTGCCAGGATCTTTTCATGCCCTCTCTTTGCTTTCCTACTTTCCTTTTTAATTTTGCCCTTACACTTTTTATACTCCCCTAGGTGTTCTGCAATATCGAGCCCTTGGTACCTGTCATAAGCTTCCCTCTTTATCCTCTCCTTTAAGCCCCTTGATATCCAGGGAGCTCTGGATTTGTTAGTCCTTCCCTTTTTCTTTAAGGGAACATACTTGCTCTGAACACTAGCTATCTCTTCCTTGAATGCCTTCCACTGACCTGGCATTGATTTACCTTCAAGTAGCTATTTCCAGTCTACTTTAGCTAAATCCTATCTCCACTTAGTAAAATTAGCATTTCCCCAATTGAGAATTCTATTCCTGGTCTATCTTCGTCCTTTTCCATAACTACCCTAAATCTCATGGAATTATGATCACTTCTAGCAAAGTGCTGCCCAACTGATAACCCCTTCCACATGCCCAGCTTCATTCCCAAAAACTAAGTCAGAACCACGCTCTCTCTTAGGCTTGCTACATACTGGTTAAAAATGTTTTTCTGAATATATTTTAAGAATTCAGCTCCTTCTGTGCCTTTCACACTAATTCTATCCCAGTTCATATTAGGTTAGTTGAAATCCCCCACTATGACTGCCCTATTGTTTTTACACTTCTCAGCGATTTGCCTACATATTTGCTCTTTTAGCTCCCTCTGACTATTTGGGGGTGTATAGTACACTCCCAGTAGTGTGATTACCCCTTTTTTGTTCTTCAGTTCAACCCATATGATCTCATTTGATGATCTTTCTCACAGCTATAATTGTTTCTTTAATCAATATTGCGACCCCCTCCTTTTTATCCCTCTTTCAATCTTGTCTGAAAACTCTGTAACCAGGAAAGTTGAGCTGCCAATCCTCTCCTCCTTTCAGCCTTGTCTAATTAATAGCTACAATATCATACTCGCACACCTCAACCTGTGCTCTCAGCTCATCTGCCTTATTCCCTAGACTTCTTGCATTGAAGTGTATATACCATATAGCACTGCCAAACTCTCCTGTTGTCTATTTTCCAGCCTTTGTTTCCTCTGCCTTCCAAATATGCTTATTAACTTTCTGCTTTCCATTTTCAACATTTCTTCTCTCCACTCTAAATCAACTCAGTTTCCCATCCCTGTGTCAAGCTCGTTTAAAGCCTCCCCAACATCACTAACAAAACCCCCTGCGAGGATATTGGTCCCGATCCTGTTGAGGTGCAGCCCGTCTGGCTTGTCTAGGTCCCACCTCCTCCAGAAGCGATCCCAATGCCTCAGGAATCTAAAGCCCTCCCATCTGCACCATCTCTGCAGCTATGTATTCATCAGCTCTATCTTCCTATTTCTGTACTCACTAGCACATGGCACTGGGAGTAATATGGAAATTACTAACTTTGTGGTCCAGCTTTTCAATTTCTCTCCTAGCTCCCTAAACTCTGCCTTCTGGGCCTCATCCCTCTTTCTGCCTGTGTCGTTGGTGCCAATATGTACCACGACCTCTGGCTGTTCACCCTCCCCCTCAGAATGTCCATCAGCCACTCAATGACATCCTTGATCCTAGCACAAGGGAGGCAACATACCATCCTGGTGTCACATCTGCAGCTGGAGAAGGACCTGTCTGTTCCTCTCACCAGTAAAGTCCCTTCCACTACTGCTCTTCATCACACACCGCCCTCCCCCCACCTGAGCCACACATGGTGCCGTGGACTTGGCTCCGCCTGCATTCTCCAGAGGAACCATCACGCTCGCCAATATTCAGGACTGAATACTGGTTGGAAAGCGAGGTGCACTCATGGGATCCCTTCCCTATCTGCCTGGTCCTCCTTGTCCTTCTGGAGGTCACCCATTCCCTCTTACTGTACATTTTTAAGATGCAGGGTGACCACCTCCAGAATGTGCTATCCATGAAGCTCTCAGCCTCGCGGATACCCCTAGTGACTCCAGCTGCCGCTCAAGCTGCTCTAGCAGTTGTCACTTCCTAGTTGTCCAGGATTTCCCACATGGCACAGGATGTGACTTGCGTGGTGCTGAGGTTCCCTGCCATGCTTTTACTTTCTCGACTACTATCTAGAAACACTTGCCAGCTACTCCCCCGATTGCAGTGTCTCTCGCTTCCTCATTTGGACTGTTCCTTGTTTTGCAAAAGACCAGAACAACACCTCTTCTCACTCACCAAATTTCCCAAGTTAAATATTCTGTCAAAGCAGTCCTCCGAGCTGGAATTTGTGCACAAGCAAAAGTCTCCTGCATTTGTACAAGCAAAAAATCCAAAGGGCTGAGTCACCCCCGGCTGACCAGTTCTAACTAACCACCTAATTAACTAATTGTGCAGCTGCCACTAGCAGACAGCTTGTTTACCAATAAGGCTACAAAAGAAAGTACAAGTTAAGATAAATGCGAAGTTAAGTTTCAGTTACTGGCATCACGACTTTGAAAATTCTTATTTGGCACCCCAAAGCATTTCTGAATTTAACCCACAAAAGCAATTTGCAGTTTTTCCACCCAATGATTTATCTTTATTTTTTTTTTTTAATAGTTATGGGTTATAATTTCCACTCACTCAATGCAAATCTTCACCTTTGCATGAACTTTGACTCATTCCAAAGGTAATTTTAATGTAAGAAATTTTGTTTTAGAAAGCTGCGGGTACAAGAAGAGGCACAACGTGCAGAGCACGTTGTGCTTTTAACAGCAATCTGGGACTTAAGTATCATGGAAATAAACTACTGAAATTGAGTATATCTATAAGGGTGCGGGGGGAGAGGAAGGTGACAGAAAACTCTCCCAAGTACCTGTTGCTGAAGAAATTCATTGAACAGGTAACTAAGTGATGTGTAACAACATCCTCTCCCACACATGTAGAGTCAGCCAGGTGGAGAAAAGAATAGTCACAGTGTACAGAAAAAATACTTTCTATCTTGGTTTGTAAAACTGTACCCACATATTAAAAATTATGTACATTTTTGGTAATTGCTTTGTTTGTTTCTTTAAGAAAATTCTGATGTAAAAAGATAACATTCAAGATAGTGTATGTATAAAAATAATTGTACATGTGCTGTTTTTATATATAAAACACAAACACTGGTCAACATGATGAAGATGACCAAATGAATCAGAAAACCTGGGTCTCAGTTCTTTCTAAGACTTTTTGCATGCATTACATTTTTCATTAATTGCAAATGACGCAATCTATGCTATAAGGAGGGTAACTTTCCTTGTCACGATCAACATTTCTGCTTTTTTAAGTTATGAGACCTTATTGAAAGGACATGATTTTACTGCTGAAAGCTATACAACTAAACTTGTGAATTCACCAGTGTGAGGAAATCATTATTATGACCTGTAGTTTGCCACTCTGGGGCTGAACAGCCATTTACTGACTACATCACCGTCAGAAAAGCATTGGTACCTGTACGTCCAGTGAAATGTTTAGGAAGAGTAAACATGTTAACCGCTCATATTTGTTTTCTTAGGATAATTGACTGACAGATGCAGAATCCCATCATCCTGCTTAAGTTTGTCCAAGCCAATCTAATGAAAAATCCACATAATGGAGAGTTTCTGTTGCATGATTTGGAGTGCATGTTTCTCATAAGCACACGGGACAGTATTCCAGAATAGTAATCTAGTAACTCAGAGGCCCAGACTAATGCTCCAGAGATATGTGTTTAAATCCCACCATGAAAACTGAGGGAATTTGAATTCAATTAATAAATCTGGAATAAAATGCTAGTCTCATTAAACTGATGAATTATCATAAAAACCCATCTGGTTCATTAATGTCTTTCGGGAGGAAATCTACCATCCTTACCCTTACCTGACTGACTTGTGCCTCCGGATCCACAGCAATGTGGTTGATTCTTAAGTGCCCTCTGAAATGGCCTAGCCAGCCACTCAGTTGTATCAAACTGCCCTCCCTCAGCTGGTGAATCAGTGCTCCATGTTGAACACCACTTGGCAGAAGCACTGAGAAGAGCAAGGACACAGAATCTATCTTGTGTGGGGACGTCAATGTCCATCACCAAGGGTAGCTTGGTAACCCCAGGGCTAACTGACTCCCCACAATATCAAGAAACAGCTGAAGACACTGGATACAGCAAAGGCTGTGGGTCCTGATATCTCAGTTGTCATACTGAAAACTTATGTTGCAGGACTAGTTGTGCCCTTACCCAATCTGTTCTTGTGCGTCTACAATACTGGGATCTACTGAAAAGATGGAAAATTGCCCAGGTATGTCATGTCCACAAAGAGCAGAACAAATCCAATCTGGCCAATTACTGCCCCAACAAATGTGATGGAAAGTGTTGTTGATAATGTTATCAAGTGACACTCAGAAAAAATTTGGTCAGTTTTGGTTCTGCCAGGGCCATTCAGCTCCAGACCTCATTACAGTCTTGTTCCAAACACGGAAAGAAGAGCTGAATTCCAGAGGTGAGGTGAGAGTGACGGCCCTTGACAAGAAGGAAGTATTTGACAGAGTGTGGCATCAAGGAGCTCTAGCAAATTGAAGCCAATGGGAATCCAGGGGAAAACCCTCTGGTTGTTGGAAATCCACCTGGAACAAAAGAAGATGGTTGTTGGAGGCCAATCATCTCAGCCCCAGGACATCACTGCAGGTCCGAGACTGGGAATTCTGCGGCGCATAACTCACTTCATGACTCAGCAAAGCCTGTCCTCTATCTACAAGGCAGGAGTGTAATGGATACTCTCCATTTAACTGGCTGACTGCAGCTCCAACAAAACTTAAGAAGCTCAACACCATCCAAGACAAAGCAGCCTACTTGATCTACACCCCATCCACTACCTTAAACGTTCACTCCCTCCACCTCCATTGTGCACCATCTACAAGAAGCACTGCAGCAACTTTCCAAGGCTCCTTCAACAGCACCTTACAAATCCGTGATTTCTACCATCTGGAAGAACAAGGGCAGGAGACACATTCGAACACCATCACCTCCAAGTTCCCTTCCAAGCCCACCATCCTGACATGGAACTACATCACCGTTCCTTCATTGTCACCTGGTCAAAATCCTGGAACTGCCTCCCTCACAGCACAGTGGTGTGCCTACATCACATGGACTGCAGCAGTTCAAGAAGGCAGCTCACAACCACCTGCTGAAGGGCAATTATGGATGGGCAATAAATGCTGGCCTTGGTAGCGATGTTCACATCCCAGAACGAATACAAAAAATCATAGCTTCTGAAGCCCAGGAAACTTTACAGAATACTCAGCTTACGGACCTCCAAGATATGAAGGGCATGGCTGGTGTTCAACTGGCTAAAACCAAACATATCACCAACACATTGAATAGTGGGCTCCCCACTGTATGTCCAGGAAGAAACAGCTTACCTGTTGGGGTATTGGCTTGCTTCTCATTTGGATCTGAATGGAAAAAATCTAGTGCAGGTCATTATTAAGACATGTTTGCAATTGAGAAAATGTTCTTTTATCCAGATGTCATTCACCAAGAATTAAGTATGTTGTGTCATGGCAAATCTGTGACTCCGCTGTGGAAGGGCACTAAGTTGACAATGTGGATTCACATCTGCAATTTTGGGAAATATTGTCACCCTATACCACCTCCCAGTGACTAATGAGTAGCATTGGTCCAAATTAGGGTCCGATGCTCAGTGTTGTGAGCCATGGCCAACGGGGGAACCAGCGAATTTTCGGTGGTGATAAGAAAATGCTAGAACCTTGAGGGGCAATGCCTGCTTACAAGCGGAGAATCCTTCAGAAAGAGGACTTGTGTTTCCTTTAAAGCACACTTGAGAAAGGCAACGGGAAACCACTTCGTATTTTTCCCTAATCATATTGCTCATTTTTCATGGAAGTTAAAAAAGGGAGGATCTTATGAGCAGCTGAAGAGGAAATCACAGGTCTGAGAGGCGTGGAGAAATGAGCAGAGGATCTGCCTTTGGGCAGATCACCACCACACCACCACATTGGCAGAGCTTACTGTTTCTTCTCTTGCCAGGAGTTGTATATGATGTCCTGTTGTACTTACTTGAACATGAAGAATATGACTCTGTGACATGTCGAATGGTAGGTCTGCTATGACTGATGAGGTACAAAGCATTTATTTGTTGAGCTGCATTAGTTGTATGACAGCAGGGTCTGCTAATACAGCTGTTAGCAGTACTTCATCTGTTGTTGAGAAATCCAACCTGCTGTCTTTGCATAAGTTCACAGCATAGGTTTAATAATATAAAAATGAAACCATCAGCTTGGTCCTAAGGGTTAGCTTGGCATTTTGTGAGTTGGCCAAAGGTGGGAGCTGCTTTCCCTATGCGTGTATCGAGCTCTGCATCAAGAAGAGGCTGTCTGTCACCGTGCACCCAAAGTAGCAGAATTTGCTAACCACTTCCAGTGAGGTGTTTATTTAGTGTGATCAGGGATGGAGATGCAACACTTTGGCCCATGACCACAGTTTTCTTGACGCTTATAGTCATGGAGAACAAGTTACAGGCATGGGAGAGACAGTCCATGAGTCTTTGTAGGTGAGTTTCCATGTAGGTGACTGGCACAGCATCATCAGCATAGAGGAGTTCCCTGATCAGGACGCGGTGTTTTTATCTTTGCTTTCAGTCTTGATAGATTGTAGAGCTTGCCATCTCACCCAGTGTGCAAGTAGAGTCCTTCCATATCTGCAGGGAAGGCAAAGGTCAGGAGCATAGAGAAGAAGATACCAAACGGAGTGGGCTAGGACACAGCCCTGTATCACTCCATTTCTCACTCTGAAACAAAGGCAGAGCTCCCAGATAAAAACAAGAAATGCTGGAAATACTCAGCAGGTCTGGCAGCATCTGTGCAGAGAGAAGCAGAGTTAACATTTCAGGTCAGAGACCCTTCTTCAGAACTGGCAAATATTAAAAATGTAAAAGGTTTTAAGCAAGTAAAGCTGGTGGGGCGAGAGATAACAAAGGTGAAGGTGTTGATAGGACAAGGTCACAGAGAATAACTGACTAGAAGGTCATGGAACAAAGGCGAATGGTATGTTGATGGTGTGCTGAAAGACAAAGCGTTAGTACAGAGAGGGTGTGAATGACTATAAAGCACAGAGCACTCCAAGCACAAACATAAAAAAAAACATTAAAGAAACCAAAACAGTGGGTAAGCGCAGTGGAAACAAACTAAACAAATTGAAAAACCTAAAATAAAATAACCAAATAAAAAAGGAAAACGGAAAAAAAGAAAAAAGAACTAAACATAAAAAGGGGAACCTGTCATGCTCTGAAATTATTGAACTCAATGTTCAGTCCGGCAGGCTGTAGTGTGCCTAATCGGTAAATCAGATGCTGTTCCTCGAGCTTCTGTTGATGTTTGTTGGAACACTGCAGCAATCCCAGGACAGAGATGTGAGCATGAGAGCAGGGGTGTGTGTTGAAATGGCCAGCAACCGGAAGCTCGGGGTCATACTTACGGACTAAGCGGAGGTATTCCGCAAAGCGGTCACCCAATCTGCGTTTGGTCTCCCCAATGTAGAGGAGACCACATTGTGAGCAGCGAATACAGTATACTAAATTGAAAGAAGTACAAGTAAATCACTGCTTCACCTGAAAGGAGTGCTTGGGGCCTGGGATAGTGAGGAAAGAGGAGGTAAATGGGCAGGTATTACACCTTCTGCGATTGCAGGGGAAGGTGCCGTGGGAAGGGGATGAGGTGGGGGCAGTAATGGAGGAGTGGATGAGGGTGTCATGGAGGGAACGATCCCTTCGGAATGTTGACGGGAAGAGAGGGGAAGATGCATTTGGTAGTGGCATCCCACTGGATGTGGCTGAAGCGGCGGAGGATGATCCTTTGGATCTGGAGGCTGGTGGGGTGGAAAGTGAGGACAAGGGGAACCCTGTTGCGGTTCTGGGAGGGAGGGGAAGGGGTGAGGGTAGCGGTGCGGGAAATGGGCCGGATGCGGTTGAGGGCCCTGTCAACCACAGCGGGGGGGAAATCCTCGGTTGAGGAAAAAGGAACACATATCGAAAGCACTGTCGTGGAAGGTAGCATCATCAGAGCAGATGCGTCGGAGACGGAGAAACTGGGAGAATGGAATGGAGTCCTTAGAGGAGGCAGGGTGTGAAGAAGTGTAGTCGAGGTAGCTGTGGGAGTCGGTGGGATTATAATGAATATTCGTAGACAGTCTATCCCCAGAGATGGAGACAGAGAAGTCGATGAAGGGAAGGGAAGTGTCGAAGATGGATCATGTAAAGGCGAGAGAAGGGTGGAAATTAGATAAATTAATAAAGTTAATAAAGTTTCCTAGTTCCGGGCGGGAGCAGGATACGGCACCGATACAGTCATCAATGTACCGGAAAAAGAGTTGGGGGAGGGGGCCTGAGTAGGACCAGAACAAGGAATGTTCAACATATCGCACAAAAAGACAGGCATAACTGGGACCCATGTGAGTACCCATCGCAACACCTTTTACTTGAAGGAAGTGAGTGGAGTTGAAGGAGAAGTTGTTCAATGTGAGAACAAGTTTAGCCAGGCGGAGCAGGGTGGTGATGGATGGGGATTAGTTGGGCCTCTGTTCAAGGAAGAAGTGGAGAGCCCTCAAACCGTCCTGGTAGGGGATGGAGGTGTAGAGAGATTGGACATCCATAGTGAAGAGGAGGCGGTTGGGGCCAGGAAACTGGAAATTGTCAAAATGACGTAGGGCGTCAGAAGAGTCACAGATGTAGGTGGGAAGAGACTAGACCAGGGGAGAAAAGATGGAGTCAAGATAGGAAGAAATAAGTTCAGTGGGGCAGGAACAGGCTGAAACAATGGGTCTGCTGGGACAGTCCTGTTTGTGGATTTTGGGAAGGAGGTAGAAGTGGGCTGTCCGGGGTTGCGGGACTATGAGGTTGGAAGCTGTAGAGGGAAGATCTCCAGAGGAGATGAGATCAGTGACAGTCCTGTGGACAGTAGCTTGATGTTTGGTGGTGGGGTAATGGTCCAGGGGCAGGTAGGAAGAAGTGTCTGAAAGTTGGTGCTGAGCCTCTGCAAGGTAGAGGTCGGTAAGTCAGACAACAACAACACCACCCTTATCTGCAGGTTTGATGACAATGTCGGGGTTAGACCTGAGAGAGTGGAGTACGGCCAGTTCAGAGGGGGGTAGGTTTTTAAAAATTCATTCATGGGATGTGGGCTTCGCTGGCCAGGCCAGCATTTATTGCCCATCCCTAATTGCCCTAACTGAGTGGCTTGCTAAGCCATTTCAGAGGGCATGTAAGAGTCAACCACATTGCTGTGGGTCTGGAGTCACATGTAGGCCAGATCGGGTAAGGACAGCAGATTTCCTTCCCTAAAGGACATTAGTGAACCAGATTGGTTTTTACAACAATCGACAATGGTTTCATGGCCATCATTAGACTAGCTTTAATTCCAGATTTATTAATTGAATTCAAATCCCACCTTCTGCTGTGGTGGGATTTGAACCCATGTCCCCAGAGCAATCCCCTGGGTCTCTGGGTTACTAGTCCAGTGACAATACCACTATGCCACCGCCTTAGAGTGAGTGAGGGGGGCAGAGAAACTGAGACGGCTGATGTCTCGCCAACAGTGTGTTAGCACTAATAAAACAGAGGTGGCTTCGATGGATTCCGCAGGATGGAATATGGTTGCATACCCAAGGACCTTCTGTATGGTAAGGTAGCTAGAGCCAGACGGCCAGTGGGGCACCAAAAGCTTTGCTTCAAGGATGCCTGCAAATGTGACATGAAGGCCCTAAACATTTACTATCGCACCTGGGAGCCACTAACTGATGAAAGAGGGAAATGGCAATGCCTCTTGTGGGCTGACATGCACCACCACGATGACCAGCAGCTACAGCAGCTTAGCAGCAGGCACCAACACTGAAAGCAACAACCCACAACGTAACGTGGCAGCTTCATGTGCAGCACTTGTGGCAGAACCTATCTCGCAAGGATTGGCTCCACAGCCATCAGCAAAGATGCGCCATATGAAGACACTCCATCTAAATGTATTGTTTGCTATGTGTCCATCATTTCTCGTAGATGGAAGGCTGCCAACAACATATGGAGCTGTGTTTAACTTGCCATGTCACCAGTAATAATTAATATGTAATTGATCTCAGAATGAAATGACCATTTTTATATACTTAAAGCACTCTGAAGTGTGATGGAAATCCTCAAAACTCATATGGGTGGATCCTGGGCAAGACCAGACATAGAAACTGTAAAATCTCCATCTTGCACACCATTAGCAGTAATCCAGTAGCTAGGAATTTTATAGCCTACAGGTTTATATTTATTCCCCATCCCATAACCTTTTTTAAAAATCATCTGCCCATCCTCTATTCTTATAGCAACATGCAGACCCTGATGAACAAGCATTGCTGTTCGAAGACAGGTTTTTGAATTGAGAGAAGGTAATTAGTAATTGTACCCTTTCTGACTTCTGGCATGTCTCATTTCTGTGAGCAAGATGTCTAGATCGCTAAGATCGCTAGAGCATGTAAATTGTAATGTCTATTCTGCTACATGGAGCTGTGTTTAAGGTGCTAAGTCCTTTTAAGGCCACAAAATATAAATGCTGTTGATCCTGAGGTCAGGTAAGGGTTAGCCTTCGATATTTTCAGCACAATTCATATGTTCCGCATAGGTTCTGGAGCTATTCTACAAGGTATATAGCACTAGGTCTTTTAACCCCAGACAGAAACCAACCTGGCATTGGAGCTCTGAGTGACTTGGCTATTGCTACTGCATTTCAAGGTACAAATATATGACTGATTATTAACTGTTAAACAGCTGATGAATTGATTGAGGAGGTGGGATTTGAGAAACAAATCAAATAGATGGAAGATGAAGGATGATGCTATATTATCCAGGCTGCAACATCCTTTACTTCAGTATTTATTAGATGTGCAGTAAATACATTATCTGTAAATAGCTATACAGAAAACCTTCCAATGACTATATTTACATAGTTACGTGGAAGGCAGGAGAAATGAATTCATTGATACACAAAAACTTTGCCACTATTATTGACTTCTGCAATGTTTTGTTGAGTTTCATGAACATTAAAGCCAGTAATTTATCTGATGTTTAAGCAACTTTGCATTTCTCTTTCTTTTCAGGTACAGCATTGATTAGATACAGGGTAAAGCTTGTTGCACATTGCTATCAAAAACTCCCATGTCAGGTATTACAAAGGTCACATATGGAGAGTACCCTCCAACAATTCCTAGAACTGCTGTGATGTGTCTATTTCTTTTGTTTGCCATCCTATGCCACCTCTGACCGAAATCAGAAATGTTTGGGAATATATAGTACATCAGCAGGAATGGACAATAAATGTCCACTTCACCAACATCCTGAGCACAAATGAAACGGAACAGACGGGTTGATGTTGCAGATAGAACCCCATAAGTTGAAGGGTCTCTACCTGCAATTTTAACCTCTCTTCTGATTTCTTTTTTTTGTTTATTCATTATAGGATCTGGGTGTCGCTGGCAAGGCATTTATTGTATTTATATATTAATATATTAATAAACTGGCTATGTAATTCAACCTTTTTCTATTATTATTTCAGAGTTTTAGCATTTTAGAATGTTTGTTTTCTTTTTATTTCTCAGACCTCTTGAGAGGTGAAAATTTTATACCGATTCATAAAGAATGATGGACTATTTTATGAAGTGCACCCACTAGGAGCTGGGTTTAAACCATTCCATGCTCATTTCACTGCTGACCAAAACCATGGTTTACAGTGACTGAATAAATCAAAATCCTTTTTCTCCACATGGGATTCTGGAATTGTTACCAGTATTTCAAGAAATGTATTCTTCAACTTTGTCCATTTTTCAGTGAAAATGGCAAAAAAAGGTATTTAGAAGAGACTTTCAGCCTATAGGTCTGGGCTGGATTCAGATATGGAATCTAAAGTTGAAAACACATTATTACCATAGATTGTCTTTTCCAATATTTGTCAGTGGAGTGGGGCCATATGTTTATATCGAGATAACATTCGTCTAAGGATTTGATTTCTATTTGTTCTCTCGATGTGGACAATGTTGGCAAGGCAGCATTTATTGCCCAACCCTAGTTTGCTTCACAAAGATGATGATGGATCTTCTTGATGGTGCTTCCACAATGATGTTAGGTAAGGAATTCCAGGACATTGATCCAGTAATGATGAAGGAATGGCAATATATGTGCATGTCAGGATTGTGTGTGACTTGGAGATGATGGCATTTCAACAACATTCCTGCTCGTCCTTCTTTGTGGTAGAAGTTGCAGAGGAGTGAGATACAGTCGAATAACTGGTGAGTTGAGGCGGTGCATCCTATAATTTCTATATGCTGCAGCCAAAGTGTGCTGGTGATGGATTAATGGTGAATATTCCCAACTGCTGCCCTGTTCATGCGACCATTGTGTTGATTCCTCTCGTCTAGTTAAGAATCATAAGATAGTACAGCACAAAAGGAGGCCCTTCAGCCCAAGGAGTCTGTGCCAGCTCTTTCTTGATCATTGGTGACCCTCCAGGATTTTGATAGTGCAGACTCTGCAATAGCGATGCCATTAAAGGTTGTGAGGAGATCACTGGAACTTTCTCTTGTTGGACATGACTAATGTCTGGAGCTGCAAGTCTTATTTACTACTTTTCAGATAAGGTTTGAACATTTTCCATTTTCCTGTTGTTTGGAGTGAACTGCTTCATTCTCAGAAGAGCTGTTAATGAAGCTGACCTGTCTCAGTGAATGATCCAGTTCTCAGTCTTGTGAATCAGCTGAAGATGGCTAGACCCAGGATACTTCCCTGGTGAACTCCTGTAGCGACGTCATGTGGGTGCAATGATTGACCTTTTGTAACCATAACCTCTTCTCTCACTTTTCAAGCATGGCTCCAACCACTGGAGGCTTTTCCCTTGACTCCCACTGACTTTAGTTTCCCAGGACTCCTTGGTACTATGCTCAGTCCAATGCTATCTCGATGTGACAGCAGATACTCTTGCCCCCCCTTTGGCATTCACCTCTTGTGTTCATGTCTGGATTAAGACTGTGATGAGGTCTTAAGCAAATAGGTCTGGAAGAACTTGAGTCGGTGTCACCAAATAGCCCGAGTGATGATTCTTTGCAAAGTTTTGTCCAGATGAAATGTCTAAGGTTGTTGTCGACAGTGACATCAACTTTAGATACAAAATGAAATGATTCTTTTTTTCAGTCACTTCTCTTTATCTCCTACTGCCTTGCAATTCCCACATGTTGCTACTGTGAGATGAATAGATATTTCCTTAAACATTCAAATTGCAACCAAGTGCTGCCCCATTTTCATGTGTTAATTTTTAATAATACATGATTTTTTTTTCTACCATGTAAAGTTCTGATATTTTAGATTAAATGTAATTGTAGGTCTCAAATGATGCCATTAACAAATAACCTTTCTGAATCCAGGTACTATATTCAATGTTTCCAATTTTATGTGAATGCCATCATCGAAAAGATTTGCATTTACATAATGCCTTATCACATTTCTCAGGACCACCTCTCATACAATTAACCAGTTAATTTGCTTTTGAGTTGCTGCTAACTCGCCTGTATATAAGTACAATGTTCCTTGCTGAGGATCTGTTCATCTCTGATTTGAATTGTCAACTTAATGAGGAGTTAATAAAGAAAAATACATTGCTTTCACAATTTAATAATCAATGTTGACCCTAATCTGCCCTGTGTGCAAAAATCTGAAAAATAAGCATCTCACTTGGAGCCATTCAAACCGAACAAAAACATACAAAAATCTATTGACCTGTATTGTAAAAAAGACATATTGTTACGACCAGGTGAGAAAGGTGTCTAGGGGTCTTTTACTGTCTTCACCTGGTCTTATTGTAACAGGGTTTAATTTTAAATGCATTGTGTTTTGAGCTCCCCCTTTGCGAATCCTTGTTCACAGCTTTCCAATTATAAGGCAAAGTAATGAGCACACCAGGTTTTCTTTAGGTTTAAAGAAGAAAAGTGAAATTTATTAAAGCTTAAACTTAAACTCTAATTTGGTTAACGCCTATGGATACACGCCGCACTCATGCTAGCATGCACACGCGATACGCACATGCAAATAGAGACGGAAAAGAGAAGAAAAATAAAATGGAGAGGTCTGAGGCAATCTCTGAAGAGGGTTTTTTTGTTACTATGCTTTGAGCTCGTTGAAGGATCATTGATTGTAGGTAGTCTTGCTTTTCATTGGGACCCAGTATTATTCTTAAACCTTGTTCACTGTAGGAGACTATTCTTGTCTTCAATGGGTTCTGAAGCTGGTGAGAGCGAGATGAGAGAAGACAGGAAAGAGATGTTCTCAGTCCAGGAGCTAACAGCCTTCTTAGTTCAAAATTCTGTTGGAAGCTCAAATTCAAAAAGCTCCAACAGTCAGTCATGTGACCAAACTGACACGACTACGTCTGTTTATGTATACGGCCATCTTAGTAGTTAACCAGGAATGCTTCAATATCTGTTAATCAAAAGTCCATTGTGGATTAAATTGGAGCAGGGAGTAGCTCCTTTGTCCTTTGAAGTACTGTCTGTTGATATGCCAATGTCTCTCTCCAGCCAAAGTCTCCAATTGTTATTAAAAGCAAGTTCTTTCTTGACCATCAGCAGTTTAAAATCAATGTTCATGTGGCAAAATTAATTTTCCTCATGCTTGGCAGGTGGGGGGGGGGGGGGCTCTTGCCTCACAATATAAAAAACTTGAAGAACATAATATATTTATAGATTATTTGTATCTTTACCAAATGTGTTCCAGGAAGAAAATTAGGAGGGAAAAAGAAACAGGCAGCCCATCTTGTTAAATAACAATATACAAAGTGTGGAAAGTATCCTCGCCCAGCTCTAATTTACTAACCATGAAAAACCCTGGCATTTGGTATTGATGTTTTCACTTTCTCTTGTCCCTTCAGGGTTCTGTTATGACAAGGTGAGAAAGACTAGTAGGTGTCTTTCTTAGCCTTCACCTGGTCTTATTGTAACAGGGTTTTTTGAGCTCCCCCTTGGTGAATCCTTGTTCACCGCTTTCCAATTATAAGGCAAAGAAATGAGCACCAACAGGCTTTCATGAGTTTAAAGAAGAAAAGTGAAATTTATTAAAACTTAAACTCTAATTTGGTTAACGCCTACGGATACATGCCGTGTCCCACGTTAGCATGCATACGTGTTATGCAGATGCAAATAGAGACAGAAAAGAGCAGAAGAAAAATAGTGGAGAGGTTTGAGGCAATCTCTGAAGAGGGGTTTTTATTACTGTGCTTCGAGCTCGCTCTAGTCCTTGCTTGTAGGTAGATCTTGCTTTTCGTAGGGGCCCAGGATTCTTCTTAAACCTTGTTCACTGTAGGAGACTTTTCTCTCTCGGGATTCATATTTCTTCAATGGATTCCGAAGCTGGTGAGAACGAGATGAGAGCAGACAGGAGAGGCAGTGGCAAGCCAGCCATGCGAGGTCTTGTTAGTTTAGGAGCAAACAGCTTTCTGTCTTCAAGCACTGTTTCTCCAATTAAAGCTCCCCTGGCTGGCCAGCAGGTGGTCATGTGACCAACCGGTTTGACCAGGTCTCTTCTATGTATTGGGGCAGGGACTGATTCCCTTGTTCCAAAACTGTCTGCTAGTATGGAAAAAATGTCTTTCCAGCCAGGTGCTTGGAAACCTCTTGTAATAGGCCTTTTCTTCCCAGTAACAATTTTAAAATTTAATGTCCATGTGGCGAAATAAGTGTGCCTCATTCTTGGCAGTTGGGGGCCTGCATGACACCTCCACACCCAGGGGAAAGAAATGCAATTTGAAAAAAAATTGGCGCATTTCATTAAAAGATTTGAGAGAAATATAAGATACAGAAAGAAAAACCATGCACTTCTCTCATTCATTTTCATCCATTCATAACTCTTAACGGTGATTAAAGTTGTCTTTTCTGGGTGCCAGTGCTACTTTAATTTCCCCTTTTTTCGGCATCCCAGTAACCATGTGGCTCTTTGGGGAAGCTTTTCTTCAGTTTGCCCATTGCCATGTCTGCCTAGGGTTTTGTTCCTGTTGAGGTAATGTTTTTTCCCCAGAGAGTGAGTAGTGGGTGGGTCTATCCTGAACTCTCTTTCAGTACTTTGCTGAGTCATGCAAAGACTTTTGACTTCAAGGGATGGGTGATTCCCTTTTTCTCTGACTGTGGGGAGGATTCTTTGTTAATCTCCCCTTTGTTCTCTGTAACATTCCTGCCTGCAGGTATGTGTGCAGACTTGACTTCACTCTCCTGTGGTACTTTGACAAGGTGAGGCATCACCCTCATGGTTTCTGTGCCCTCTTGAGGTCTATCTTTGTCTCTGCAGGTTCCTGTAAATGCTGTTCGCAACTCTGGTGGGGTGCTTCCAGAGTCTGCCTTCACCTAGGAGGATGTGGGGTCTAACTTTTCACATTTTGCAGGGTTGGTTGACTGGACAGTAGGGGTTTTCATCCGGGATTCCTCCTGGACTTCCTTTAACCTGCCCCTTTGGTCTCTTTTCCCCCTTCCCTCCAAACTTTTGAGAAGCTGTGGTGCCTGCCTGTCGCCTTTTGTTCTTGGCAGGGGTCCCTTACAGTTCACTAGCCCTCTGCTGGAGGGTCCTCCTAACTTAGGGGTGCAGGTTTCACTGTAGGTTGGGGTTTCCCCTCAACCTGGCACATGTGGCAACTCCTGCAGTACTCCACCACATCTTTGTGGAGTTTTGGCCAGTCAAATTACTGTCTTATGTGGGCTTTAGTCTTTCATACACCGGCATGTGCTGCCACTGTAGTCTTGTGGGCCCTTCTTAATATTTCTCCTCCGTACCTCTGTGGCACCACTAACTGGTGAACTACTGTCCACTCCTTGCCCTCAGGTCTGTGAGGAGAACTCCATTTCTCATCAGTACCTCATTCTTTAAATCGTAGCAATCAGGGACTCCCTCCACTTCACTTTCAGACTGGGCAGCCTGTGCTAACTGTCACAATACTGGGACGGCTTGCTGAGCCTCAGCTAGGGTAAAGCCATTTAATTCATTCCCTGGGTCTCCTAACTTACCAAAGAATATTTTGGACTTGCAGACCTCATGGTCGTTTGCCTGCAATGCCAATAGAGTCTCCTATGGGGGAGCTGGTTTGATCATGGTCTGATTCATTACACATTCAGGGGAAACTGCAGGAGACCGTCTCCTGCCACTGCCCTGTCTCTCTGACTTCCTGTGGTCTTTCTTTCACACTGGGAGGCTACCACCTTCACCCCCACCAGATCATTACCTAGGAACAGATGTCCCAAAACTAGGTCTCACTCCAGGTGCACCCAGTGTACAAGTGCAGGCATACACTGCCCTCCAATACCATTCACCACCATTTTGGTGTTCACTGCACTCTCTGGGGGGAAGGTCAGGCCTTTTCCCAGTAAAAGGGATCTAGTGGCCCCTGTGTCCCTAGGAATTACTATGGGCTTGCTTGCCCACTCAAGGGCTATGGGGTTACTTTCCCTTCAGACACAAAACCCTGATAACCTTCAGGAATCCTATTAACTTTTCCTGCACTGGCCTTAGTAAGCTTCCTGGGTTGCACTCTTACTGCAGTTAAAGCCACTGCTTGTTCTGTGTTTTCCATCAGGGTCCCACCTTCACTGAGTGGGTATGTCCTGACTAACCCTATCGATTTTCCCTTTAGTTTCCCGCAGTCAGCTTTTAAATACCCTGTCTTATTACAATGGAAGCACACAGGTCTTTGGATCTCACTCTTGCTCATAGCACGTTACTTTTTGGCTGGAGGAGGGCCCCCTGTGTCTCCCGCCTTCCGTTCTCTCCCAGGACTGCCTGGGTGGAGATCACCTTCCCACCTTTGGTCCTTTTCGGATTTGTGAGGGTGATAAGGAAAGGTTCTCCCCTGGGAAATCGACGTATATATTAAAGCAAACTCATCGGCCAGAACAGCTGCTTGCTGGGCTCCCTGAACCTGCTGCTCCTCTATATGGGTCTTTATTGAGAGTGGGAGAGAGTTTTAAAATTCCTCTCACAGGATTACCCTCTGAGAGTCTCACAGCTGAGCTGTATTTTAAGAGCCCTCAGCTATTGGTCAAAAGCCAGCTGCTTACTTCTTTCAAACTCCAAATAAGTTTGATTAGTTTGCTTTTTGAAGGTTCTAAACTTTTGACGGTAGGCTTCGGGTACTAATTCATATGCCCCGAGGATAACATTTTTGGTCAGTTCATAATTTGATGAATTCTCATCTGGCAACAAGGAATAAACCTTATGGGCTGTTCCAGTTCGCTTGCTTTGTATTAAAAGAGATGAGGTCTCAGCTGGCCATTTTAGCTGCCTTGCCAGTTTCTGAAAAGACACAGAAAATGCTTCCACATCATTCTAATTGAATTTTGGAATTAGATGGGTGAGTTTTAGCAATTTTGTACCCAGCCCTGCTCCATACTGGCCATGCTTTCACTGCGGTTACTCTGTCGCCTCCAAGTTAACTCAAGCCACTTCAGCTCTCTTTCTTCAGATTCTTTCTGGAATATTCTTTCTCTTGCTCCTCTCTCTCTCCGTCCTTTTCCTATCTTTCTCTCTCTCTCTCTCCTGCCTTTCATTTTCTTCACGTTCCTTCTGGAAGGCTCTCTCTCCCTCTCTCTTTCCTCAAATTCAAGTTTCCTCTGTTCCAGTTGTATCTTTGCTAGCAATATCCTGTCGGAGTCTACTTCTAACCCTGTTTCTGCCTCTTCAGATTCAAGGGAAAAATGGTTGGCCACTAGCCTTAGGAGTTCAGACTTCCTAGCCTTGCCACGTACAGTAATCAGCCATTTTTCTCAGCTCCTCCATAGGCAGTGCTTTTAACCTATCACAAGTTTATTCACCTTTGCTTGGAGAGCTATTCGCTTCAGTTGCAGACAATTTTTTTTTATTCATTCATGGGATGTGGGCATTGCTGGCCAGGGCTGTATTTATTGCCCATCCCTAATTGCCCTTGAGAAGGTGGTGGTGAGCTGCCATCTTGAACCGCTGCAGGCCATGTGAGGTAGGTATACCCACAGTGCAGTTAGGAAGGGAATTCCAGGAATCAGGGGGAAACCCTCCACTGGTTGGAGTCATACCGAGCGCAAAGGAAGATGGTTGTGGTTGTTGGAGGTCAATCATCTGAGCTCCAGGACATCACTGCAGGAGTTCCTCAGGGTAGTGTCCTAGGCCCAACCATCTTCAGCTGCTTCATCAATGACCTTCCTTCAATCATAAGGTCAGAAGTGGGGATGTTCGCTGATGATTGCACAATGTTCAGCATCATTCGTGATTCCTTAGATACTGAAGCAGTTCGTGTAGAAATGCAGCAAGATTTGGACAATATCCAGGCTTGGGCTGATAAGTGGCAAGTAACATTCGCGCTACACAAGTGCCAGGCAATGACCATCTCCAACAAGAGAGAATCTAACCATCTCCCCTTGACATTCAATGGCATTACCATCGCTGAATCCCCCACTATCAACATCTTAGGGGCTACCATTGAGCAGAAACTGAACTGGAGTAGCCATATAAATACCATGGCTACAAGAGCAGGTCAGAGGCTAGGAACCCTGCGGCGAGTAACTCACCTCCTGACTCCCCAAAGCCTATCCACCATCTACAAGGCACAAGTCAGGAGTGTGATGGAATACTCTCCACTTGCCTGGATTGGTGCAGCTCCAACAACACTCAAGAAGCTCGACACTATCCAGGACAAAGCATCCCGCTTGATTGGCACCCCATCTACAAACATTCACTCCCTTCAACACCGACGCACAGTGGCAGCAGTATGTACCATCCACAAGATGCACTGCAGCAACGCACCAAGGCTCCTTAGGCAGCACCTTCCAAACCCGTGACCTCTACCAACTAGAAGGACAAGGGCAACAAATGTTTGGGAACACCACCACCTGCAAGTTCCCCTCCAAGTCTCACACCATCCTGACTTGGAACTATATCGCCGTTCCTTCACTGTCGCTGGGTCAAAATCCTGGAACTCCCTTTCTCACAGCACTGTGGGTGTACCTACCTCACATGGACTGCAGCGGTCAAGAAGGCAGCTCACCACCATCTTCACAAGGGTTATTAGGGACGGGCAATAAATGCTGGCCTGGCCAGTGACACCCACATCCCATGAATTAATAAAAAAAAACTCTTGAGTTCAGCTCTTTTGTCCATGTTTGAGCCAAGGCTGTAATGAGGTCAGGAGCTGAGTGGCCCTAGCGGAACCCAAACTGAGCGTCACTGAGCAGGTTATTGCTAAGCAAGTGCCGCTTGATGGCACTGTTGATGACACCTTCCATCACTTTACTGATGATTGAGAATAGACTGATGGGGCGGTAATTGGCTGGGTTGGACTTGTCCTGTTTTTTGTGTACAGGACATACCTGGGCAATTTTCCACATTGCCAGATAGATGCCAGTGTAGTAGCTGTACTGGAACAGCTTCGCTCGGGGCATGTTAGTATTCAAGCACACACATCCACAAGAAAACCTGTAGTGAAAACCTGCTCTTTTTTTGATTGGGAACAATTTCTCTCGTTTGACTGTGGGTAAAATACCGGATGAGCCCCCAAATGTCTGTTACGACAAGGTGAGAAAGGTGTCTAGAGGTCTTTCTTAGCCTTCACCTGGTCTTATTGTAACAGAGTTTTATTTTAAACACGCCATGTTTTGAGCTCCCCCTTGGTGAATCCTTGTTCACCACTTTCCAATTATAAGGCAAAGAAATGAGCACAAACAGGCTTTCTTAGGTTTAAAGAAGAAAAGTGAAATTTATTAAAGCTTAAACTCTAATTTGGTTAATGCCTACAGATACACATCGCACCCCACGCTTGCATGCATACACGATACGCCCTAGCAAATAGAGACAGAAAAGAGCAGAAAAAAAATAGTGGGGAGGTGTGAGGCAATCTCTGAAGAGGGATTTTTATTACTGTGCTTCGAGCTCGCTCGAGTCCTTGCTTGTAGGTAGATCTTGCTTTTCGTAGGGGCCCAGGATTCTTCTTAAACCTTGTTCACTGTAGGAGACTTTTCTCTCTCGGGGTTCATATGTCTTCAATGGATTTTGAAGCTGGTGAAATGAGATGACAGCATACAGGAGAGGCGGCGGCAAGCCAGCTACGAGAGCTCTTGTCAGTCCAGGAGCAAACAGCTTTCTGTCTTCAAAACACTGTTTCTCCAATTAAAGCTCCCTGGTTAGCCAGCAAGTGGTCACGTGACTGACTGGTTTGACCAGGTCTCTTCTGTGTACTGGGGCAGGGACTGATTCCTTTGTTCCAACACTGTCTGCTAGTATGAAAAGAATATCTTTCCAGCCAGGGGCTTGGCAACCCCTTGTAATAGGCCTTCATTTCTTCCCAGTAACAATTTTAAAATTTAATGTCCATGTGGCGAAATATGTGTGCCTCATTCTTGGCAGGTGGGGGCCAGCATGACAGTTCAGAAAAGCTTTGTTCTTCAGATAGTGTAACTCTTTTTCTCTTCTGTGGCCCTCTTGCAACTGGGTAGCTTTGCATGTGTCTTTAATCCTTGTTGTTTGTACTTATACAAGTGTTGCTGTGTAGTTATATGGTGTTGGCAATAGATTAAAAATGCGGCTTGAATTCTGGATGTCTTGCTCTGGTTCATGTTCTAAGTACAACTTTTTTGGATTGGGCCATTTTTCCACAGTACCCTGATTCACTTTGGAAGATTGGAGACTCAGTGGGATTGCAGTGAAGATGTCGGTCTTTGTTATTTTGAGGTTACAATGGAGAGTCTTAGAAAGCAGGATGGACTCCCTTTCATAACTTTACTACTTCATAGTTAAGGTACTGTTAAGGGTACAGCACTGTGCTACAAATCCCCTTCCTCAACTTGGTTTTCAAAGGACTATCTTTTACCTTTCTCACCCCTTCAGTGACCCCTTCATTTCCACACCAAATGGAATTTATTTTTTAAAAATATCAAAGAACTTTGATGTAGGTTGTCCTGGATTCTGAGCCCAGTACGTTCCTGACAATACACTTGTAAAAACCAGAGTCTCCCAAAGTGCTGGTCTGTGAGACTAAAGTCCCTTGGGAGGTGAGGTATTTCTGCCCTCTGGGGGGGATGCCAGTTGGTTGTTAATAGCTGTTTGCCATCAGGAAGTTCCCAGGCAATTTGCACTTTGGGAATCCCAATACTGAAGCAATTGAGCCGGAGCAACACTCCAACAGTCTCTGTCAGGCTAGATGGAGGACCGTTGGTGATGCGTGGCTTGTAGAACACAATAATTACCGGGATGACAATGGTGGCACTGCCTATCTTATTCACTGCACTACATATGTAAGTGCCCCTATCTTGGACATTAATATTATGGATGGAGTTTCATTGGCCATCAATGATGTCTATTCAGAAGTCTGAGGGCTTTTCAATATGGTCCCATTAGGTAAGCACCATGAGACCTGTGGTTTGGGTAATCCCTGTGTCTGGCAATGCAGAAACAGATTGTCTCCGTGCAAACTGCTCACTAATCCAGAAGAGGAGAACTGGATCTTAGTTTTGACCCCTTCAACCAGCATAAAGAGTTTTTCAGCATATCTAGCAACATTCTTTGCCATGCATCTATATCTTCCAGTCTCAGACAATGTAGGTTTAAATATGTACAGTGTTCCCATTGTGCTTATGGTGGAATTTGGACTGTTTCTTTCCAAACTGCAGGTGTGTTCCATTGGGAAGTATCCAAGTTATTTCTGGGGTTGGAATTACCTGCATATAGCAAAGCAATTAGTGCTGCTTCCTGGTTTAATAACACTTGTCTCATTCTGTGCGAGTGGAAAGATTAGTTTTAGTGGCATATTAATTACTTCTAACTGGACCGTGAGCCTTGCTTCCCCTACCTCATTGTGCGCAACGCATATCAGTGTCCCAGAATCTGGTTTTCTTAATGCTTGCAACTCCAAGGTCCCATTGTGGTGCACAATAATCTTTCTCCCATAGGATGGGGCTGGCAACGCCAAACCATCGGGTGTAATCCATGTGAATGTTGGTTCAGGAATGCCATCAGCCTTGCAGGCAATAAATTTCTTCTGAAAGGAGAGGATGGTCTCTTTTCTCACTAGATCCTCTAGGTATCTTGGAAACTATTTCCAATTTGATATTCCTCACATTGTCTTCCAGTCTGTTGTGCGTAATGCAACTACAGTTACCACCATCCCATTATGTTACTCTCTTTACGCTAAGTTTTATACCTCTGATCTGGAAGTTTTCTTCTGAAACATTGATTATTTGATTAACAGGAGAGAGCCAGGTAATATCTTTGAAGGGTTCCCCTTGTACCTCACAGTTGAGGGTCACTGACTCCCCATATCGCGCCTTCACACTAGTCTGCTTTGATTCTTTGAGGCTTAATGATCACCTTAACATTTACCTTCATCAAATCCTTACCCACTTTGTTTTCAGCATAGCAAGTATATTCCCCCTCATCTTTCTGTTCAATTTGATTGAAGTAAAGTGTACCATTATTGAATATGATGTACGGCCTGGTGCCGGCATGATTGGTTTCACCCTGAACTATGTTGTTAACCATAGTGCCATCAGGTAAACTCCAAGTAATTTTTTGGTTGGGAAATCCTGAAGCCACAGTCCATTTTGACACTCCCTCCATAAGTAACCTTGCGCCTGAGGTTGTTTTTGTGTTCAATCTTGGCAGGTTTTGTGATCACATCCAGTTGGATGGCCAGAATATCATCACCCATTATGTTGCTGGCCACACAGATGTACTCGCCTGCATCCTGGTCAGTCACTGATTGGACCATCAAGGTTCCATTGTGAAATACAGTTACATGCCTGGATGAACTAGAACACAGAAATGTGATGTTAAATAGAATTCAACAGAAACTAATCACTAGACAGTAGAAAGCACAGTCTTTTGTGAGACATTTATCTACATGTCTGACTAGATTTTACTAAATTTCCTTATTGTACATTGTTTTCCAATGAGGGGAAATGTGATGTGATTGGATTACTGTGGAATCTAGAACACTGAAATTAAGAATTATTCATACTTTGATGATCAATTTTACTGAGTCCCCTAAAGAATTCAATAAAATACAGAAACTGGGTAATGCATATTGTTAGCAAAAGTCTTTTCATCTGAGAACAGGGTTTGAATTCAGACCAGACAACTAACCTTAAGCTCTTTTTTTTTAGAACATTACAGCGCAGTACAGGCCCTTCGGCCCTCGATGTTGCGCCGACCTGTGAAACCATCTGACCTACACTATTCCATTTTCATCCATATGTCTATCCAATGACCACTTAAATGCCCTTAAAGTTGGCGAGTCTACTACTGCTGCAGGCAGGGCGTTCCACGCCCCTACTATTCTCTGAGTAAAGAAACTACCTCTGACATCTGTCCTATATCTATCACCCCTCAACTTAAAGCTATGTCCCCTTGTGTTTGCCATCACCATCCGAGGAAAAAGACTCTCACTATCCACCCTATCTAACCCTATGATTATCTTATATGTCTCTATTAAGTCACCTCTCCTCCTCCTTCTCTCCAATGAAAACAACCTCAAGTCCCTCAGCCTTTCCTCGTAAGACCTTCCCTCCATACCAGGCAACATCCTAGTAAATCTCCGCTGCACCCTTTCCAAAGCTTCCACATCCTTCCTATAATGCGGTGACCAGAACTGCACGCAATACTCCAGGTGCGGTCTCACCAGAGTTTTGTACAGCTGCAGCATGACCTCGTGGCTCCGAAACTCGATCCCCCTACTAATAAAAGCTAACACACCATATGCCTTCTTAACAGCCCTATTAACCTGGGTAGTAACCTTCAGGGATTTATGTACCTGGACACCAAGATCTCTCTGTTCATCTACACTACCAAGAATCTTCCTATTAGCCCAGTACTCTGCATTCCTGTTACTCCTTCCAAAGTGAATCACCTCACACTTTTCCGCATTAAACTCCATTTGCCATCTCTCAGCCCAGCTCTGCAGCCTATCTATGTCCCTCTGTACCCTATAACATCCTTCGGCACTATCCACAACATCTTTTGCTATGCTTGTTGTAAAGGTCTGATGTGAAATGAGTTTGGGCAGCCGCATGTCAATTACTAATGGATATAGACCAACAACACAAAATTACACTTGGCAAAAAGAATTAAAATGACAAGCAGCAAGCTCAGGGTCACACTAAATACCTCTGTTCAGTTTGCTTGTAATTTCAATTCTTCACCTTGCTCCCCCTCTGACTTTTCTGTCTTTGGCCTGCTACAGTGTTCCAATGAAGCTCAATGTTAATGCAAGGAACAGCACCTCATATTTCAACTGGGCACTCTACAGATTTCTTGACTCAACATTGAAGTTCAATAATTTTCGATCATAACCTCTGCCCCCATTTTTTCTTTTGCTGGTTCGGTTTCCTCCTCCCTCTGGTTTCTTTCTTAATAACATTACTGTGTGTTTGGATGTGCCATTCACACCTCATCTAGACACATCTTTTGTTTCATTACTTGTCCCATGACCACTCCTTTTGGTTTGTACCATGAAGACTTATGTCATTTAATCTCTCCTGCCCTCCACCCAATCACAGACCTTCCCTTTTGTTCTTCTTCCCCTCCTCTCCCCGTCACTTGCTCAAAACCTATTACATTTCCACCTTTTTCCAGTTCTGATGAAAGGTCACAAACCTGAAACGTTAACTCTGTTTTTCTCCCAACAAATGCTGCCTGACCTGCTGAGTATTTCCAACATTTTCTGTTTTTGTTGGTGAAAAGGACAGTCTGTGAGTCAGTAAACGGCATGGGAACAGCAAAATGACAAGGAGTACAAGGAAAGCTGGTGGGCATAGGTTTATAGGTAAAAAAATTTAATTTAACTTACCTGAAACTTAAACTAGATCAAGTCAGAGTTATTTATGCCATAGAAGGAGGCCCTTTGGCCCTTCGAGTCTATGCTGGCTCTCCGCTGAGCAATCCAGTCAGTCCCACTCCACTGCTCAATGCCAGTAGCCCTGCAAGTTTATTTCCTTCAAGTGCCCAAACAATTTCCTTTTGAAGTCATTGATTGTCTCCACTTCCACCACCTTCATGGGCAGTGAAATCCAGATATGACCAGTTGCTGCACAAAAAAGCTCTTCCTCACATTCGCCCTGCATCTCTTACCCAAAACCTTCAATCTGTGTCCCCATCAGTTAATGGGAGCGATTTTTCCTTTTCTAACTTATCTAAGCCTGTCATAGTCTTGTACACCTCTATCAAATCTCCCCTCAATCTCCTTTGCTCCAGGGAGAACAACCCAAGCGTTTCCAACTTAACCTTGTAACTAAAATCCTCCAACCAATCTAGAAAATCTCCTCTCCACCCTCTCAAGGTATGGTGATGATTGCACAATGTTCAGCACCAGTTGTGACTCCTCAGATAGTGAAGCAATCCATGTAGAAATGCAACAAGACCTGGACAAGATCCAGGCTTGGGCTGATAAGTGGCAAGTAGCATTCGCACAACACAACTGCCAGGTAATGACCATCTCAACCAAGAGAGAATCTGTGACCATCTCTCCTTGACATTCAATGGCATTGCGATCTCTGAATCCCTCACTATCAACATCCTGGGGGTTACCATTGACCAGAAACTGAAGTGGAGTAGGCATATAATTACAGTGGCTACAAGAGCAGGTCAGAGTCTAGGAATCCTGCAGTGGGTATCTC
This sequence comes from Heterodontus francisci, assembly GCF_036365525.1. Classification (NCBI taxonomy): domain Eukaryota; kingdom Metazoa; phylum Chordata; class Chondrichthyes; order Heterodontiformes; family Heterodontidae; genus Heterodontus; species Heterodontus francisci. Next base: position 44,857,914 of record NC_090385.1, on the reverse strand, counting down.
ACCTCCTGACTCCCCAAAGCCTGCCCACCATCTACAAGGCTCAAGTCAGGAGTGTAATGGAATACTCTCCACTTGCCCAGATGGATGCAGCTCCAACAACACTCAAGAAGCTCAACACCATCCAGGAAAAAGCAGCTTGCTTGATTGACACCCCATCCATGGACTGCAGCAGTTCAAGAAGGCAGCTCATCACCACCTTCTCAAGGTCAATTATTGCAGTCTTACTGTAGGGCCTTGATGAGACCACATCTGGAGTATTGTGTGCAGTTTTGGCCTCCTTATCTGAGGAAGGATGTTCTTGTCATGGAGGGAGTTCAAAGAAGATTTGCTAGGCTGATTCCTGGGATGGAAGGATTGACATATGAGAAGCGATTGGGTCAACTAGGCCTATATTCACTAGAGTTTAAAAGAGTGAGAGGGGATCTCATAGAAACCTATAAAATTCTAACAGGACTAGATAAACTAAATGCAGGGAGGATGTTCCTGATGGCTGGGGAGTCCAGAACCAGGGGCCACAGTCTCAGGATACAGGCTATGCCATTTAGAACCGAGATGAGCAATTTCTTCACTCAGAGGATGGTGAGCCTGTGGAATTCTCTATCGCGGAAGGCAGTGGAGGCCAAATCATTAAATATATTCAAGAAGGAGATAGATGTATTTCTTAATGCCAAAGGGATCAAGGGATATGGGGAAAAAGTGTGAACAGGGTACTGAATTAGACGATCAGCCATGATCTTTTTTGAATGGCGGATGGGCAATAAATGCTGGCCTAGCCAGGAATGCCCACATCCCAGGAACGAATAAAATAAAATGTCCTGCCCCCAGGTCCCTATGTTCCTGCACAGTCTTTAGAACTGTGCCACTAACTCTATATTGCCTTACCCTATCCCTTCTGCCAAAACGCATCACCTCACTCTTGTCTGCATTCAATTCAATCTGCCACTTGTCTGCCCATACTGCTAGCCTATCTATGTCCTGTTGCAGGCGGTTCATATCATCCTCAATGTTTATCACTCCTTCAAGTTTAGTATCATCAGCAAATTTTGAAATTCTATTCTGTATTCCAAGATCCAAGACATTTATATATAGCAAAAAAAAAAAACGTGGTCCTAGCACTGGCCCTTGGGGAACACAACTGTTTACTATCCTCCAGTCTGAAAAAAACAACCATTTACCACGACTTGCTATTTTCTGTTCTTGAGCCAATTTTTTTATCCATTGGACACTGACCCTCCTATTCCTTGAGCCTCAATTTTGTTAACCAGCTTTTATGTGGTACTTTATCAAACACTTTCTTAAACTCTATATAGACAACATCCACCACATTCCCTTCACCAACATTCTCTATTACTTTATCAAAAAATTCAATTAGATTAGTCAAGCACTATCTGCCTTTTACAAATCCATGCTGGCTATCCTTAATTAACTCAAAACTCTACAAGTGCCTGCTGATTTTTTCCCCTGGATAATTGCTTCTAAAACCTACCCACCACTGATGTTAAACTAATTGGCCTGTAGTTGCTAGGACTGTCCTTACACCCTTTCTTGAATAAGGGTGTCACATTTGTCACTCTCCAATCCTCTGGCATATCCCCCATATCTAGGGAAGATAGGAAGATTATGGCAAGCAGTTCCACTATCTCCACCCTCTGAAGTGTGGTGACCAGAACTGGATGCAATACTCTAGTTGGGGCCTAACCAGACCTTTATAGCACTCCTTCAGGATATCATTATTTCCAACAGTCTCCAATGTTGAGTACCTGTTTGAGAGTGGCAGACACCCCAAAGATTCCTGCACCTCCTGCTTCTTCCTAGTCTTCAGGATGGCCACCCACCTAGTATCCTTAACTCTTACTGCCTGTGTGATGACCACCTCCTGGAAAGTATGATCCAGGAAACTTTTATTTTTATTTTATTTATTTAGAGATACAGCACTGAAACAGGCCCTTCAGCCCACCGAGTCTGTGCCGACCAACAACCACCCATTTATACTAACCATACAGTAATCCCATATTCCCTACCTACACTAGGGGCAATTTACAACAGCCAATTTACCTATCACATGCAAGTCTTTGGCTGTGGGAGGAAACCGGAGCACCCGGGGAAAACCCACGCAGTCACAGGGAGAACTTGCAAACTCCACACAGGCAGTACCCAGAATCGAACCCGGGTCCCTGGAGCTGTGAGGCTGCGGTGCTAACCACTGCGCCACTGTGCCGCCCTAACTCTCCTGCTTCCTGATGCTTTGCACTGTCTCCAGCTGCCCCTCAAGCTCAGAAATGCTGAGCTCAAGCTGAAGCAGCTGGAGACACTTGCTACACACATGGTCGCCCAAGAGATGTGAAGTGACCTGGAGTTCCCACATGGTGCAGGAATTGTAAGCAACAGGTCACAGCTGCCCATTCATGATCTAAAAAAAAACTTTATTCCTTCTTTTAGAATCTATAGCACCTTTTCAAATGCTTTCTGAAGATCGAAATACACTATACCCACTGGTTCCTCCTTATCCACCCTACCAGATACAACCTCAAAAAACTCCAACAGATTTGTCAAACACCATTTCCCTTTCATAAATTTGTGTTGACTCTGCCCAATCATTTTATGATTTTCTAAGTACCCTGTTACCACATCCCTAATAATAGGTTCTAGCATTTTTCCTTCTACTTATATCATGCTAACTCTGTTCTCTCTCTCCCTCCGTTCTTGTATAGCAAGGTTACGTTTGTTACCTTCCAATCCATGGGGTCCATTCTAGAATCTAAGCAATTCGGGAAGATCAAAGGCAATGCATCCACCATCTCTGTAGCCACCTCTTTTAAAAACCTAAGATGTATGCGATCAGGTCCAGGGGATTTATTGGTTTTTAGTCCCATTAATTTCTCCAGTACTATTTCTTTACTAACGCTAATTTCCTTAAGTTCCTCATTTTTATTAGACCCTTGGTTCCCTATTATTTCTGGATTTTTTGTGTCTTCTACCATATCGATACAAAGGACTGGATTTTGTTCGTCCCCAGGCGTCGGGGTCCATGCCGGGGGGGGCCTGAAGATGGCTCCGCGAGAGGGCCGCCACGCATCCCAACACCGGGAGGGCCCGGCATGATGGATGAATAAATGATACCTACGTCATCACCTGCTGTGCTGCTGCGATCTTGGGCCACTTCACATTTCTCCGCATTGAACTTCATCTGCCACCTGTCCACCTATTCCACCAACTTGTCTATGTCCTTTTGAAGTTCTACACTACCCTCCTCACAATTCATAATGTTTCCAAGTTTCATATCATTGAAATTGTGCCCTGTACACCAAGGTCTAGGTCATTAATATATATCAGGAAAAGCAAAGGTCCCAACATTGATCTCTGGGGAACTCCACTACAAACCTTCCTCCATCCCTAAAAAGATCCATTAACCACTACTCTTTGTTTCCTGTCACTCAGCCAATTTCATATCCATGTTGCTACTGTCCTTTTTATTCCATGAGCTACAAGTTTGCACACAAGTCTGTTGTGTGGCACTGTATCAAATGCCTTTTGAAAGTCAATGTACACCACATCAACAGCATTGACCTCATCAACCCTCTCTGATAACGCCTCAAAAAACTCCAGCAAGTTAGTTAAACATGATTTTCCCTTAAGAAATCCATGCTGGCTTTCCTTAATTAACTCACATTTGTCCATGTGACTATTGATTTTGTCCTGAATTATCTTTTCTAGAAGTTTTCCCACCACTGAAGTTAAACTGACTGGCCTGTAGTTGCTGGGCTTATCTTTAACATTTGCAATTCTTCAGTCTTCAGGCACCACCCCGAGTCTAAGGAAGACTGAAAAATTACGGCCAGTGCTTCCCTCAGTATCCTTGGATGCATCTCATCTGGCCCTGGTGCCTTATCCACTTTAGGTTCAGACAGCCTATCTAATACTTGCTCTTTATCAATTTTAAACCCCTCTAGTGTCTGACTTACCTCCTCTTTCAACATTGCCTGGGTTGCATCTTCTTCCTTGGTAAAGATAGATGCAAGTGTTCATTTAATACCTCAGCTATGCCCTTTGCCTTTCCCTTTAAATTCCCTTTCTGGTCTCTAATCGGCACCACTCCTCCTTTTACCACCCTTTTACTATTTATATTTCCATAGAAAACTTTGGGATTTCCTTTAATGCTAGCTGCCAGTCTCCTCTCATGCTCTCTCTTTGCTTCTCTTATTTGCTTTTTCACTTCCCCTCTGGTCCTTCTATATTCTGCCTGGTTCTCAATAGTATTTCTACCTGGCATCTATCATAAGCACACTTTTTCTTCTTTATCTTAATCTCTACTTCTTTTGCCGTCCAGGGAGCTCTGCAAAATGTACTTTGGCTGTAAAGTGTATTGGGATCTCCTGCGGTCGTGAATGGCGCTATATAAGTGCAAGTCTTTCTTTTTTTCTTTTAAAAGCAAAATACTGTGGTTGCTGGCAATCTGAAATAAAAACAAAAAATGATGGAAATACTCAGTAGGTCTGCCAGCATTTATATAGAGAGAAACAAAGTTAATGTTTCAAGTCAATGACTTTTCCTTAGAACTGGAAAAAGTTGGAGATGTAACAAGTTTTAAGCAATTACAGAGGCAGGGAGAGTGGGGAGGGGAGGAAAGAACAAAAAGGAAGGTCTGTGATAGGGTAGAAAGCAGGAAAGACAGAAGGGATAATGATGCAAGACAGATAAGGATGGTAATGGGACAAGGAAAGAAACAAAAGATGAGTCTAGAGGAGGTGTAAATGGGAACAGCTGCTTATTGAAAAAATGGAGGGAGTGGTTATGATCTGAAATTGCTGAACTCAGTGTTGAATCTGACAGGCTGTAAAGTGCCTAATCGAAAGATGAGGTGTTGTTCCTTGAGCTTATGTTGAGCTTCATTAGAACATTGTAGGACGCTGAGGACAGAGAGGGAGTGGAGCGGAGAATTTAAATGACGGACAACAGGAAACTTGCAGACTGTATGTAGGTGTTGAGCAAGGTGATCACCCGATGTGCGTTTGGTCTCCTCAATGAAGGGGAGACCACGTCACGAGCAGCAAATTCAGTATACTAAATTGAAGTAAGTACAAGTAAATCGCTCTTTCAACTGGATGCAGTGTTTTGGGCCCTGGACTGTGGGAAGGAAGGAGGTAAAGGAGTAGGTGTTGCATCTCCTTCACTTGCCTGGGAAGGTGCTGTGGGAAGGGGAGGGGCTATTGCAGGTGATTGAAGAATAGACCATGGTGTCACAGAGAGAATGGTCCCTTTGAAATGCTGCCATGGGAGGGGAAGATGTGTTTGGTGGTGACATCATGCTGGAAGCGATGCAAATGGCGAAAGATGACTGAAGGCTGGTGGCGGGAAGGTGAGGACAAAGGGAACCCTATTTTGGTTCTGGAAGGGAGTGGAAAGAGTAACAGCAGAAGTGTGGAAAATGGGAAGGCCATGGTCAAGGGCCCTGTCAATCATGGTGGGGGGGAATTCTCGGTTGAGAAAAAAGGAAGACATATTGAAAGCACTGGTATGGTAGGTTGCAACGTCAGAACAGATGTGATGAAGATAGAGAAACTGGGAGAATAGAACAGAGTTGTTACAGAAGGCGGGGGAAGGGGAAGTGTCATCAAACTAGCTGTGAGAGTCAGTGGATATTAGTTGATAGCCTATCACCAGAAATGAAGAAAGAGAAGTCAAGGCAGGGAAGGGAAGAGTTAGAGATGGACCATGGGAAAGTGAGGAAGGAATGGAAATTGGAAGCAAAGATGATTACATTTTCCAGTTCAGAGAGAGAGCAGGAAATGGCACTGATACAGTCATCAATGTATCTGAAAAAAGGGTGAGGGAGGGGACCTGAGTGAGACTGGAACATGGAATATTTCACATATCTCACGAAAAGGCTGGCATAGATAGGACGCATATGGGTTCCCATAGCAATGCCTTATAATTGGAGGAAGTGAATGGTGTCAAAGGAGCAGTTGTTCAATGCGAGAACAAGATCAGCCAGGTGGAAGAGAGTAGTGGTGCATAGGGACTATTTTGTTTTCTGTTCAAGGAAGAAGCAGAGGGCCATCTGGTCATCATGGTGGGGAATGGAGGTGTAGCGGGATTGGACATCCAACCTAAAGAGGAGATGGTTGGGGTCAGGAAACTGGAAACTGTTAAAGTGGTGGAAAGCATTGGAATAGTCATGGATGTAAGTGGGAAGAGACTGGACAAGGGGAGAAAAAAATAAAGTTGAGATAGGAAGAAATCAGTTCCCTGGGGCAAGAACAGGCTGAAACAATGGGTTGAATTTTCATTTGGCAGCAGAGGTGGGACTGAAGGCGGGCAATTTCCCAATCCTGTTCGGCATGCCGGTTTGCCTCTATCTTCCCACCTCCAGGCCATTTTGAAGGCAACTGCTTCAGGGCAAGCGGCAGGCAGCCATTTAAGCCATTAAGGCCACTCTCCCGATGCCGACTAGAATTTTCCAGTCAGCATGCAGACCCTCCTGCTGAGGCTGAAACAGGACTGATGAATGGAGGTGGCCTCTGGGTGGCAGCGATCCATCACACAATTTAACCCCCAACCCTGAAGCCGCAACTTGCCATAGTGCCACAGCTGCAGCCACAGGCCACCCTGTGGAGGGGTTTCCCCTCTACAATGACAGTCTGGCAGCTGTGGCCACTTTTCATTTTACCATTTTGAAGTTTCTTCAAAGGGTACCTTCATCCTGAGCTGCCCTCTCTTTGTCCTGCCTACATCAGCAGCGCCCTCCTCTGACGGTGGGGCTGCTGATCTTTCAGTGCTGCATTGCCTCCTGTTGGCCTTCCAGCCTTGGGATCCTGCCCACCATCCTTAATTGGACGGCAAGCAGGCCATCTGGCCACTAATTGGCCATCTCCTTGAAAATTGCGTTGGGCATCAGGCATCAACGCTTTGCAATGTCAGAACCCGGAAATGGTCCAGATGTCAGGGCCTGACCCCAGGATGAAAATCCTGCCTAATGGCTCTACCAGGACAGTACTGTTTGTGGATCTTGGGAAGGCGGTAGAAGCAGGCTGTGTGGGGTGGGGGGAGGAGGTCTATGAGTTTGGAAGCCGTGGAGGGAAGATATCTAGAGGAGATAAGGTCAGTGAGAACCTGGGAAACAATCAATTAATGATTATATACCATTGATCTATTTTCTTGCAAGCTATTGCTCAGTTCCAGAACATAGGAACATTAGGAATAGACCATTCAATCCCTGAAGCCTGTTCCGACATAAAATTAGATCCTGGCTGATCAGCAACTCAACTAATTTTCCCACCTTTGCACCTTATCCTTTAGTACCCTTGCCCAACAAAAATCTATCTATCTCAGTCTTGAAAGCTCCAATTATCCTTGCATCCACAGCCTTTAGGGGGGAGACTGCTAAATTTCTATTAACTTTATGTTAAAGAGTGTCTCTTGATTTAGCTCCTAAATGGCCAAGCTCTAATTTCAAGATTATATCTCCTTAACGCTTGATTCCCCACCAGAGGAAATAATTTCTCAGTATCTACCCTATAAAATTATTTTAACATTTTAAACACCTCAATCAGATCACCCCTCAAGCTCTTATAGTCAAGGAAATACAAACCAAGTTTATGCAACCTGTCATCACAATTAAGAAAGAATTGCTAGTTCTAATTCTCTTTTTAGTACTTTTGTTTTAGCTGAGGTAGTTAGCATTCTAAGAATAGCAAATACTTCAAGCATCTGCCAGTATTGCAGAGGGAAGCCCAGGCAGATGCCTGAAACAGGCATTAGGCTCCTGGAATACATAAATTAGGGACTGAATACCTAGTCAAAATTAGCGATAAGCAGGGCAGGTGTTGGGCCTGTACCGCTCTGGAGTCTTCAGCGAAAAGAAAGTTTTAAAACTTATATTTGAAAAAAACCTGCAGAGCAAAGAAAGAGAGACTTGTATTTATATAGCACCTTACACAAACTCAGCACATCTCAAAGTGCTTTGCAGCCAATTAAGCACTTTTGAAGTGTAGATCCCATAAAATGTAATGTGATAATGACCATGATAGAATAAATCCGTTTTTTTTTGTGATATTTGTTCAGGGATAAATATTGCCCAAAATATTTCCAGGAAAATTCCCCTGCTGTGCTTCAAAATAGTGCTATGGGATCTTTTTTGTCCACCTGAGAGAGCAGATGGGGCCTTGGTCTCGTCTGAATGACAACATCCCCACAGTACAGCACCTCCTCAGTATTGCACTGGATTGTCAGCCTAGATTTTGTGCTTGCTTCTCTGGAAAAGAATTTGAACCCATAGCTTTTTGACTCAGAGACAAGCGTGTTACCACTGAACCATGGTAAGTGCTGCTCTGACTTCATGAGTTTTGGTTACCTCCTATTGTAGCCTGTTCTAACCTCCCCTTTCTCAAGACTTAACATTGCAGTGGCCCAACACTGATGTTCACTTCACTAGTGATCTGCCTGTGGGTGTGCAACTGGTGTCTGCTGCTCATCCCTCTAATACGATTCCATCTGGACCTCAGGAATACCTGTTTTTGTGCAGGGAACATTACCTACCCTAGTTCACACCTGCAAACTGATGATATGCAATTTCTATCTCCAGGGATCCAATAATGCCCACAAGAACCATCTGATGAGAGGTGCATGATAACAATCTGATGCAATGCCCCTGTTAGCCGTCTGTCCCTCATTGGGAAATGCCACAATCTTTGGTTGGTGCCTTCTTCCTCAACAAGACTCAGATTGGGAATTGAGCATAATGGATAAATTGAATCAGCACTCTCCCACACCATGATGCTGAGTATTAGTTCCACTGTGCTGTCATCTTCAGCTAAATTATTTTCTTTCTTATTTAGAAACTATGCACCATCCCGAGCTGAAATTGGGAACGGAGCCTCTCCTTGGTCTCTTATGACTATGGGAACATTTTATCTCTTTACCTGTAACGCCAGTCAACATATTTTCTTGAGAGTAGTTTCCACATCACTTTGGGTTGCGGATTTCCTGAGGTTGAGCTTCCTTCATAAAATTAATTTGATTCTGGAAAGTTGATTTCAATGTTAACCTCCAGGTAGATACTGGAGTGGTGATTGCTGTGACAGATGGTGGTGCAAGGTGATGGGTTTTAGCTGTTAATACTGTAATTTCAGGTCTGTTAATTACCTTAACATCTTTATTGTAGGTAAAATAATAAGGTTGCCAAATCCTGTCTATGTTCAGTAATGGTGGTGGTGTACTATATACTGGAGACCTCATTGTCATTGTACTTCGGATAATCTTTGGATGCAAGGTGACTAAATGGTGATCATAGTTGGCATCTGAGTTACTTAGTTTTGGATTAAACATGGGGAACTTGTCGATATCTGAACTTCCATTTTCATTTGTGGTTTTGGCAGGTGTAGGAGCCACAGACCTAGCTATTACTTGCTCTGGATTCTGTACATTTGGCTGCTGTTCTCAAGGAGTACTTTCTGTTAGAAGAGTCTCTCTTAAGTGGAGTAACAATTGGAGTCATCATTTCTCTTGGACCAGAATTGAATATCGGTTTGGAAGTGGGTTTGAGAGGAATTGTCGTCCTGCACACGTGTGGTGATATCATCAGCAGTATCTTTGGCGCTAAGGTCATCGAACTATGATTTGGTTGTACTGTAGTTTGTGTTGGTCTCAGTTGGGAAGGAAATTTCTTTTTCAGTTATCTCCATGGTTGAAATGCTTTACTGACAGGAGCAGACAGCACAGTTGTTTCAGTTCTAATGGATACTGTAGTCATCCTGGTTGTTATGGATGTATTGGTGTTTCGACTACTGAATCTTCCTGAGATGGAAGTTGTTGGATCCCATTAGTTGCACAAAGAGAAATGAAGTCCGACTGTAGCTTTAAGAAACTTTATTGCAGTACTTAATTGTTACATCTTCAGAAAACTTAACAATGAACTGAACTAAAACTAAAAGCAACACATACACTGAACTAACACTGAACTAACCTAAAACTAAAAGCAACACACACACTAAAATAACCCTGAACTAACCTCCCCCCCCCCCGAACTAACTCTTTGCGCCAAATCAAGCCTTATTATAGTTATTCATACAAATCAGTAACACCTACTCTTTGTTCCCAATTGGTCTACAAACTTCTGCAGTTTCTTGGTGTCGGGGCCTGATTGGGGTACTGCCTTGTCACCCTCTCCTCAAGCAGTTTCTCATTCCCCTATCTCCTTGTACCGTTGGGTTGATTGTTGTACTACTAATAAGCAGACTGCAGCTGTCCTGTTAGTTTTTGCTTGTTAGTCTACTTCTACTAATAAGTTGCCTCTGCAGCCCTGAAGTTATGAAGTCATTTCTCATAGCTGTCTCTGCAGCTCTGAGGTTATTTTGTTAGTAGGCTATATACTTAATTGATTAGTTTATTTTAAATGTCCGCAATACTTCTGTTCCCACAGGAGTGGAGGCCATAACCATTGGTTGTTCATGGACAGCCTGATTTACTCTAGGATTGCTCAGCAATATTTGCAATTGTTCAGTAATGGCAACTGATGCTTTTGTAGCTGTGGTCAATGAATCATTTTCTCCATCCACTCTTGTTTCAGAAGGGTATGGTGCAGGAACTGTGAAAGGGGTGCTTCGCTTCTCACCAATAAGGATGAATTTTACAGGCAAAGTCTGTCCTGACAAAATAGTAGTTTGGAAAGGAGATTCTTCTCCTTCAGTGAATGTCTGCTGCCATCCTTTAGCTGCTGTTTAGGAAAATCTTCTATCCAAAAATAACAGTGGAAATCTGACCATACCATCCCTATTTGTTGTTTTGGTAATGATAGCTGAAACATTGTTCCCAGGTTCCACAAGTTAGTCATTTACAACTGGCACCTCCTCTCTGAAACCAACTCTTTAATTCACCTGAGACAGATTTATTTCCCTTGGACCTTGTAGTGGGGTGGCCCATTAGAGGTCTTTGATTAGATTTAGGTCGATTTAGACAAAACCTTCTATTAGAAAGTTTCCATCCTCTTCCATGTTCCCTTCTAGGAACAGTAAGATGGCCGATTAAGGTATTGGTTATGTCTGGTGATGTTGGAGGTTGAGATGTTTTTGGCTCTCTCATGCTATTACTGGATCTTACAGAAGGGGTAGTAATTGTTGGCTTGGAACTTAATTGCATTCCAGTTAGAACTGTCCCATTCAGAGTATCTTTAATGAGTGTGGTTTGTAAGAGAGGTGTTACCATCAAAGTTCTGCCCCACGGTGTAGCTAAAGCAGCTGTTGATACAAATCTGGGAAGATTTGGGGTTGGCTTTGTGATGACTTTTGGTATAAAATGGTGATGACTCAGGGTTGATCTTGTGCTGACTGCTGGTGTAAGTCTGAGAGTACTCGGTGTCAGCTTTATGCTGACTGTTAATGTATATCTGGGTGGACTAGGGGTTGGCCTTGTGCTGACTGTTGACGTAAGTCTGTGAGGACTTGTGGTTGGCTTTGTGCTGACTGTTGATGCTTTTGTTATCAGCTTTAAGAGTGAAAATGTTTCAGTACTTGGCATTCTTTTAGTGGACAGCTCCAATGATGTTTTAGATGAAAGTCTTGCTTTCTCTGAAAACTACTGAAAAAACAAAATATCCTGATTATCGAAGTCTGAGGTCTGAACCTTACTTATCTCCTTTGTAGTTGTAGAATGACTTGATTCACTGTGAAGTGACTGTTGCCACTCTTTTCCAGAATCTTCCAGAAATGTATGAGATTGTTCTGTTTGCGCAGGTAACATAGTTGTCCTCATTGATACTCTTCTTAATGAAGACCTCACTAGATTATCTGTGATCAATAGACCATCTTCAAACTGATTGTGAAAATGAGACTGTTGCTTTTTTGGACTGGAAGTGGAAAATAACATTGAGTGCCAAAGATGATCAGCTTCTTTAATAAAAGCAAAATACTGCGGATGCTGGAAATCTGAAACAAAAACAAGAAATGCTGGAATCACTCAGCAGGTCTGGCAGCATCTGTGGAAAGAGAAGCAGAGTTAACGTTTCGGGTCAGTGACCCTTCTTCGGAAGGGTCAGCTTCGGATCAGCTTCTTTGTTTGCTAGATTAGGTTTTCCTGCTGTGACTTTTGAAATATGGTCTTGGTGTAAGCCATTGCCAACAGTTATTGTGGGGGGCACAGGATATCTGTGGGTTTTTGATTCCAGAGTTTGTACTGTATCACCTGATAATTGGTTTGGTGTTGAATGATATATTTCATCTTTGTTTAAATCCAAACCACTGGCTGTAGATTCTTCCATTAACAAATATTCCTCCATGGATATAAATGAAGATTTTTTGGTAACTTCATCCTTGTACGGTGATGTGACAGAATGTGCAAACTGACCTGGTGTCTTAATGCTACTTTTCCTATGTGCTTTAGCAAAGTATTCAGTCCAATGTTGTGGGTCAAGCTCTTTCAGAGAAATATTTGTTCTTTTTCTGGAGTGACGACTCCTTTTCCCTTCAGTGGTTCCATATTTCCCAGTGTTCAGGATCATTGTTCTACATCTGATCTGGAACTTTGAAGCCATTCGATCGGAATTTTTCTGGGCATCTTTCATTTTCTGAGGTCTTCCTTCACTTAATCTAAAGTCAGTTGCAGATTCCTTGACAACAGATCCCACTATTGATTAGAATCTATAACTTCCTCATCTCCCGATGCTTCTTGTTGCTCAAACTTGTCGAAGAATGGAACAGATGACAATTTTTCAGTCATTTTGGTTTTAGAGAATAGGACTCAATTCTATTAGTGACCATTACCTTGTGTGAAACCATGTTCATGCCATACAGATTCAAAACCAAACAGCTATAATGTCCATTGTCCCTTGGACTGCTTTCTTTAATAGTCAAGGAACTGTTTTGCACAACATATCTCCCTGCTGATGAGGAAGGACTCACTACAATGTTTTTTGGTAGAACCCAGCTTATGTGTGCTTCAGGTACAGAGGTAGTGGGACAGAGAAGGTATATAGACTCCCCACTGTACTTATATATTGCTTCACCATTTACAGCCTGTGGGCTAAGAACAAGCTCCTTGACTGCCACTCTGTAAGGGCGAACATCTATATCATCCTCTCCGGTAACAACACAGTAGCAAATTCCTGCATCTGAAATCCCCATTCTTTTTATAATCAGTTTTCCATTCTTGAAGATGTTGATGTGATTGTCCTCACTGCTGTGAGGTGCTGGTGTCTGCATCCTATTGGGAAAAATCCATTCAATTGTTGGAATAATGGTTCCAGCTACTTTACAGAAAAGGAGCAGCATTTTCCCTTCAACCATTACATGCTCTGACTCCTTTTCTTCATTGTGTGTTATCATCAACCAAGAATCATTCTGTTTACTTGCAAAATTAAATGTCCTGACAGATTGTCAGTAAAATTTAAAAATAATTTATTACTTTTGGTTTTCTCTCTTTCCAACTTGATGTTGAAGAATTATTAAGCATTAACCACATGGGTTGGGCCATCAAACTAGCCTTGGTGCCAGTATAGTAGGAGGTATCATTATCCAGTACTTGTTTGTATCTGTAGCTTAAATAGGGCTCTTATCTCAACATTATTTCCCTCTGTAATTTTGCTGGGATTACACTGTAATAAGCAATCAGTTCCATGTTCTTCTGTTGTTTTTGCCAACATTACACTCCAGGTAGATGGACATTGTCATGTTGATGGCTGCTTCCTGAGTTCTTTTAAGTTCCCAGTTTATTATCATTTCCATGAAATTTGCTTCAGTTCCCTGATTGTCTGTCAAGTTCAGTACTAATTTACCAATGGGTAGTTGAAAATCCTCCATAGTCAGTAGCTTTGATTCAGCATTTTCCTACACAGAGCTATTATATAATTTTAATGCTGAGTAAATAGTTGGTTTAAGACAAGACAGATTATCTGGAGGGATTTTCAACAGTTCATTGCTGATAAACATTCTGGGGGTTGAGCACCTTGGACAAAGCTATGAAGGTGTCGGAGCCGGAGGCAGTCACTGAGGAAGGAGATGTGGCTGTGAAAACGAGTTTTGGTGGACAAAGCTATCCTCCTCTGTTAGTATTGATCCATTTTGCACTTAATAACACCTAGAGAAGGAAACAAAAATCACTAGTTAAAGTTTTCCATTTGTTTCTGTTAAGTGAGCACTATTAAACCATATGTGCTGATCTTTATAAGTCGCAACCTGGTCCTTTAGGGACCCTAGAATTAGTCAATATCAGTATCATGTCACTAACGACAGGTTGAGTCATGGATTGCATTCAACACTGGCTTTTCTCTTCTGGGTTCTGAAGTTAAACCCAACTCCAATTGAGGAGATTAGAGTTTTATCTCTCTCCTACAAGAACTGAATCTGGGGTATCCTCAAGTTAGTTCCTAATGAGACCAAAGAACAGTACTGTTTATACCTTGGCACTAAATTGGAAATATTATTTGGAGAAGGCAAAGCATACCTGACATGGGGAATGATGTAGGAAGCTCATTCTTCTGAAGTTAGGCTGAGCCACATTGTTGAACAGAGTAGAAGGAGCTTTGTTGACCTGGGACTGTTTACTACTGACACTGAAGGGCATGGTGGGGGTTGTGGATCTGACTTCCCCATCTGGCAGAAAAGGGCAGGAGGGAAGATAAAATGGAATGGGAGACTTACCTGCTGGTCTCCCACCCTGATTTCGTCAACTTCAATTTGAAATTGCATGGGGGAAGGGCAGTTGTTTGAAGCCTACAGGGTACTTCTTTAAGTATGCACATTGGACTCTGATGATGTTATCTAGACTGGAATGCAATCTCGACCTAAGATCTGAGTGGGATCCTGCAGTGGCTTCCATCTCAGACCAAACCATTTTAGGAAGTGGATTCAGGACCAGAAGTAGCTTAGTAAGGTAAATTATTTTTAACTTTTGTAGTTTATTTGTGGGCCAGGACAAGCTGTGCTCTTTTCCTTGTCCCACAAGGAAACCTTGGCCCTCCCCTGAGCACTTACCTGAGTGCTGGGGACTGTTCCTGGTGGTGGCCTCCTGCTGCTTGATTTTAATAATTGGGCAGGCAGTTCCCATCGACTTCCCAGTTGTTTTGGTCGAGAAAGCATCCAGCGGTTTGTTAATGAAGCCCGGCTGTTAAAATCAGCTGAGCCTCCTTGCTGCCGCTCCAGGGTGGGCTGGATGCTCACTAGGCCCCTTTCCTGTTCAGGAATTAAAATTGGCTCTGAATGTCTGAAATGGGAAATACACTACTGTCTAGCACTAACCCCCTGACCAGTGCAAACAACACAATTTTGTTTTAAATTGCCCTTTTGAGCTCCTCAGGATTGGGATTAGAAAAGGCATAAAAAATGGAATCACTGTACAAAATGGAATAAACTGTACCCAGAAACTTTGTGACAGATTCATAGAGCACAAACAATAAGGGTGTCATTCAGCCCTCCTGCTTACTGCACTGTTTAGATAACAATATATTGTTGACAATTATATATCTACAGTAGTGTGCTCAGCAGTAGAAGCATGGTATAAGTGATGGCTAATGATGGTAATGATAAAAGAACTGAGAGTAACCAGTATCATATGACTGGTACTACAGAAATATCAGGTTCTTGTAGTTATATATGTAGGAAAGTATATTTTATGCTATACCATATACATTTCATGTATTGATTTCTCTATAATATAAAAACAATGTGTATATCATACATTTCCTACACACTTCTTTCAATATACAGATTGTGTGAGGTCTCACAATCAGTAAGTGGGGCAGAGGAAGCCTAAGCTTTCCTTGTGGGGCTCGGAGGAGCATTGCTGCTCCTCTTGGTGCCACAAAGGAAGGAAAAAACTTTTTTCTTCCTGGCAGGTTCTGACTGGCTTTCACCTAGCATCCCTGCCCAAGCCTTAGTTAAAACTGCAATTGGTTTCACTTATGCCATCAGAACCCAACATTTGTATGCAAAGAAGGACCTCATCAGCTTAGGGGTGGCGTCATAGAGAGATACAGCACAGAAACAGGCCCTTCAGCCCACCAAGTCTGTACTGACCAACAACCACCCATTTATACTAATCCTACATTAATCCCATATTCCCTACCACATCCCCACAATTCTCCTACCACCTACCTACACTAGGGGCAATTTACCATGGCCAATTTACCTATCAACTTGCAAGTGTTTGGCTGTGGGAGGAAACCATAGCACCCAGCATAAACCCACACAGTCACAGGGAGAACTTGCAAACTCTGCACAGGCAGTACCCAGAAGTGAACTCAGGTTACTGGAGCAGTGAGGCTGAGGTGCTAACCACTGCGCCACTGTGCCACCTCAGTTGAGAAGTTCAAAATCCAGAATGATGGGATCCTTGCTGCTTCCACTGAGTGATTTTGGGTGATTTTAACTGCGCACCTGTCTGGTTTCTGATGGGTGGGTAGGGATAAAATTTCTCCCTGTACACTTTGTTACAGTGATTTCTATCAGAGACCTGTGGCTTTCTGAGATGCTCAGGGACTCCAGGGTTCTCTAGAGCTATTGTTGTCAGCTTTATGAAGAAACTCCTCAAGGTAGCGGATGATAACTTCCAGATTGCATCTTTGCTAAAAACTCTCAGATTCTTTTATTTATTGACAACAGAAATGGCCATTCATCGGACATGCCAGAATTTGTTGTAGTCATCCTTTTTTTACTCTCCTTCTTACATCCTCACCCATATAGCATTGTAGATGCAGTGATGGTATTATCAGCCAGGGTCAGTGTTTTTAGTTGCAGTGAAAGTAACCAGAATTTGTGGAAACTAGGTAAAGCACAATCCTTTCAACTTTTTGTAAAATATCTGCTGAGGACAGAATGCAAGCACTATACTCAAGGGATTACTTACTTAGCAAACACAATGGGCTGAAATATCCCCACACAGGTGGGCAACAGGAATTGGGACTGTTTTCAGGTCCCGAACCTGCCTCTGGTGGGAAGCTTATTAAACTCAAGATTTTCAAGTGGGTAAGCCCTTAATTAGCATGGAGATGGGTTTCCTATCCAATTAAGGGTGGTGGGCAGGCTCTCAAAGCTGGAGGGCCAATCAGAGGCTTTCCAGCTTCAGAGAAGCATCCAGCTTCAGACAAAGGTAAGTAACTGGGAGGACGCTTCAAAAAGAAGATTCCCTCTCAGCCACTTTTTAAAAGCTTTAGTAAAAAAAGTAAAAAGCAGCCAAGCCACCACTATTGTTTGGGGTAGGACAGCCCCTCTATAAGGTGGCCTTTGGCTGTACCCCCACCCTGGCAGACAGATGATCTGCCCCCCCTGTTGCATCGGGAAACTGGAGGCCGATTTGAAAATCCCAGTCAGCCTCCATTATCTACTTTTAACAAGGCTCTTAATGAGCTTAATTGCCTGCCCGCCTTGTGGGAGCAGGTGTTCTTCCCAGGCCCCTGAACCTGCATCAGCCAAAATGACTGACGGGAAAGTGGTCGAGAAAATGGCACGCTGGCCAGCCTTGTAATGCTTGGGCGCTGTCTCGCCTCCGTTCCTGACCTTGGCAGGGCCCAAAGATTCAACCTAATATGTGTGACGAATTAAACTTTGCAATTGAAATATTACCACTTTAATTTTTATTTTGTTGTAACGTTTTGTAAATGATTGGAGCAACTGAATTTCTTTTACGAAGATGGAACTGGCAAACGATGAGCAGGAAACATTCTCACTATGAAGATGGCAAATTCTGGAAGTATTGTACCATTATTCAAATAAAAACCATCATTCAAGTTTGGAGGAAAGCTGGCCCTGCCCAAAAAACTGGTGACGCCACCAGATCAAATTGAATGACCATTCCAAATTTAGGCTAACTGCTCTCTATGCGCCTTTTAAAATTCTTTTTAAAATTAAGCTTTTTTAGACTGGAGGACAATAATAGGCATGCTCTAAAAGCTTTTGAATATAATTTTTTTATTTACTAAGAAGCTAATTACTGTACCCCACTATAACAAATAATTCTGTTTAGCTTTATAAAGTCATTTTCAGATATTTAAAATCAGGCTACTCACATGTGGTGGATTAGACTAACTAAATTTTTTTGTGATAAATGCATTTTCAGCTGTATTAATCAAATTGCACCAAGTTGCAAAGGAATATATTTTAATTAAGTTCTAAAATGCTCCCTGATTGCGCTCGTTCATGGCATGTTTTCCATGTGGCAATATGCAAATACGTTTGAGCAGAAACTTGAGAAGAAAAAACACTTCTCAAAACTAGTGAAATTTTTCCCCGGATTGCCAATTGTGTCCAAAGTGGAAACTCCAGGCCATAGAATTTTTATTAGAACCTTATAGCATAGAAGCAAGCCATTTGGCCTATCATAGCTGTATCAGCTCTCTGAAAAAAGCTATCCACATAGTCACAATGCCCTACTCTTTCCTCATACCATTTTAAATTGTTATTTTTCAAATATTTATCTGTTTCCCTTTATGTGATAAGGAAGTATAAATATGAGTTTATCTTTTCTTAAGTTTAAGGTTTCTTGGACCTCACCATAACAATCTACACCCTAAAAATATGGAAGTCTGCTCAGTTGTTCTCAGGTATATACACATGTAACAATTTATGTATATAACTGTAGTAAATGAGCAGGACAAGTGAGTCTAATTATCTACCTGCAATGCACATGGAAATGTAATATTCAGACAGTACCATAATATATATAGAAAATATATCGAAGCCCTATATATAATACACTAAAGTCTGTATCCTAACTCAAACCAAGTTCCTTTCACCCATCACTCCTCTGCTGTCCAACCTACATTGGCTCCTGGTCCATCAGCACCTCAAATGTAAAATTCTCATACTTGTCTTCAAATCCATCCATGGCCTCATCCCATCCCTATCTCTGTAACCTCCTCCAGCCCTACAACCCTCAAAGATTTCTGCGCTCCTCCAATTCTGGCCTCTTGCTCATACACAATTTAAATATCTCCATCATTGGCAGCTGTGCCTTCAGCTGCTTAGGCCCTAAACCTCTCCGCCTCTCCACCGCTCCTTCCTCCTTTAAGATGCTTCTTAAAACCTACCTCTTTGACCAAGCCTTTGGTCACCTGTCCTAATATCTCCTTATGTGGTTTGGTGTCAGGTTTTGTTTGAAAATGATCCTGTGAAACGCCTTGGGATGTTTTACTACGTTAAAGGTGCTAGATAAATGCACGTTGTTGTTGTCATACTACACACTATATTATACATTATTCTGGACCGTGTGGTTTCTGATTGAATGTATCTTCCTTCTTCTTGTTCCACTCTATCAGCCATTTTAAATTGCAGTCACAATTCCACGATTGGCATGGAGATAGAGAGTTTCCAGTTTCGTCATGTAATAAACATCTGTGGGGGAAGCGTCTCCAGCATGTTGTCAGACAGGTAGAGATGTTTCAATGTTGATATCTTGAAATGTCGCAGGAATACAAATGTGTTTGGGTGCAGTTGCCGCAGAAGATTGCTCTCCAGCTGAATGAACTTCAGTGTCGTCAGACCAAAAAAATGTGAGGGTCGATGAACTCGATTTTGTTGTGATCAATATGGAGGCATAGTAGACTGCAGAGACCCTCAAATATTTTGCTATTTATGACTTTAAACTTGTTGTAGCTTACCTTGAGAATCTGACAAATGAAAAAAAAAGTAACGATTTTTTGGCAATCACAGTGTTGGTACTGCCCACATTATGTTAGTCATCCAACAATCAATGAGCATTGCAATTAAACATTATGGAAAGGAAATAAGAGTTCATATTGGAGAATTGGCCATAGGTTAAAAGTAAAGGCGGACTGACATATTATTACACTATGGTACAGAATGGCTCAATCAAGATTGTGTCCCTCATTCTCTATTTGGTGAGTTCTCCATTTCATATGCCTAGTGGGTCAGGTACTATGTTGATCTAAGGTAAAGTTGTTACAAGATACACAAAATTTGCCACTGTTTAGTTTTCAGTTTTCCCTCTCGCTGGAATGCAGTTCGATTCTGCTCTGCATTTACCTTCTCCTGATGCTTCAACCACTCTTCCTGATAACCATTTCTAGCTGCTGATTAGTCTCTCTATAAAGATGTACTTTTGATGTATGCCCCAAATTTGTCTTTCATGACCCTGAACCTATACTTTATTCCCTTTCTGCCTTGGCATACGTTAAAGTATTGTTTTGGCTTTGCTTTCTAATTAAGTACCTTGCAGATCTTTGTAAGATCCTGTTTTAAGGTTGAAGAGTCTGTGTCTAGAGTCAGAATTACCTCTCTTAGCTCAGTGACCAGAATTATGCACTGTATTCTAGATACAGGCAATACAGAGCACTGTACAGCTACAATATGACCTTTGCAGATTTGAATTCAGCTGATCATGGTGAGCTTCAAGTGCACTAACACACTTCAGCTTCTTTTAACTTTTCCTCATGACAAGTTCTCTTTAGCACTGATCTTATAAAGCAGCCTTCATGCAAACCCTTATTATCACTTTAAGATCTTGACTGCCTCCTTTGAGTCTCAGTGCCTGTTGGCTTAGTGCTATTTGTGAATTTAACTACTTATATTGAGTCTGCAATTCTAGCGGCTGGATTTTTCGATTCCGATGGGAGCGAATACGGATGTGGTGGGTGCGAACATTAGCGCTGCAGCCCGTATGCTGGCTTTATGTCGCTGTTCCTGGCACTGGCGATTTTAGTCAGGACAGGCAAAGGCAGGCCCAGGTAACCCGCCCGATTTGGATATGAGGCCAGTTAATCTTGTTAATGAGCTTACTGTCAGCTCATTAAGGGTCAGTTTGGAATTTTGGTGGGGGTGCGTGGGTTGTACACTGGATCAGGGACAGTTCAAATACATGGAGGTGGCAACACAGTGGGGAGCCAGTCACGGCCACAGTATGAAGTTAGCTGGGCCCATAAAAGGGAGCATGGCTGAGGGGGACACCCAGCCATTGGCACACAGGTGCCATCAGGTGTGTAGAGTTTGCAGAGAGAGTGGTTTTATGTGCTCGGGCAGTGGAGGGGGTTGTGACCCTCTGGCACCATAGGGCCATGGGCGGTGATAGGCTACAAAAATCATTGTGGGTGTCTGTAAGCAAGGCAACAGCTGGTGATGGGATTATGGTTCTCAGATATTGGGTCGAGTAATGATGAAGCAGAGTCCTGGGCATGAGAAAGGCAGAGGAGAGGATTGAGGGGCAGGAAGGTAACGGAGGCCTTACTTGCAGCACAGCGTGTACTGCCATTGGAGAACCAGTGTCGCAGGAGACTGCACCTATCCAGGCAGATAGTGACCGAGATTTGTGCCCTCGTCACGGAAGAACTCAGACTTTGCAGTACTGCTCGCCATGCCCTGCCAATGGCCGTCAAAGTCACTGTGGCCTTGAACCTCTTCCCCTTTGGCTCCTTCCAAGGATCAGCAGTGGTCCTTGGTGGCAACTCTCAAGCGGCTGCACACCATTGCATCTTGCAGGTCCGAATGAGTGGCCAGTGAGATTGATTCATAGGAAGGGCTCCTCCTCTCAATGTTCAGCTTGTCTGTGACCATGACAAGAGCTTTATGCATATATGCACTCGCTATTCTGGTAGCTGCCATGACGCCTTCATCCTCGGGCAGTCCAGGATGTTGCAGTTCTTCATGCCACCTCCCAAACTTCATGGATGGATTCTAGTGACAAGGGATATCTGTTGAAGTGATGGTGATTCAGCCCATTACATGACACCGAGACAGAGCCACAGAGGTGCTACAACCAAAACCATCTGTGCACAAGGACCACTATCGAGCAGGCCATCGGGCTTCTGAAGATGTGGTTCCCTTGCCTGGAACGGTTGGGTGGCACCCTGTGGTAAACTCCTGCAAGGGTCTCAAGCATTGTGGTGGTCTGCTGTGCTCTAAATAACATGGCCCTCCAAGAATGGACATTGAAGAGGATGAGGCCCTGAACAACACAACTGAGGAAGAGGAGGAAATACATGAATAGGATGGGAATAGAGGGATACGGTCCCCGGAAGTGCAGAAAGTTTTAGTTTAGACAGGCATCAAGATTGGCGCAGGCTTGGAGGGCCGAATAGCCTGTTCCTGTGCTGTACTGTTTTTTGTTCTTTGAGGAGGAGGAGGAGAAAGATGCGAATGGATGGGTGCCTCAACTGTGTAGGGAGGTGGCTGGGCTGGCACAGGCCTCAAGGGTCTTGTCAGGCTGCCTTCAACATCAGTGAGCATCTGATCCAGGCAAATTTCAGCTGAGGCCTCCTAACCCAGCAGTATTGTATGTTCAACAAATTCACTTTGAACTGCTGTAAGAACACTTCCATCAAAGACGCAGCCTTCATTAGATCCACTCTTACCACCAATGCCATGATGCACATCTGTCCAGAGATCTCACTGTTCCTCTTCAAAGACCTTTGCTTCCCTTCACCACTTCATCCCTCTTCCAGTTTTACCATTAAAGAATGGAAGCTCACAGTTCTGGAGTCATGTGTTAATATTTACAGTGTGTTCCAAAAGTAATAATGTGCACATTTACAAATGAGACAAGCCCCAGTGAACCACTCAGTGCTCTGACAATGTGGTGGCCTCCTCTTTCCATCACTTCTACGCGGTGCTCCCCTTGTGGCCTTTGATGAGGTGGAAGCAGCCTGCTCGCATGTGTCTGTTTGCGGCTGAGATGCAAGTGGCCGTCGTCCCTGTCGTGGAGGTGCCAGTGGAGGTACCTCCAGAATCTGCTTCTGTCACAGGGCTCTGCTGCATAGATGGTCTCTCAGTCAGAGGAGCCAAGGAGGCTGATGACGATGATGGTGCCCTGTGAGGAGTGGCACCCTCATCGTCTTTGGGTGTCTGCCTCAGCCCTTGGATGGCGCTCCGGATGGCTGGAGGGGACTGCCAGTTGCACCATCTTTGCACCACAGCATTCTGTGCATGTCAATGCACTGCTCCTGCATCCACTCTGCTTTTCGGATCTTGCTGTCACGGAGCTTGACAAGCAAGCGATTTACATAAAAATTGTGATTGGCACCGAAGGGCTCCATCGCACCAACACCTCAGGACTATTTGAAGCAGATCAGAAGTATCCAACAAAACTCTGGACTACATTAGAAGACCTGCTGAAGGTCAAGATTAACTTTCGAATCTATCGTCCGGAACTGATGGCATACAGACAGCAATCTAAGGAGACCATTGATCAATTTGTCAGCAGATGCAGCAAGAAAGGAAAAGTCAGTGATTTCTTGGGAGTGGTGTTATTCGAAAGGATAATGGAATTAGTAATTGCGTCTACCCTGATAGAAGCTTTTCAGAAAGACCTGTTAGACAAAGAAAAAGGGAATGACATCAAAAGTCTCCTGAAAGAAGGCAGGAAGTTCGAGGCCATAGCTGCAAGCAGGCAGTGCATACGAGCGCTTGGAGCAACAATTATAGGCAAGGTAACCAGGTCACCTCAGCAAGGCAAAATATATGGCAAGTGTGGTCTGATGCACCAAACAAGAAACTGTCCAGCTTATATGGATACCTGAAAGGTGTGAGGTAAGATATGGCACTGGGCAAGGGCAGGTCTGGTAATGGAAAATTGGCCTGAGGTCACAGCAGGCCATGGCCTGACAAGAAGCAAACACAACCTTGTGGGAGAAACATCAATGCATTCGTAAGAGGCCAATCTAAACACAGACATGTCCATGAGATAGGCGAGGATGTGAGTAACAAAAGAGGGCACTGAAGGTGAACAAGCCTTTCACACAGTAACAGTTGCACACCAGATGGATGCTGTTACACAGCAGGAAGCATTCACCACCATAAACATCATAGAAGAGTGGCCAGCACAAGATGTGACTCAAGGTCAAAACAGGGACAAGTGCAAATATTTTTCCACTGAGAATACTAAAGGATATATATAAAGGATATATAAAGGATATATATATAAAGCCATGATACAACCTACAAAAGTTAAACTCACTGCGTCCAATGATTCACCAATCAACTGTGTGGGAGCACTAATACAGATATGGAAACTCTGCATGGTCACCACAGGTTGTCTACATTGTTGACACCAATGGTCCGGTGGTTGCAGAGCTATAAACATGTAGCGAGCTTCGAATTACGACAATCCATGAGATCGGAAATGCGCCAAGGACACACAATCAAAATAGATGTGACCTCATTGAGTCCATTCAGGATTTGCAACGATTATACCCAGACCTATTTGATACCTTGGGAAGTTTCAAAGAAAATGCTATTCTACATGTGAAAGACGATGCAGTTCCTTCTGTAGATCCACCAAGGAAATGTAGTGTCCACATCAAGGCCAAACTCAAAACTAAGAGGCAAGAAGTTATTTGGCATATTCAGCAGGACACAGATTGGTGCAGCTCTATAACAGCTGTAATCAAAAAAAACCCAGCACCATCAGGGTATGTTTAGACCTGAGAAGGCTAAGCCGGGCATTAAAATGATGGACTGGATTTTATCTTAGGCAGACGGGAATTCTCCACCAGGCTTTAATTGTCCTGAGGTGGAACTTCCACCCGCTTGAGGAAGGAAGTCCCACCTCAGTGAACTGCCAGCTAATCAGTGGGCCAGGAGCTCTTAGTCCCAGCAGCGCCACCGGGAGCGGTGGCCACTGCTGAGACTGCAGCCCAGCCGACCAGATGGAGCCAGGAGCGAAGGTAGGTTGGGCATGCCTCACCGGGGAGACTGATCCTTCCCTGGTGAGGCTGGAGTGGTCGTTTGGGGTTGGGGTGGGGGGGCGTCTTGGGTTCTGGGAGTGGTTTGGGAGGCGGGGGCAGCCCTCAATCAAGCACCCTGTGCCCGACTGCCATGGCCCCCCCACTGGTGCACGGAAAAGTTGGCAGCTATCACTGGGCGGCCTTTCATGTCCCCAGCACGCCCGCTTGCCATAGGTAAAATACCTGTGGAGGCAGGCGAGGGCCCTTAAGTGGCCGTTAAGTGACCACTTAAGGGTCTTGATTGGCCTCGGGTGGGTGGACCGTTTCCCGCCCGACCGCTGTAAAGTTGACCAGAGGTGGGAGCGGGGCAGATTGGCCTCCTGGAGCCTCCCGCTCAATTTTACGCCACCCCCATGCCACCATCCGGCCCTTTGGAACAGTTAAATGCAAAGTTTGCGAGAGCCAAATTCTTTTCGAAGCTAGATACAAAACATGGATACTGGTTGGTCCATCTCTGTGAAAGTTCACAGGAGTTAGCAACTTTCCAAGATACTGTTTTTTGCGCTTACCATCTGATCTATCAGTAAGCCAGGATTTATTACAGCAACATATGGAGCATATTACTGAAAATGTTCCAGGGTGTGTCTGTATTGCAGCTGACATAGCAGTCATGTCTGTATTGCAGCTGACATAGCGGTCATGGGCAGCACGAATTAAGAGCGTGACAGGAATCTGCACATCCTAATGGTAACAGCCAGAAAAGAGGGCCTTGTATTCAACAGCAAAAAGTAATGCCATTAACGCGAGCCACATCAATTTTTTTGGCTCAATCTACTCTGATACAGGCATAAGACCGGATACTAGCAATGTAGAGGATTTTTAGTCCATGCCTAGTCCACAAGACAAAGAAGACTTACAGAGATGATTTGGTCTATTGAACTTGCGAGCTCCACACATCTCAGATTTTTCCAAGAAGTCTTCATCTTGATGGGAACTCCTCAAAAGGATACAGCATTCCTGTGGCACAAGGACCAGCAACACGCACTCGATTTACTGAAGCAGACACTGTCGACAGAGGCATGTTTTCAGTATTTCTTTCTTTTGGGCCTCCTTATCTCGAGAGACAATGGATACGCGCCTGGAGGTGGTCAGTGGTTTGTGAAGCAGCGCCTGGAGTGGCTATAAAGGCCAATTCTGGAGTGACAGGCTCTTCCACAGGTGCTGCAGAGAAATTTGTTTGTCGGGGCTGTTGCACAGTTGGCTCTCCCCTTGCGCCTCTGTCTTTTTTCCTGCCAACTACTAAGTCTCTTCGACTCGCCACAATTTAGCCCTGTCTTTATGGCTGCCCGCCAGCTCTGGCGAATGCTGGCAACTGACTCCCACGACTTGTGATCAATGTCACACGATTTCATGTCGCGTTTGCAGACGTCTTTATAGCGGAGACATGGACGGCCGGTGGGTCTGATACCAGTGGCGAGCTCGCTGTACAATGTGTCTTTGGGGATCCTGCCATCTTCCATGCGGCTCACATGGCCAAGCCGTCTCAAGCGCCGCTGACTCAGTAGTGTGTATAAGCTGGGGGTGTTGGCCGCTTCAAGGACTTCTGTGTTGGAGATATAGTCCTGCCACCTGATGCCAAGTATTCTCCGAAGGCAGCGAAGATGGAATGAATTGAGACATCGCTCTTGGCTGGCATACGTTGTCCAGGCCTCGCTGCCATAGAGCAAGGTACTGAGGACACAGGCCTGATACACTTGGACTTTTGTGTTCCGTGTCAGTGCACCATTTTCCCACACTCTCTTGGCCAGTCTGGACATAGCAGTGGAAGCCTTACCCATGCGCTTGTTGATTTCTGCATCTAGAGACAGGTTACTGGTGATAGTTGAGCCTAGGTAGGTGAACTCTTGAACCACTTCCAGAGCGTGGTCGCCAATATTGATGGATGGAGCATTTCTGACGTCCTGCCCCATGATTTTCGTTTTCTTGAGGCTGATGATTAGTCCAAATTCATTGCAGGCAGACGCAAACCTGTCGATGAGACTCTGCAGGCACTCTTCAGTGTGAGATGTTAAAGCAGCGTCGTCAGCAA
Source organism: Heterodontus francisci (assembly GCF_036365525.1). NCBI lineage: Eukaryota > Metazoa > Chordata > Chondrichthyes > Heterodontiformes > Heterodontidae > Heterodontus > Heterodontus francisci. Next base: position 44,831,230 of record NC_090385.1, on the reverse strand, counting down.
AGAGGAGTTCTCTGATGATGACTTTCCGTACTTTGGACTTCGCTCTTAGACGGGCAAGGTTGAACAACCTGCCCCCTGATCTTGTGTGGAGGAAAATTCCTTCTTCAGAGGATTTGAACGCATGTGAAAGCAGCAGGGAGAAGAAAATCCCAAAAAATGTGGGTGCGAGAACACAGCCCTGTTTTACACCACTCAGGATAGGAAAGGGCTCTGATGAGGAGCCACCATGTTGAATTGTGCCTTTCATATTGTCATGGAATGAGGTGATGATACTTAGTAGCTTTGGTGGACATCCGATCTTTTCTAGTAGTCTGAAGAGACCACGTCTGCTGACGAGGTATTATGACCCGAATAAAGATACCATCCTTGAAGTAGATACTTCGCAAAAAAGTCTCGGTGCATGCTTATTGCAAGAAGGTCATCCAACTGCTTTTGGTTCAAAAAGTTTATCGCCCATACAGGCCAACTATTCCAATATAGCACTGGTATTCGGGATCACCAGGTTTCACACTTATCTTTTTGCAAACATTTCATATCCGATACGAATCACAAACCATTGGCAATGATTTGGCAAAAACCACTCACCAGCACACCACCTCAACTACAACGGCTATTAATCAAGGTGCAAGGATAGTACTGCGAGATCAGATATAGGCCTGGAAATCTTATGGTGACATTTGACACAGTAAGCAGATTGCCCAGTCCCAGAAAATGTGAAGACATTCCATTAGATGTCCAAGTTGACAAAGTCGACATAGAGCTGGAAGATGTATACCAGATAGATTTGATGTCTTTCGGACAAAGGAAACATGAAGAACTAAAGGGAAGAGACTTATAAAGACCCTGCTTTAAAGGAGTTATGGCAATTTATTGTCAAAGGATGGCCTGATGCAATACAAGAGGTTCCTACAGAACACTGAACCTTTTGGCTATATCAATATGAGTTGGGGATATCTAGTGGCATTATCTTCAAAGGAAGCCAAGTGCTAATTCCACAAACACTTCATCTTGACATTCTCTTACAGTTGCACCAAGGTCATATGGACATTGAGATGACTTGCACGTGAAACAGTCTATTGGCCAGGAATTAACAGTGACATTGAGCGAGCAATAAAGTTATGTGATGTATGCCAAGAGCATCAACCAAACCAACATAAAGAGCCACTCCATCCTCACGATGTTCTGTCACATCCTTGGCCAAGGATAGCTACTAATCTCTTCTCTTTTAAAGGCAATGATTTTCTATTGATGACTGACAACTTCTCCATAATCAGTCAATTGAGAGACACATCAAGCGCATCAGTTGCTAACACTATCAGCACAATCTTCAGTTTATTTGATCCCCCAGAGGAGACAGTATCAGACAATGGCCCGCAATTCACCACCAAACCATTCCAAGACAAGTGTGAAAAGTGGGCTGTGAACCATGTTACATCATTATCGCACTACCCTAGGTCAAACGGCCTAGCAGAAAGAATGGTGCATACAGTCAAGTCATTGATTGTGAAGTGTTAAGAAACTAAAAAGGATCTTCACGTAGCCATGTTGCACTTAATGGCAACACCAAACGACACAGGATTACCATCACCTGTGGAAATTATGTTTAGAAGGCAAGGCAACTCTTCCAAGTCATCATTTTATGAAATCTTCCTCAATCCAGGACAAACTGTTGGTGAAACAAGAAAAGATGGAAGTTGCACATGATAAACATGCAGATGTGGAACTATTACCTTTACAGATAGGATAGAAGGTTAGAGTGATCCATCTGCAAGAGAAGACATGGCTCCATGCGGAAGTGTCCAAAATCTGCAAGAAGCTAAGTTCATATGAAGTAACCAGCCTTAATGGAGCAGTATTAAGAAGAAACAGATGTCAGCTGAGGAAAGTAGCTATCTTTGTGCCTGACAACCCTATTGCATCAAGAACATGTTAACATTCAAATCCACAGAGAATAGTGAAGAAAAGTGATAAGTGTAAGGCTCAAGCACAGGATGACTGTCAGGACACACATACAGGTCAAGAGAAAAGAGTTGATAAATCTAGTTCTCAACCAAGCTACACAGTGACAAGATCAGGTCGAGTCAATAGATCACCTATACATTTCAGACACACTCAATTAAAGGACATAAGAGTCAATGCATATGTAAATATTGTTCACAACTGTCTATCTTTTGTGTATTTCCATTTAAGGAAAGGGGGATGTTGTGGTCTCACTTTAACAGTTTGAGTACGTCATACATCATCATAGGAAGTGATGCCAACCAACATGTGATATAACAGTTGGCGTCATGTTAGTCACCTAGTCACATGTATGATTGAGCTCTCTTGTAAACTTGTTACTTCACAATTCAGCTCAAGATTGTTTGGTACTTTATTGTTGAAGAAAGCAATAACACAAGTGATGACATTAAATTGGGCCCACATTTTAGAAATGAAGCTTTGATCCCGCACCCAACACTGCTAATTGGCTGCCCAACTTGACCTCCAGCCAATTAGCAGCCCACCTCTGCAAAAATAGAGGCTGTGACTCCTTCCCCGCCTGGGGCAGGGTTGGGACCTGAGAAAAGTCGTGGCGTCGGGTTCCCGATTCCAGAGGCAAAATTCTGACCTAGGTGACTTTTGTACACCAGAACTGGAGGATCCCAGCATGGGTTTCTGGGATTCCTTCAGTCAATTTTTCCTCCTATTATGACATAGCTCATCTTATAACTACTCTTTATCCACTTCCTCTTAGCTAGTTACTAATCTATGTTCATATTTTAAATTTGATGACCACTAAACATAGTTTGTTGTGTTTTTTTTGACAAAGGCCTTTCAAAGCCAAAGTACTTTAGATTATATGGTTTCCCCTTGCCAATTTTGGAAGGCACCTCCGCAGAAAAGCCACGTTTGTTTGGTAAGATCTATGTTCTCTAAAGCCTTGTTGTCATTTATTAGATTATTTTCATACATGCACCATCTCATTTTGTTTCTTATTGTTCATTTCTAATCGCTCTTTTTGAATATGAGAACCACATTTGCCTGTTTCCAGTATGTCGAAGTATCGCCAATTTTCATTGAAACCCCAAGATGACAAACATCTTTCCTGTGTCTCTAAACGCCCTTGAATTTTAGTTAATCTGTCTGGGGAGGTATTGGCTAATATGTGTTTGATGTTAGATGAAAATTTAAGGCCCTCTGTGTTTAAAAACCTCCGTGAAGTTAGGATGCTAACAATCTCAAGTCCATTCTCATGATCAACTCCATTCAAATCCCTTAGTGTTTTAATTTGTTCCATGATTACCCTCTTGCTGTTACAGTACTCCAGGTGTGATTTCAATAAAGCTATGTACAATTGCAGCAAGGCTTTCTTACTCTTGTACTCCAACTCCCTTGTAATAAAGGCCAGGATACTATTTGCCTTCCTAATTGCTAGCTGTACCTGCTAAAGCCTGGCTGCCTGACCCGAACCCGACTACGTTCGGGTTGGGTTGGGTTGGGTCTATATTCTGTGTCGAGCATTTGGTCTCGAGTCGGGTCGGGCTGGACTGTAGTGTTTTGTTTTGCATTGGTTTATTTTTAATCTACGTTTTGACACGTTTTTATCTGTACTAATAACATGTTTGATATTTTAGGGTTGGGTCGGGCATGAAAAAAAATTAAAAGACCCAGGCCTGGGTCGTGCTCCGATTGGCAGTGGTTGGATTGGGCCCGGGTCGGGTTTTAATTTTATACCCGAGCCAGGCTTTAGTACCTGAAAATTAACTTGCTGTGTTTCTTGTACAATGACAGCTAGATCCCTCTGAATATCAACATTTAATAGGTTCTCGCCATTTAAAATATATTAATTTTTCTATTCTTCTTACCAAAATGAATAACCAGACATTTCCCCACATAGAACTCCATCTGTCACCTTGTTGCCCACTCACTTAACCTATCTATATCCCAGTGTGGAGCTGCAGTGATGTCATCATGCTGTCCAAGCAGCCAATCACATTAAAAGTTCTCATAGACAGCCATCCAGGAAATAAATAGCACTAAAATCAAACCACTTTTTAAAATTTTTCCTTAAAGCAAACTAAAGATTCGGACATACAAATAGGTTGGAGGTAGAAGCTGTAATATCATGAAAACATTTTAAGAAGTTATTTAAATAAAGTTACAAAAATCTAGTAATTAATTATAATGGAGACATTTAACAACATACATACATTGTTTTTTTAGGGCTAAGTCTGGTGATCAGCAATAGTTATTTCTCAGATTGGCATTAAAAACGCAGTTACACCAGATTGAACAAGGTGTAATTTTTAATGGGGTTTCTAACAGTGATGTGAGAGGGGAAATGGGTAAATTCTCACCACATCTACTGACTTCAATGATTGCTAGCTCCGGGGTTGGGCAGGATTGGTCCACAGTCAGCCTTTGGTGGAGCGGTGAGTGACCGACCACAACTTCGGGATTTCCGCGTTAATCTGCCGATGCACTAAATCTTGAAGTTGTGATCAGTTTCAGAGGGGGAATGACGGCAAACGCTGACAGTTCACCATCAAAACCCTCGCCAGGTCCGGGCATACAGATTGTAAGTAGCTGAGGCCCTAGTAGTGGGTGGCACAGTGGCGCAGTGGTTAGCACCGCAGCCTCACAACTGCAGCAACCCGGGTTCTATTCTGGGTACTGCCTGTATGGAGTTTGCAAGTTCTCCCTGTGTCTGCGTGGGTTTCCTCCCACAGCCAAAAAACTTGCAGGTTGATAGGTAAATTGGCCATTATAAATTGCCCCTAGTATAGGTAGGTGGTAGGGGAATATAGGGACAGGTGAGGATGTGGTAGGAATATGGGATTAGTGTAGGATCAGTATAAATGGGTGGTTAATGGTCAGCACAGACTCGGTGGGCCGAAGGGCCTGTTTCAGTGCTGTATCTCTAAATCTAAATCTAAATCTAGTGATCCTGGAATGAGGCTCCACATTTGCAATACTTAATTTTCAGTGCTGGAGAGGTGGACTGGCAAAAATTAACATTTATCATGTTGTTAAAAGGGTACTTAGACTGAAATGGACAAGACTTAACTTTCTGTGGCAGGTTTAATTTGTGTCTACCGTGCAAATACAGCAACTTCATGCCATTCAATGGCGAGGCAAACAGCAAGATGCCATTTTCAGCTAACTAATGCCGGAACAGCATACTTCGAACAACAGCTTTTGGATATTGGAGTTTAACCGTGCATCTGTTCCTTCCCTGAAGTTGCTGTACCACTGATGCATTAGTAACTGCAAGCGTTGTTACCCTCACCATTATTTTGACAGCAAATTATGGCCCAATCTTGTATTACGCAATTGCTGCTTTTTTACTACAAGCTTTTTAATTCTTTTAAGTATTTTGTTTAAATTTAGCTTTGCTGTTAGCTACTTTTTCTATATAATGTTTCTGAAGAATTTTTATTTCCTTTTCATTTTTGTCTTGGGTCCAAATGAATAATTTACATTCCCCATTTCTTTAAAATAGACTCAGACCATAAAACATTGCTACAAATTGCTTGTTATGTTCTTTGTTTGTCTGTTAGATATTAGAATTAGAATTAGAATTAGAATATTACAGCGCAGTACAGGCCCTTCGGCCCTCGATGTTGCGCCGATCATCTGACCTACACTATTCCATTTACATCCATATGTCTATCCAATGACCACTTAAATGCCCTTAAAGTTGGCGAGTCTACTACTGTTGCAGGCAGGGCGTTCCACGCCCCTACTACTCTCTGCGTAAAGAAACTACCTCTGACATCTGTCCTATATCTTTCACCCCTCAACTTAAAGCTATGTCCCCTCGTGTTTGCCATCCTCATCCGAGGAAAAAGACTCTCACTATCCACCCTATCTAACCCTCTGATTATCTTGTATGTCTCTATTAAGTCACCTCTCCTCCTCCTTCTCTCTAACGAAAACAACCCCAAGTCCCTCAGCCTTTCCTCGTAAGACCTTCCCTCCATACCAGGCAACATCCTAGTAAATCTCCTCTGCACCCTTTCCAAAGCTTCCACATCCTTCCTATAATGCGGTGACCAGAACTGCACGCAATACTCAAGGTGCGGCCTCACCAGAGTTTTGTACAGCTGCATCATGACCTCGTGGCTCCGAAACTCGATCCCCCTACTAATAAAGGCTAACACACCATATGCCTTCTTAACAGCCCTATTAACCTGGGTAGCAACTTTCAGGGATTTATGTACCTGGATACCAAGATCTCTCTGCTCATCTACACTACCAAGAATCTTCCCATTAGCCCAGTACTCTGCATTGCTGTTACTCCTTCCAAAGTGAATCACCTCACACTTCTCCGCATTAAACTCCATTTGCCATCTCTCAGCCCAGCTCTGCAGCCTATCTATGTCCCTCTGTACCCTACAACACCCTTCGACACTATCCACAACTCCACCGACCTTCGTGTCATCCGCAAATTTACTAACCCACCCTTCTACACCCTCATCCAGGTCGTTTATAAAAATGACAAACAGCAGTGGCCCCAAAACAGAACCTTGCGGTACACCACTAGTAACTAAACTCCAGGATGAACATTTGCCATCAACCACCACCCTCTGTCTTCTTTCAGCTATAATCAGCTATAATCAGGTTCAGCGCGAACGAGCATGACTGTAAGCAGACTTCACATTGACTCCGAACTGGAGTTTGTCTTTGACTGTCCAATATCCAGGTAAACAATAGCAAGACTCACAAGTTTGAACAGAGAACTCTTACCGCTGTGCTCCTGCTTACTGGAATATAGCACATGCCACCATTTAATTCCTCTCATTTTTGGTATGCATACTGAATACACACTTTAGCAAACCAAGGTTCAGGCTATGCGCCAACAGGTAAGATATTTAACATGGAACAGTTAAATGAACAGCATTCGGTGCAAATCTTATATTTACAGTGATTTACAAACTTTATTATTCCACTTGATATATCAAGAACAACAAATGTGCTTTTCCTGAGATTGCAACATAAACTGATCAAAAGCAAATTAGCAAAATGCTGCAATTGCTGGAAATCTGAAATAGAAACAGAAGATGATGGAAACATTCAGCAGGTCAGCAAAGAGAAACAGAGTTAAAGGTTTAGGTTCATGACCTTTCATCAGAACTGATGTTAGAGATGAACAGCTTTTAAGCAAGTACAGAACTAGGGAAAAGGTGGGGGTTAGGGGCAGGAAAGAACGAAGTGGAGAGACCCATGATGGATTAGAGAATGTTTGTTAGGTCTCTACTTGGCATACTTATATAGATTATATACACAAATTGTAGAACAGGAATGTTAGGAAAAATGCCCAGCACCCACTGCTGAAATATCAATCGTAATGTCTAATAATTGCTCTTCTGATGAGAGACAGGGTGGTGCAGTCAATTCAACATTTACCACTGGGAACTGGATTCAAATCTGACCCAAACCAGGATAAAGGTCATACCACTGATGGGGACTGAGTGATACACCAGACTGCTGAGTACCCACTTTCACACTCATTGCTGTCAGAAGGCATTTAAGTAAAGGAGAACTGTTTCTTCAAGAAGAGTAAAATTCGGGCAGGTAGGTGTTGGGATAATCATTTCTTGCACACGGTCTAGTGATCAGCTTGGAGCACCATTAGGTAGAAGATTGGAAACGGGTTCCAAATCTTTCAACAGATGTCGATGCATTGCTGGATCTGGATCATTCATTCCAGGATTCACAGGGCAGCACCTAGATCAATGATCCCAGGGTACAGAGAACTGGATCTGGATCAATGATCTCACAATGATCTCTGAACCACAGCAACAGGAGTAGGCCATTTAGCATCTCAAGCCTGTTCTGCCATCAAGTGAGATCATGGTTGATCGTGACCTAACTCCATGTACCCACCTTTGTGCCATATCCTTAATACATTTGGTTGTCAAAAATCTATCAATCTCAGACTTAAAATTAACAATTGATCTAGCATCAATTGCCATTTGCAGAAGAGAGTTCCAAGCTTCTAACACCATTTGTGTGTAGACGTGCTTCTTACTTTCACTCCTGAAAGGTCTGGCTCTAATTGTTAGACTGCGCCCCTAGTCCTAGACTCACTAACAAGCGTAAATAATTTCTGTTTACATACCTTATCTGTTCCCCTTAATACCTTGAAAACTATGATTAAATCACCCCTTATCCTTCTAAATTCCAGTGACTCCATCCCTAGTTTGTGTAATCTCTCCTTGTAATTTAACCCTTGGAGTCCAGGCATGATTTCAGCAAATCTACCCTGCACTTCCTCCAAAGCCAATATATCCTTCCTCAGGTGTGATGCCCAGAACTGCTCACAGTAGGTGTGGCATAACCAGGGCTTTGTATAGCTGAAGCATAACTTCTACCTCTTGTATTCTAGTCTTCTAGCTATAAAGACCAGCATTCATTTAGCTTTTTTGAACCTGTTCATGACATTTCAATGATTTATGTATATGAACCCTCAGGTCTCTTTGGAGCTCCATTATTTCTAGTTCTTCATCACTTAGAAAGCATTTCGGTCTATCCTTTACGTATACATTGAAATCCTTTTACCATGGTTTTACCCATTCACTTAATCTATTAATATCTCTTTGTATGTTCATACTTCCAGCTACACTGCTTAAAATGCTGTCTATCTTTTTGTCATCAGCAAACCTAGATATATGGCTTTCTATCCCACCATCTAAGCCATTAATAAATACGATGAATAGTTGAGGCCCCAACACAAATCCTTACAGGACACCATTAGTCACATCCTGCCAATTAACGTACTTGCCCATTATCCCTATTCTCTGTCTCCTGCTACTCAGCCAATTTCCTAACCAGGTCAATAATTTGCCTTAAGTTCCATGAACTTCAACTTTAGCTGACAATCTCTTATGAGGGACACTATCAAATGCCTTCAGGACTTCCATATAAATAACATCCTTAGGCATTCCCCAGCCCCTACTTCAGTCACCTCTTCAAAAAATTCAGTCATGTTTGTCAGGCAAAACCTACCCTTTACCAATGCATGCTGGCTCTCTCTGATCAGCTGAAAATTTTCAAGGTGTTCACTCATTCTATCCTTATTGATAGACTGTAGTAATTTTCCGACAACAGATGTTGGGCTAACTAGTCCATAATTTTCTGGTTTCCCTTTCTCAGCTTTACAAAATAGTGGGGTGACATGTGCAATTTTCTAATCTAAAGGAACCGTTCTCGAATCGGGAGAACTTTGGAAGATTATTGTTCTGGCATCTGCAGTGTTCTCACATATTTCCTTTAAAACTCTGCGATGAAATCCAGCTGGTCCTGGGGAATTGTCATGCTTCGGTGCCATTAATTTCTTCATTACTGTTATTTTGCTTACATTAACTTTGGTGAGCCTCCGGCCCTGATTCAATGTTAGTTTTCTCGAGGTGGTCAGCAGTCTATCCTTTTCCTCTGCTGTAAATACTGACACAAAATAATTATTGAACATGTCTACCATTTCCTTATTTGCATTGACAATATCACCGATATCAGTTTTCAAGGGGCTCACGTTGCCCCTGACCACTCTCTTTTTCCTAATATAATTGTAAAAATATTTGGGAAAGATTTGATGTACCTCACAAGTTTCTTTTCGTATTCACTTTTTGTAGCTCTTACAATTTATTTGTTCATCCTTTGCTTTGTTTAGATCGTTCCCATTCACCAGGATCTGTGCTATTTTTTGCATTTTTGTATGCTTTTATTTTTAGTTTTATGCTGTCTCTTACCTCTTCAGTCTTCCATGGCTGTTTTCCATGGCAAGTAAACTCCAGCCCTTAGGGGTACAGGGCAGGATTTTGTGCTGCCCTTAGAGATGGGCATGGAGATGGGGGAGGCAAACAAAATGGTAGGGGGTGCTGTTCCCTACATCAGCCAGGCCCCTGACGTGGGGAGACACCACCAGGTAAAGCCTGGCAACTGCCTAGCAGGGTCGGGGGTTCCCTCCTTTCGGGGCAATCCAGGACCCCCGGAGGGCCCACCACCACCCCCCGCCCTCACCATTCCCGTCGCTAGGGCCTGCGTAAATGGCCCTGGCGACCCCGATCCCTCTTACCTGTGCCGATGTCTCCTCCAGTCTCCGATACTTCAGGCTGCTGACCTTCCAATTGGCTGGTAGTGCTGGAAGCAGACGCTTGTCCCTTAAAGGGACAGTGTCCCCAACAGGTGTGATAGCAATGAGGGTCCAAGGCAGGGTCTCTCCCACCTGCTGGCTGCTGCCAGGACCGCGGTTGCTAGAATAAAATCCAACCCATAAACTCATTTTGTATCACATTGAATTCTTTTTTGAACGCCGCCCATCTTCTGTCATTTTATCCATTTGCAGATTTTCCCTGTTTACTGTGCTTAGTCTCTGTCTCGTCGCATTGCAGTCATCCTAGACCTGTCTAGACCAATGATCCCAGGATATACATGACTAGATCTGGATCAATGACCCCAGGTACATAGATGTCAATGTTCAAGATATTTTGGCCATTTTCAAGGGAAAGGATTTTGGGGAAAAGAGAGTTGTTTTAAATATGTGCTAAAGGGGATAATGCATTACTGTGAATTAAAAAAGGGTGTCTAGATGTAGTTAAGATGCTAAAAAGATGGCTTTGTTTTATCTTCATTGATTGCAAATAATAAGCAAGTGAACGGTTTGTCTCCATAATCGATAAACATCCACACCCACTGCCTTGGAAGGTTTCTGATATCTTTCTGTTTGTGAATTTGATCATTACTATTCGGGACTAGAATAAACCAGCTTAAAAATGTGAACCAAGCCTCACCTCATGTAATGTTAATTTGATTTGCCTTTGGAGAGATTAAAGTCCATGCCTGAAAGACAGGAGAATCTGGTCCAGGTGACAATGTGATGCTGTTGCTATTCCTGGCTATACAATTGTACAAATGGCTACAGAGCAATATCAGTCAACTCCCATAAAAAATAAAATTTTCAGACCTCTTAAAAGAGTGACTGATGTGACTGAACCCAAGCAGATATCTACAGCACACCCAACTTTATAACAAGAGCTGGATCTGAATCAATAATCTTAGTATATATAAGGCTGGATGCAGATCAATACACTGAGATGAAACTGGATTGGTAACTGTAGCATACATGGGACTAGACTAGGATCAGTAACCCAAGTATAAACAAGGCTACAACCTGAAAGTACACAGGCTATATCTGGATTAGCAACTCAGAGTATAAAAGGCTGGAGCTGGATCAAAAACTGAGGTGTCACAGGGCAAGATCTGCATCAGCAACCCTATGGTACACAGGCTGTATCTGGTTTATCACCCAGGTTAATTTTAAGGTTGGATTTGGATCAGTACCCTGGGTTATACAAGATTACATCTGGATCAGTATTCCAGGGTATGCAGGGCTACATCTGGATCAGTAATGCAGGGTACACTGGACTGGATCTGGATCAATAATTCCAGTGTATGCAAAGCTGGTCCTAGATCAGGAACAATTTAGTATACAAAGCTAGATCCAGATCAATAACCTCAGGGTGCTTATGGTTAGATCCAGGTCAGGAATCCTAAGGCACACAGGTCATTTGGGCGAGGGAATGATCCTATTTCAGAAACCCAGCCATTTAACTGCACGGAAACACTGATAAATAGCAGCATGAATAGCAGTCAACCACTGTTAAAAGCAATTCTTCTCATGGACAGCCAACGTATGACTAAAACCTCACAAGAGAATCACCCAAGAAACACCGTCTCACAAATCATCTGAGTCAAATTCATCCTTTACCAGCAATGTACCTAGAGTAAATACTAAATCAGCCCAGAATGGAGATTCAATTCCTCTCAATTGTTTATTTTCTCCATAGCTCAATTTACCATTGTTTGCCTTAGATTACATAATAGGTAATTATTTATAGTAATATAGTAAATGCACTGCACAAAGACGTATCTTAGTAACCTGGTGTTATAATTTAAACACATGTAGTGACAGGTTGGCTGTTGCCTAAGACAGCATTTGGATGCAGAACAAACAGGGAATTTTTGTGGATGTCATGCATGTTTAAGAGAAATGCCCTAGTTTGGCTTTTTCAAAAAATGCTATAATTTATAATTGAGTTGCTGCACTGTTTGAACTGTGGAGTACAGACAGTCTGGTTCCTCATTTGGTTAGAGATTGTATAGGGATGGATTTGGAGGCTAACTGATGAGGCATTAGGGGTCATGTCCCTCACTAAGTTAGAGACTGTATGAAAAGATGGGGGTGTGGAGGGGGTGGGGGTGGTGATTCAGGAAGGTTTTTGAGGGGTTTGGGGTCCTATCGCTCATTAGAAAAAATGTCTAATATAATTAGCACACTATTAAAAAGCAGCTCTAAACATTACAAAATCAAAATGCAAAGCCTGTAACGAGGTCAAGATAAAATGCTATGCGTACATGAGAACCAAGGATAATGGATAAGGGGGGAATGGAAAACATCATGAGTAATCCCCTATCTGTCTATGGGCCGCTTGTACAGTCCCTCCATGCCTAGTAACCACTTCTATTGGCTCTAATAATCAATGTATATGATCTATAATCGTTGTGATTGGACCATGTCCAGCCGGGATGGGCTGAGTAACTGTATATCTGTTGTGGATTTTCCTTTGTTCGGTGGAGAGGCATCTGGACAGCCCAGTGACCTGCTCCCCGCTGGCTGGCATAATAAACTGTTTGACATTGGAGCAGACCTGAGTGTCGAGTGATTCTTCCAGATTCATTCCCGCTAACAATTGGCGTAGTCGGCAGGATTAGAGGTAAGTCAACTCTTCGACCCTGATATCCCATTTCACCCAGCCTGAGCTGGAATTAAGAGGACAATTGGGTCCCACGTAAAGGCCAGGAATTAAATGGGCGAAGGGAACAAAAGGGGGCAAGGGAGAGTTGGCTGGAGCCTGATCCCGAACTTGAGAACAGGATTCAGCGGTCGCTTGATGCCATCAGGAATACCGGGTGAGTATCTTTAAAGCTTATCCCGGGGCCAGGTGGTGTTTCGCGACCGACGAATGCCAAATTTGTGAACAGGATCTGAATAATGGTCAAACGGTGGTAGGTAGTTTGTTAGGAGACGTAGGCACTGTCAAGGAGGGTTTGGAATATATGTATGCGTATGTATATCATAAGCTTGTTGTATGAAATACGGACAGACTTGTGACCCGACAGATAGCCAGGAGACGGTCTACTACAAGTTGCGCTAGGTTAAAAGCGGACCTCTGAGAGTAGATTCTAACGATTCTACACAAGTATGGTCAGTGAAAAAAATAGAGCTCGAATGGGGACCGGAGTGGTCCGTTACCTGCCAGGTGGCAGAGAAACAAAAAGGAAAAAAAAGCATAAGTTTATGGCAGAGTGACACAAAGGACTATGTTTTAGAGTAAAACAAGTTATTGTGTCTTTGATTCGAATGTGTGATTGTTGGAAGCGTCCACGAATGAATTGAATGTCTGGAATGTACAGATTGTGTTCTGTACAGCTTGTTTTCTGTAGAACTGACTGTCATTAACTCTTTGTTGTCTGGTTGTAATGTTGAAAGCATGAGTCTATTAATATGTTTGGAATTGAATGAGTGTGAAAAGTGATTGTTGAGTGTGTTCATTTCGATTTAAGATTGTGCACCCAGGAATGGGATATAAAATTGAATTATATTTTAAGTTAAAATTTTATTTTGATTTTAAAAGTTGGTTTTGCAACTGTGAAAAGGCAATGAACAATTTTTTAAGAGATAAGCTTCAGCCTTGAAGGTCTGAAGATGTTTGGCAGAAATCCAATTTGAAGTTTACAACTCCTGCTTTAATTGGAGTTCCAGTTTAAAATCTGTTCTAGTTTTTTGGAGTTTAAATTAAAGACATGTTTTACTGACTGTTTTAAGTAGCAAATGTCAGGAATTGGATATTGGTTCTAAGGGAGAGAAGGATAAGCAAAGGAGATAATGGGAAAGATTAAAGTTTGTGTAAGGAGCTGGTGTTAAGTCTTTTGTTGTAAGAATGTTAAATAACTTTTTCTTTAGTTTTTGGTTTTATTACAGTCATTTGAAAAGGCGCCTGAAGAGCAAGAAAAAAATGATGTAACTTACCTATCTTTAAAATAAGCACGTGCTATTCTGTTCTGTGTGCAGTTAATAAGTATTATAAGTTAATAAGTCTGAATTAAATTAATACTGTTAAGGTTAATTGACCTGTTAAATTAAAAAAGAACTGGAAATGTCATTTGCAACCACAATGAACTTTCAAGTTTAGCATGTCGAGTTTTGGGGGAGTTGTAAGTTCCGGACATAGGACTCACTCATATAACATCGACAGTTTTTATTTTTAAATATTTATTGCAGTAAATTGGAATTTGGAATCATCTTTGTTTTATAAAAATCCTTGGATTAGAAACCTCTTACAAAAGATGCTAAAAGTTTGGAAACAATTGGAGTTTAACCTAACATGCTGTCTTTCCTGATGGAAATGGTTTCCTTTGAAGTTGATAATGTTACTAAAGATTTTGTTGTTTGAAAATCCTAAGGATACCAAAAACCATTTGTTAGTTCTTTTCGATAAAAAAAGGGTTACGTAAAGCGACGCAGCGGAGAATGCTTTGCTCCACCCCCTTGGAGACAAGCAAGAAATTAACCTTGCTGCAACTATTTTTATCAATGAGACAAAGTGCTTGAGAAGGAGAGATAGTTGCAAGCACTTCTGTCTTTACTAAAAAAAAATGCAATATCACCAAGTCTGGGCATAAGAAATTGGAATCAATAAAGAAAATTAAATTGATATGAGTGGTTAATTAAAGCATTCAAAGGGAAATTTACTGTTATTTGAACTTGGAATAATCTGAGATGTCGAAAACCCAGTTTAATTTGACAAGTTATTTAAGGAATTAAAATGTCATCGACGGTAAAAAAAAAACACAAACAATATACACTAATGTCTGGAATCAAATGGAAATGTTTGATTTCTGTTTTAAGGAATTATGAATATTAATTGTAAAGGTTCTCCAGGGCTGAAAATGAAATAGAATTATAATTAATGAGAATTGGCAATCAGATCTGGCTGATGCAAGCGCTAATAAAGGAATTCTGGGGATAAACAAATAGTGAAATAAACAGCTAATTTCCAAGAATATAAATTAACTCCTGGATTCCCCAGGACACGTTCGGTCCCCACAGGTAGACATGTATCCGTCGTTAGGGGATACTCACTACATGGACAAGTGCTAACACCTGGTGACCACCAGGGCAGTGTGTTTAAATTACAGATTTAACCACTAGTGGCGAATGGGAAAGAACCGGACTGCAATGACTGTGGGGCCTGATGCTAATATCCGGAGAGGAAGGACAAAGACCCGGTAATGGATGCACAACGGATTAATGAAAGGAGTATTAATATGGACTATATGAACTTTGGGGCTTTGTACAATTTTGCTGATGGTGTGTGTATCCCAGCGACAATGGACCCGGGTGACGAGAACCCTTTTGCTGCATGGCTACGTGCTCACCTGGGAAGGGATGAGATATGTGTACAGTGTTCGGCCGGGTTAACCATCAGACCAGCATGGGCCCGCTGCATCCGACGGGGAAAAACTGAGAGATGCTGCATTAGGCGGGGAGATACGTGTGTTTTCCTCCCCCTTTAATGCCACCCCCCGTAATAACCACCACACAACCCGAGGAATTACCATGCCCCTTAATTATCGAAGGGCCTAAAAACGGAATTGTGCTTTTTAGTGAAGGAGAGATGTTATATGATAATGTTAAACATGAGATTGTGCCTGTCCTGGTCAATATCTCAGGGATGCAAATGCCAGGATATTGTACGGAACAGGCAAGAACTATGTATAGTGTATTAAGTAAGGTTGTAATGCAGCAGGCTGCCGATGCCATGGGTGCCGTCAGATTTCGAGGTCAGAATCAACTTTATAGGACAAAGAGAGGGATAGTTAATGACGTTGCCACTGGATTCAATACTGGTGCCTCCATAGTAAACTCATTAGATATACAAGGTCTGAATGAAAAGATAGAACATCTTAAAGGAGTAATGAAGGGTCTTTTAAAGAGAGCAGAGAAAAATCAGGAGGATCAGACCAATCTGGGAGAAGAGGGCATGGAGATACAATTCGACGGAATCACAATATTAGAGGCACATGCCAGAACCGTCAACCACCTCATAGATAGAGAACAGGAAGATGCTGGAAAATTAAGACAGGGGCAACTCTGTCACGCTTATGGCTTATGGATGGTGGGACAAATACGACACAATCTCAATCAGATCCAAAGGGGGGAGGTGCCCGACTAGAAAGACAGCCTACATGTGGCTCAGCTGGCCGAGAGGAAAGGGACACTGGACAACTGTACACTGAAAGGACTCACCAGAGTGTACCCAATGATCCCAGACTGTGAGTTGGGTAAATCCACCGGAGTGGGAATGGTCCTGATGATCCCTATAGGCACACAGGACTCTGGGCCATTCCCCCACTACCAGGTGGAAAATTATTGGGGTTGTACGTGATAACACCTCCCTCCGATACTATCTAACTGAAGCCTCTGCCATACTTAGAAATAACACGCTATATGGAATTTCACTTACGGAATGTAAGCAGAGGGGAGATATTACAGTATGTCCCCACCCGGTGGGACAGGGAGAATTGGATGAATGTGGGTTTAATCGAACAGATGGTTGTGTCGTAGAGGTCACGCCGGCCCCAAAGCATTTTGCAAGGACAGGCTACGGAGGTAAAGGGAAATACTGCGTTTCCACCACAGAAAGTTCTTATCGCTACAATAATCTACAATGCCCCATCCCGTTTCCTAATTTTTGCTTTATGCCCTTACGACCAGTTACTATAGGGCAAGCCCGAATTATCCAGGTTCGACGCAGAGGTACCATGACCCTTATCGTCACCGATTATCTCCATGACCACCTGCAGGATTACGAGGAACCAGAGCCAGCCCCCATCCCACACCTAGCTGAGGTTCTAAGGGAATTAAGGCTCAGGGTGGGCCAATCCGTAAAAATCTACCACCAACTGCAGACAAAAATCAAAAGGTTAGAGGAAGATACAGACACAGAATTGCAGGAACAGAGTTGGTGGAAGAAAATTTGGGATTGGGGGTAAATTTGAATATCCACCCTTGGATTAGGATAATTTCTCATGTGTTAGTTGGAATACAGCTGATACTGGCTATAACGTGGGGCATATTGGCCTGCTGATCGTGCAGGCGATATGTGCAGCATAGAAGAATAAAAATTAAAGCAAAAGCAAGGGAGAGATTTCGCTTAAATCATTTGGATCACATTAATGTGATATAGTACGACCGGAATTCCTGAAATCACGTGACTGGCCAGCACGTCCGAGGCAGGGAATACCGGGTGAGTTTAAAGGGTTTCAGTAAAATAATATAGTACCAAAATGGTGTCGGTTGAGGAGACTAGGGTTAGTCTCCTATCGAAAGGGGGGATTGTTGTAGGGTATTCCCAAGCGCAGAGGCACCTGCAGTAAATATCATACTGTTTAAATGTTATTTGAGTAAGTAGGTACACATAATCTTAAAGAACATAGAGGAGAGTACAAGGCATCATGGGACTTAGTTAACTTGACCACATTCCACACAAGAACTGACTAATCCAATTTAAACAAAGACAAAACAGATGTCCTTGTGGAATGCCGACAAAGGTACCAGCCTGTAGCGAGGTCAAGATAAAATGCTATGCGTACATGAGAACCAAGGATAATGGATAAGGGGGGAATGGAAAACATCATGAGTAATCCCCTATCTGTCTATGGGCCGCTTGTACAGTCCCTTCATGCCTAGTAACCACTTCTATTGGCTCTAATAATCAATGTATATGATCTATAATCGTTGTGATTGGACCATGTCCAGCCGGGATGGGCTGAGTAACTGTATATCTGTTGTGGATTTTCCTTTGTTCGGTGGAGAGGCATCTGGACAGCCCAGTGACCTGCTCCCCACTGGCTGGCGTAATAAACTGTTTGACATTGGAGCAGACCTGAGTGTCGAGTGATTCTTCCAGATTCATTCCCGCTAACAGACAGCCAGCATCTAGAAACACTGTAGTCTGCTCAGTTATGTGAGTGGTAATTGGAATTGCCTTGGACTGGGATAAAAACAGGAAATGGAAGCAGCACCTTCCAAACTTGCAAGTTCTACCACCTAGAAAAACAAAGCCAGCAGACACATGGGAACACCACTAAGTTCCCCTCCAAGTCGCACACCATCCTGATTTGGAAATATATTGCCACTCCTCCACTGTTGCTGGGACTGTGGATGTACCTACCCCACACCGACTGCAGCAGTTTAAGAAGGCAGCTCATCATCACCTTCTCAAGGGCAATTAGGGATGGCAATAAATACTGGCCTTGCCAGTGATGTTCACATCCCATGAATGTAATTTTTAAATTCATTATTGCACCACTTCCAAATTGTTATCATATTAATAATGTTACAGGTCTCCATTCATTTTCTATGTCATTACACCTGGTATGAATGGAAGGGTGATAACAGGAAAATCAACTCCCAAATGTCTAACTGATATGAGTTTGAGGCATTTGGCACTATATTGACAGTCTCATTCAGAAAGGCCATTAAGGTGACTGGTGCGAGAAATGGAAATTATTGCATTTGGAATTGTTTTTCTGAAGTTGGGTTTGAGGCACACTGTTGAAGAACACAGAAGGAGTTAGAAAAATGTTCAATCATCTCAATAATGACAACTTCAGTAGCACTTTCTCTTGCTGGAGGAATATACCTAAAGAAACAAATCCAATCAAAGTATGCAGGAGAGTGGAACTATTTGGATAAGCCAGCACAGACCGATGGGCTGAATGGCCTCCTTCAGTGTCGTATCAGTCTATGATTCTTTGCATGAAATAAATCAGCAGGACAAACCTCAAGATTATGCTGCTACTGCCTAATATCAGTTTCATCTCCATTATCTTTCCTACATTACTGTCCCCATAATAATCAATCTTACATCACTGACTTTAGTAATATTTTTCCTACACCAATTATAATATTGCTTTTACTAACCTTAGTAACTATATTATTCTTACATCACTATTCCGAATCTCATTTAGATCACTAACTACAGTTGAAATACGGTTCCTACATCACGATTCACTATTAAGATGTAATTCAAAATTACGAACCTCGGTAATAATATTCTTACATCATTGTCTCCAGTAGTCCAACTGTTACCATGTCATAATTCCCCGGAATACTTATATTCCTGAAGCAACTGGATCTAAGAACTTGCTATCTCAAAATGAACTGCATAGCTTCTCCTGAAAATATTAATTCTCACAAATATCAGCTGGAAATACTGTCACGCAGAATGAATATTTCTCAAAACTAAATAAAAGGAATTGCAAACCACTCACTGATTTTTAAAATATTTTTGAAACTGCTCTGTGACCACAGTAAATGTGCAAACAGTGTTGTGGATTCTTAGTTCACAGAGAGTGTGTTCCTTTTCCCATGGTAATTCTGTTTTAGACAATCCTTCAATAACCATTTTCACAATCATTGTCTCAAGTTCTCATTCCTCCAATCATTCACGTATGTAAAAACAGTATAAAGCTGGAGATATACAGAAGGTCCATCAGCATCTTTTAGATTAAAATTTGGGTTGAGACTCTTCATCAGACATCAGTTCTAATGAAGTGTCTCCAAACCAACCATTAACCCACTTTTTTCACTGTACATACGCTGACAGATGTGCATTTCAAGCCTTTATTTCAAATTTACAGCATGTACACGTCATCATAATCTTTAATTAATTTTCCTGCTTAGTTTGTGTATTAAATTATTCAATAAATCTGGGCTTTAAAACAAGCTCAGTTCAGAACAATACTCTGTGTTTTCGAGGTTAGAAGTCTCTCCGACTGACAGCATATATTGGAAATATGGACTTGCACAGCCATTATTTCAAATGATGTTTGGAAGGTTGCGGTCAGTGGGTGCTCACATTTCCAATATGTGCTGTTGGGAGGGGTGAAGCTCACCACTGAAGTACAACTTTGGAAAATTTCCCTCATATTTAATAAGTTTTAAAACAACTTTGTAGGATTAGAAAGTGGAACTCGTCCACATTTAGTGCCTTTGCTCACTTTTATCCTGTATGTATTAACTGGACACAGAACACTATGCATTTAAAATAACTGTGAAATTTATAATATATCTAGTGATTCTGAAAACGCACTCCTGGGGACCTATTATTTCAAACTGTTCAGATGGCTTCCAATCAATAACTCAAGACCATTATGTGGAATTCTATAAAAATACCCAAATTCCCTTCTTAAATCTAGCCAGTAATTTACTCTTGGGTAATCAACTATTCTACATATAAACTATCCAAACCCTTTCACTATACCCATCCTGTTATTCACTGCCTCATATCCATTATTCTCATGCATAAATCATTTGACAAATTCAATTAAGTTCCAGTCCACACTCCCACGAACTATTATTTTCAAAAATCAACTGAACCTTTTGATTCAACTGTAACCCACTCCCAGGTATCCATTATTCTGGATAAAACCATCCATCCTCCTGGATTCCAGCCTGCAATTAGACCCAGAGTAAATGTTATTTTATAGGCTCTGAATGCTGATTAGATCTTTCACAGAGTTAATCCTCTTGTATTTTTAAGAGTTTTTCTCACCCGATTTCTAATTGTATTCGTGAGTTCTACTCTCATTCCACACACACACACTTTACAGCAGAAATGTATAAGGAGAAAAATAACAAGGTTATGAAACAAAGTTAAGTGCGTAATTATACAATTTGGACAGATATTTGAAATATGTCATGGCATTAATACGATTAACATATCTTAAATAACATATTGAAAATCTTTAAATAACTTCTATCCATTCTTCGCGTAGCTAAACTTTAATCTCTCTTCAAAACTTGAAAACTGGCAAAATGGAATAATCGCGTGGTTATTTTTTTACATGCAGTACCACGGAATAATAAAAGGAATTACCTAGTCTTCGGCCGAAGCAGCTGCTATCCAAACTGATTTTTCAACAACAAAATCGTTAGATTGCTTGCTTTCATTGTGCAAATTCTTGTTAAATGACAGGGAGCTGTCAATCAGGAGTCAGTCTCCTCTGCCGCGCTGGCCCCAATTCTGCGTTCGTGTTCGAAGCTCTGAGCTTGGTCCATATTTGCCACGAGAGGGCAACAGGCTACCCTTAAAGACAAGCTCTTCTTCTTGGCCTTTCGGGGACCTTCTTCGATGATGGAAATACAATACCTTGACATATTTGCCTCAGAGGAAGGGATATAATTTCTCGTTTTTGGACGTGATTTATGTAAAGAATAACTATGAGCCAGAAAATGGGTGAGAAGGATATATATCAACAAATGTCTCAGCAGGTTGAAATTCTTTAGGATCTGATCCATGTGTAACGGTCTGGATTGTGGTGCCATACAGCACTGACTCTCTGGAGTTTTCAGAGTCAATGGGAGGGCATGTAATTAGCATAGGGCATGTAGATACCAGAGGTGCACCCGTAATGGTGCTTGTTCCGACCTGTGGCTGGAAATGTTGGAACCTGCCTAACATTTGGGACTGGTTGCCTGGGGACCATCTCCCCCAACCACTCTGCCCCCCCACCGCCCCCAACCTAGGCCTTATTCTCCTCACCCCTTGGAAATTTTTTTTAAAAGTCACTTTCTTTGCAGCTCCAATTTGCCTCCTTGGCTTGGGTGTTTTTTTTTATTCATTCATGGGATGTGGGCATCGCTGGCCAGGCCAGCATTTATTGCCCATCCCTAATTGCCCTTGAGAAGGTGATGGTGAGCTGCCTTCTTGAACCACTGCAGTCCATGTGGGGTAGGTACACCCACAGTGCTGTTAGGAAGGGAGTTCCTGGATTTTGACCCAGCGACAGTGAAGGAACGGCGATATAGTTCCAAGTCAGGATGGTGTGAGACTTGGAGGAGAACTTGCAGGTGGTGGTGTTCTGATGCATTTGCTGCCTTTGTCCTTCTAGTTTGTAGAGGTCACAGGTTTGGAAGGTGCTGTCTAAGGAGACTTGATGCGTTGCTGCAGTGCATCTTGTAGATGGTACACACTGCTGCCACTGTGCGTCGGTGGTGGAGGGAGTGAATGTTTGTAGATGGGGTGCCAATCAAGCGGGCTGCTTTGTCCTGGATGGTGTCGAGCTTCTTGAGTGTTGTTGGAGCAGCACTCATCCAGGCAAGTGGAGAGTATTCCATCACACTCCTGACTTGTGCCTTGTAGATGGTGGACAGGCTTTGGGGAGTCAGGAGGTGAGTTACTTGCCTCAGGATTCCTAGCCTCTGAGCTGCTCTTGTAGCAACGTTATTTATATGGCTACTCCAGTTCAGTTTCTGGTCAATGGTAGCCCCTAGGATCTTGATAGTGGGGGATTTAGTGATGGTAATGCCATTGAATGTCAAGGGGAGACGGTTAGATTCTCTCTTGTTGGAGATGGTCATTGCCTGGCACTTGTGTGGTGCAAATGTTACTTGCCACTTATCAGCCCAAGCCTGGATATTGTCCAGGTCTTGCTGCATTTCTACACGGACTGCTTCAGTAACTGAGGAGTCACGAATGGTGCTGAACATTGTGCAATCATCAGCGAACATCCCCACTTCTGACCTTATGATTGAAGGAAGGTCATTGATGAAGCAGCTGAAGATGGTTGGACCTAGGACACTACCCTGAGGAACTCCTGCAATGATATCCTGGAGCTCAGATGATTGACCTCCAACAACCACAGCCATCTTCCTTTGCGCTAGGTATGACTCCAACCAGCGGAGGGTTTTCCCCCTGATTCCCATTGACCTCAGTTTTGCTAGGGCTCCTTGATGCCATAGTCAGTCAAATGCTGCCTTGATGTCAAGGGCAGCCACTCTCATCTCACCTCTTGAGTTCAGCTCTTTTGTCCATGTTTGAACTAAGGCTGTAATGAGGTCAGGAGCTGAGTGGCCCAGGCGGAACCCAAACTGAGCGTCACTGAGCAGGTTATTGCTAAGCTAGTGTGGCTTGATGGCACTGTTGATGACACCTTCCATCATTTTACTGATGATTGACAGTAGGCAGATGGGGCGGTAATTGGCCGGGTTGGACTTGTCCTGCTTTTTGTGTACAGGACATACCTGGGCAATTTTCCACATTGCAGGGTAGATACCAGTGTTGTAGCTGTACTGGAACAGCTTGGCTAGGGGCGCGGCAAGTTCTGGAGCACAGGTCTTCGGTACTATTGCCGGAATATTGTCAGGGCCCATAGCTTTTGCAGTATCTAGTGCCTTCAGTTGTTTCTTGATATCACGCGGAGTGAATCGAATTGGCTGAAGTCTGGCATCTGCGATGTTAGGGACTTCAGGAGGAGGCTGAGATGGATCATCAACTCGGCGCTTCTGGCTGAAGATTGTTGCGGGTGTGGCCCGCATCTGTCCATTTGGAGGTCAGCACCCCTCACCTCATTGGGTGTAGCAGTCTCCAAAAATACACTAAGTCCCAACTGAGCCACTGCAGCAAGAATTCCCAGTGTGGGAAATCACCGTGGTTCACTTTGTCCCCACAGTGATATCAATATTTTAAGGGTCAGGTAAAGATTTCACCCAGTACAAATCAATTTTGAAATTCCTGAAAATGACAGCGATCTGGTGCTATAGGTGGCACACCCAACAGAACCTTCAAGGTATTTTGGCCCCTGTGTCATTAATGTAGAATAATGTTACAAGATGCATCATCGAGGCATAAGAAAAAAATGAATGCTGATCCAAAGATGGAAAGATGAGCAGAGTGAGCAAAAGCTTGTTCCAAGATGGTGTTAAAAGAATCGAGGTAGATGATGTTAGTAAGGGAATTCCAGATCATGAACCACTGCAGCTGAAGACATGGCCAGTAATACTGGGAAAAAAAAGGGCATGATAGGCGCATGATTAGTGTCAGATTAGGAGTAAACCATTCGGCCCTTTGAGTCTGATCTTGTTGTGGTCTCAAATCCACTTTCCTGTCTGCCCCATAACCCTTGACTCCCTTGTCTATCAAAAATCTATCTAACTCAACCTTGAATAAATTCAATGATCCAGCCTCCACTGCTTTATGGGGAAGAGAATTTCACAGGCTAACAACCCTTTGAGAAAAAAATCTCCTCATCTCTGTCTTAAAAGGGAGATGTCTTATTCTTAAACTGTGTCCCCTAGTTCTAGTCTTCCCCACAAGAGGAAACATCCACCCGATTGTTTATGACTGGAGAGTTTGGGAAGGGGATGCTTGTTGCACTGAAGGATGCTACAGAGACAGGGAAGGGTGAGGCCATGGAGAGATCTAAACACAAGGATGTGTCATTGGATGACTAGGAACCAAAGTCTATCAGCGATGATAGGGGTGATGGGCAGGCTGGCTTGGTATTGCATAGAATGTTGGCAGCAGAGTTTTCAATAATCTGAATTTTATGAAGGATGGTGGATGGAAGACCAGTCAGGAGAGCAGTGGAATAATTGAGCTTGGAGGTGATAGAGTTTCAATGGTAGAGGCACTAAGGCAGGGGTCGAAGTAGGTGATATTTTGGAGGTGGAAGTAGGTGGTCTTTGTGATATATAAAATATGGGATCGGAAGCTCAGGGTTGAATATACACCAAGGTTGCGAACAGTCTGCTTCAGTCTGAGACCATGGCCAGGAATGGATTTGATGACAAGGAAGCAGAGTTTTGAATACAATGGCTTTGGTCTTACCAATGTTCAACTTGAGGAAATTACCAAGGCAGGATGTTGGACAATTAGTTTGACAGCACAGAGGCAGAGGAACAATTGAGAGAGGTACAGCATACATGTAGAACTTGAACTCATGTCTGAGGATGATATTGCCGAAGGGCAGCATGTAGATGAAGAGTGGAGGTGGATCAGGGATGGATCCTTAGGCAAATTCTATGAGAAGGCACAGGGACTGTAAAAGAAGCCGTTAGTCGAGATCTTTGGCAATAATTGAATAGGTAATAATGGAGCAGGTATGCAGTCCTACAAAACTGGACAAATGAAGGAATAGCCTCTTGGGAGGATGGTGTGATTAACCAAGTTTAAGCCAGCAGAGAGCTTAAGAAGAACAAGGATCAATGAAACACCATGTCACTGCCACAGAGAATGTCATTCATACTTTGGGTTGGGCCATTTCAGCATCTTAGGAGGAGTGGAAATCTGAGTGATGGATTCAAACATGGAGTTGCAGGAGAAATGGGCACAGATCTGAGAGGTGACCACATTTTTAAGGATCTTTGAAGATTGAAGTTGATAGTAATGCTTTTGAAATGAAGGGGGACAGTACATGAGGAGAAGTTGCCATGTCAGTTAGCATGGCGTCCAGGAAAGGAAATTGAATGGACTTCATTTCCAACAAACACCAGATGATGGAGAAGGTGGTAGGTTTTGGGGATGAAACGAGTTGAGTTATACTACATACAGGATAAGTTACATGTTGCTGTATGCTGTTACCAGGTTAATGCATAGACTGCAGTATGCTAAGTGCATGACATTGACTGTGCTTCAAAAGTAATTTATTGCCTGTGAAGCATTTTGGGATGACCTCAGGTCCCCAAAAGGTGCTATATAAATGCAAGTCATTTGCTGGGTCGCATTGAAACCTTTGTGGATCTTATCAAATAGTTCTGGTAGGGTGGAATTGGAGCCAACTCCTCCATTTGTGCTCTTGCAACCTGTAGTCTCCTAGGGTAATATAAGTAATATTGAGTGAAGGAAGAAGAAGCAGCAGTGAATGCCCCCATCTGTTGGTCTCTCATTGCTGTTTGTTACCCTCAATTTGAGGAATTTAGTGCTTGCTCAGAGCATTTGGAGCTTCCTTCTAGCAGATGAAAAGAGATGAAGAAGAATCCTGATTATAAACTGGATGGAAACCTCAAGGTCATTTCTTTATTAGCACAGTTGACCGCAAGTCCTTATACCTTCAGTCATGCCTTCCTGCGTTCCAGAATTTGGCTTGTAGTGGGCAGTCTTAACCACTGTGCTCCAAGTTCAGGTCCCTATCATAAAGACATTCTGGGGTATTGCTGTCATGCCCTCCTCAGCTGCATCTGTAAATAATTAGGTGGGTTGCACCGTTTCGCTAAGTACAGGCTGCAGTAATATTGATTGGGGAAGGGATAAAGTGACAGAAAATGGATTACCGAAGATGAATTCTTCTGAACACATTGTCAGTTTGTTGGGACATGTTATAAACTGTAGAGAGAAATAGCCAATTTGGCAAAGCATTCCCCTACATTTTCAATCAGCAGTTCAATTTACCCATACAACTCAATGCAAATCTCTACTTCACACAAACTTTCAAATATGCTGTAAACTCTGTGTGAAATTTTGTAGAGCTTGATTTTACTGTGCATCTGCTAAATATTAAAACTAATGAATCATAGGGAATGTTTTATGTTTGGATCAAGAATTTTATAAAATAGGATAAGATAATTTGATGAATTGAAACTCTATTCAACGAGAGTGAATGAGGTATGGTTGGTTAGAGCCAGGAAGCATATGGGTAGAAATTAAAAACAGAAAATGCTGGAAATATTCAGCAGGTCTGACAGTATCTGTGGAGAGAGAAACAGAGTTAATGTTTCAGGTTGATGGTGTTTCAGGTTGATGACCTTTCATCAGAATGTTCTGATGAAATTGACCTGAAACGTTGGCCTGAATTTTACTTACCCTCTTAGGATGGGCTGGGAGGCGGTGGGGGAGGGGTGGGCACGGGAGGGCTGTAAAATGATGAGGGAAGGCAGGGGGTAGAGTGCCTGTCGCCTTTCTGACGCCATGGTGTTTTGCCAGTGGCTGGTGGGCCCCCCGCCGTGTGGGGAGACTGATCAGTAAGAGCTGGCAGCCTCCCTGTGGGTTTCTTGATGTCACGCGGAGTGAATCGAATTGGCTGAAGTCTGGCATCTGTAATGCTGGGGACTTCAGGAGGAGGCCGTGATGGATCATCAACTCGGCGCTTCTGACTGAAGATTGTTACAAATACTTCAGCCTTATCTTTCGCACTGATGTGCTGGGCTCCCCCATCATTGAGGATGGGGATATTTGTGGACCCAGCTCCTCCAGTTAGTTGTTTAATTGTCCACCACTGGATGTGGCAGGACTGCAGAGCTTAGATCTGATCCGTTGGTTATGGGATGGCTTCGCTCTGTCTATTGCATGTTGCTTATGCAGTTTGGCATGCAAGTAGTCCTGGGTTGTAGCTTCACCAGGTTGACACCTCATTTTGAGGTATGCCTGGTGCTGCTCCTGGCATGCCCTCCTGCACTCTTCATTGAACCAGGGTTTGTCTCCTGGCTTGATGGTAATGGTAGAGTGGTGGATATGCCGGGCCATGAGGTTACAGACTGTGGTTGAGTACAATTCTGCTGATGGCCCACAGCGCCTCATGGATGCCCAGTTTTGCATCGAAATCTATCCCATTTAGCACGGTGATAGTGCCACACAACACGAAGGAGGGTATCGTCAATGTAAAGGCGGGACTTGGTCTCCACAAGGACTGTGCGGTGGTCCGTCCTACCAATACAGTCATGGACAGAAGCATCTGCAGCAGGCAAATTGGTGAGAACAAGGCCAAGTATGTTTTTCCCTCTTGTTGGTTCTCTCAGCACCTGCCGCAGACCCAGTCTAGCAGCTATGTCCTTTGGGACTCGGCCAGCTCGGTCAGTTGTGGTGCTACCGAGCCACTCTTGGTGATGGACATTGAAGTCCCCCACCTAGAGTACATTTTGTGCCCTTGCCACCCTCAGTGCTTCCTCCAAGTGGTGCTCAACATGGAGGAGTACTGACTCATCAGCTGAGGGAGGGCGGTTGGTGGTAGTTGGTAAGAGGTTACCTTGCCCATGTTTGACCTGATGCCATGAGACTTCATGGGGTCCAGAGTCGATGTTGAGGACTCCCAGGGCAACTCCCTCACTATTGTATACCACTGTGCTGCCACCTCTGCTGGGTCTGTCCTGCCGGTGGGACAGGACATACCCAGGGAAAGTGATTGCAGTAGCTAGGACATTGTCTGTAAGGTATTATTCCGTGAGTATGACTATGTCAGGCTGTTGCTTGACTAGTCTGTGGGACAGCTGTCCCAACTTTGGCACAAGCCTGCAAATGTTAGTAAGGAGAACTTTGCAGGGTCAATAGGGCTGGGTTTGCCGTTGTCGTTTCCTGTGCCTAGATCGATGCCGTGTGGTCCGTCCGGTTTCATTCCTTTTTATTGACTTCGTAGCAGTTAGGTACAAGTGAGTGGCTTGCTGGACCATTTCAGAGGGCATGTAAGAGTTAACTACAGTGCTGTGGGTCTGGAGGCAGATGTAAGCCAGACATGGCAAGGACATCAGATTTCCTTCCCTAAAGGACATTAGTGAACCTGATGGATTTTTACAACAATTGACAATGGTTTCATGGCCATCGTTAGAGCAGCTTTTAATTCCAGATTTATAAATTAAATTCAAATTCCACCTTCTGCTGTGGTGGGAATCAAACCCATGTCTCCAGATCAATACCCTGGGTCTATGGGTTACTAGTCCATTGATATTACCACTACGCCACTGCCTCCTCCATTGATGCACCTGGTAGGCAGCCTTGAGCACTGCTGCAAAGGCGAAGAGGGGGGTTTGGAGGCCATTGTGGGAGCCCATTGCTGCAGGCTCTGCAAAGGGGTCAGGGTAGCAGGGAGTCTGCAAATGGGTCCTGGGTAGCAGGGGCTCTGCAAAGGGGTCTAGGGTAGTGGGGACTCTGCAAGGGGGTGAAATGTGCATTTGGGAGGTGGGGGTGGGAGTGGGGATCAGTATGAGTTTAGCAGACTGCTGTGTGATGGGTCTGTTTGCTCACACTGCTAGAGCAAAGGGTCGGCCATCATCAAAGTTGGGCTCTGAGGCCCATGAGCAGCTACGCTGACAGAATTGGCACATCCTCGGGTACCAAGGCAGGAGTACAGACCTCTACAGGCAGGTAGAGCTACGTATGAAGGAGGCAAGGGACAACCTCATAAAGACTCATTCGCAGCCATCCTCGTGTCCATTCACCTTAATTCCTGAGCTCTGTCGCATCCTGTCTTGCAAGCGGATGCAATGTGCGCTAGTGCCTATGGGAGAGCATATGTTATGAAGGCTATCATCACATTGACATGTTAAAGAGGGCTGTGGTCATATTGACATAGTCCAAAGGGGGGGGGGAAGGGTGAGGTCTACATCTCACAATTAGGGCATAACATCACATGGCTTTCAGACAATGAAGCGTGAAGATTTGAACAAAGGATCTTTTAATTATTCAACACAAAACGTATATTCTACACCCATGAAACTCTAAGTGTTGCTTTGTGCTCTTTTTAATCCATTTGCAGGTGCTTCTATGCATTGTGATCCCGGCCGCAGCAGTTGGGCTGGAGACAGGCTGCTGATCAGGCTTGCCCTTGGCCAGTGATGACTTAGTGGGTGACCTCTGGCTGCCTGAGGCCTGGAAGGACCCAGCTGCTGGGGTGTCCTGAATTGGTGCCGGTTTCTCCTCAGGCGTCACAGCTACTGGAGCTGGGCTCACTGATGGAGGGGCTGAGGGGCTGGGTGCCACACTTGGAGTGCCCTGAGGGGAGCCCCTAGATGTGGCTGTCAGCCTGTCCTCCTCCCTTTGAAGGCTGTCTTGAGCCTCCTTGCTCACCAGAGAAGGACCAGGAGCTGCAGAATCATCTGGGCTCCTGTTCCTTCTTTTAGCTTGCCACTGCTGCATCGATCTCATGGCCAAGCCCTACCAAGTATGTAGGTCAGTGCAGATCTGTGGAAGCTGGCTCTCCAAGAGGGTTGCCAATTTCTTGATGGAGGAAGCCATGCGCTTATAGGCCTGAGACATGGCAGCTGTCATGGCATTGATGGGCTCATCCATTGTCCGCTCATGGCTGTACATGACCTCTGGCATCTCTGCCAGATTTTTGCCCTATCCCTCTCTGCAACTCCAGCATGACCTGTGCTGTCGATGCCAGAGGCTCATCATCATCCTGGGACTCAACATGGGTCTGACTACCCACAGTCTCCTCACTGTTCGAGGTCACGGCTGTTTCAACCTCTGTCAGCTGCTCGCGTGCATGTGTGATGCTCTCACCAGCTTGTGACCCTGATTCTAAAGCCAAGCGCTTACCCACCGAGGTGAAAGTATCTGTGCTGGTGGAGCGTGCAAGAGAGCCATGGGATGGTGCATCCTCTGAGTCGTTCTCCTCAGAGGTGGACACCTGTCTCCCAGTGGTTGCGACCCCTGTGAATGGCTTCCTGCATGAGAGAACACAAATATATGTGAGTTAGGCTGTGCAGTTCTCCTGATGCCTACCAAGTGTTACGGTCATGTGAGGAAGGGTCAAAGGGCTTCCCTCTTTTCCCTCTCCTTGTTTGACCACAACAGGTTTAATTCTTTCTTAAAGTGGATATACTGACCAATTCAGTAGGTGTTTGATTACTTATTTGCTGTGATTATAACAAGAAACAATTGGACAGGTTTTCTTGAGTTGATAAAGAAAGAGGTTAACTTTATTGTACCTAAACTGAACTAATAAAATAATAAACAACGCACCAAACTTCACTCTCACACGCATAGTTGAGGTTTACACACACACAAATAGGTTACAGAGTGGGGAAAGATAGATTGGTTGAGTTAGAGTCTATAAACAAAGGTATACAGTCTGTGGAGATGGTGATTTGGCTGGCTTCCAGCTGAAGTCAGTGGTCCTGAGGCTTTTAGTTTGAAAAGGTAAATGACTGGTTCGATGAGTCTCTTGGAGATAGCAATGCAGAGGATTTCCTCTAACGGGGTTTTTGATTGCAGCTTGAGTATGCAAAGGTGGTCAGTCAACAGCAGGATTTGAAAGCTTTCAAGCTGGAATGGAGAGAGAGAGAGAGGGGGACCTCCAGTTAGTGTCTGCACATGTCAAAGTTCAGTTGCTTCTCCTTTGCTGCAGAGAAAACACCAGTTTAAAACCACAGATAGGGAGTGGCTTGTCACATGACAGTCACTCAGTGATTCAAACATATTGAAGAGTTGAGGAATGTAGCTGAGCAGTTAGGGATTGCTATCCGTCCAAAAGCTAGGAAATCTGAAATCCTAAAACATGTGGCCAACCATTTTGCACTTGAACCTGAAGACTCAGAAGCAGGTTTAGAGTTGGAAACTGATAGGATAACAGTAGCTAAGATATAGCTAGAACAGAGGAGACTAGAATTAGAATTCCAAGAGAAAGAAAATAAAAAGGGAGAGTTTTTCAGAGAAAGAGGAGAGAGCATATAGGCAAGGGAAAAATAAAGAGCTCTCCAAAGGGATTTAAGGTAGCTCGAATTAACTAGAGGAAGTCTCAATGCACCCAGTGAAGGCACGGCTAGTGAAGGTGCTAGCCCTAGCTCAGGACCGAGTACTGAGCTCTTAAAGTTCTCCCAGTTGATTCCAAAGTTCAATGAGGGGGATGTGAAAGTATTTTTCATCTCTCTTGTAAAGCTTGTAAAACAGCTGGAGTGGCCAGTAGACAGCTGGTGTTGCAAAGCAAATTAACAGGAAAATCCCATGCAGTTTATTCACTGTTGCCTGATGAGAGTTCATCAGACTATGAGATGACCAAAAATGGTACCCTGGATTCATATGAGCTAGTACTGGAGGTATACCGTCAAAAATTACAAACCCTCCGAAAGCAGTCTAAACAAACTTACCTTGAGTTTGAAAGAGTTAAGCAACTCGCTTTTGACAAGTGGAAACGGGCACTCAAGATACAGTCCACATATGAAAACCTCAGAGAGGTGATCCTTCTCGAGGAGTTCAAAAACTCACTTCCCCTTTCTATTAAAATGCACATAGAGGAACAAAAGGCTCTAAGAGCCAGGCAGGCCACGTTCCTGGTTGACGAATTTATACTTGTCCACAAACCCTTACTCCAAGGGAAACCCTTCCCTAGTCATCTGCAAAAACCTAAAAAGGATCAGGTGGGAGGGTGATAGGAGTCTGAACAACCGTGGATGAGAAGGAAAAGCTGAACACATGGGGGGCCTTCCTCAGGCCAAAAAGGACGGTGCTCAGAGCAGGTGCGATGCCCAGAAACCTGTGTGTTTCCATTGTAACAAGGCAGGTCACCTTCGAGTTGACTGCTGGAAGTTACAAGGAAAACCCATTGGCTTAGTCAGGGTACACCAGACCAGTGCAAGAAAAGGGGCCCTGATGGAAAGTAGGCAGTGGCTTTAACTGTGGCAGTAAGACCCAGTAAACCTACAGCTGTGAGGAGGGAAAACTTAACAAAATCCCTGAAAATTGCCAGGATTTTGTGTCTCAAGGAAAAGTGACCCCATTCCCCTTGAGTGAGGCAAGCATAGTCATAGGCATAGTCATACTTAGGCATACAGGGGCCACCCAATCCCTTCTGCTGGGAAAAGGCATGACCTTTCCCCCAAAGAGTGCATTGAATGCTATAGTGCTAGTGAATAGCATTGGAGGAAAGCATATGCCCACATCTTTATACCAGGTGCACCTGGAGTGTGTCCTTGTTTCAGGACTGGTAGCCGTGGGGATTGTCCCTAGTTTACCTGTGGACAGGGTCGACCTGCTCCTGGGTAATGATCTGGCAGGGGTGTAGGTGGTAAGTTCCCCAGTGGTTTTAGAGAGATCGAAAGAGATCAGGGAGACAGAGCAGTTGCAGGAGAAGGGTCCCGGCATTTTCCCTGACTGTATGGTGACTCAGTCCATGGCCAAACAAACTCCGTCAGAGGAGGCTGAACTGGCACTGCAGACAGATGACCCTCCTGTCTGGTTATGTGAACCTTTTTCAGGAAGTTAGAGGACCCAGAGGATTAAACAGGTCTTCCTTGGTCGAGGCTCAGCAAGCCGACCCAGAGTTAAAAACTTAGCACAGACTGCCCAAAATGAAGCTGAAGCAGAGGGAGTTCCAGAGTGATACTATTTAAAGAGTGAGGTGCTGATGAGGAAGTGGAGACATCCTCACAGAGCTGTGGACAAACAGTGGACAGTGGTTCACCAAATAGTGGTGTCATCGATGTATCATAAGGAAATACTAAGAATAGTTCACGAAATTCCAAAGGCTGGATATATTGGTATACGAAAAACCCAAGCCCGCATAAGACAGCTTTTTGACTGGCCAAAACTCCACAAAGAAGTGGTGGAGTTCTGTAAAATCTGGCATATATGCTAGGTTGTGGGGAAGCCCGAACCTGCAATAAAACCTGCACCCCTAATTCCCATACCGGCTTTTGGGAAGCCTTCAGCAGAGTTCTGGTAGATTGTGTGGGGCCTCTGCCCCAAACAAAAGGAGGCTACCAGTATCTTCTCACCACTATGGATGTGCCTACCCTATTCCCAGAGGCCATTCCCCTAAGAACTATCTCTGCCAAGGGAGTGGTGGAGGGGCGAACCCAATTCTTCACCCAATACGGGCTGCCTGCTGAGATCCAGATGGATCAGGGCATGAATTTCGTGTCTGGGGTCTTTCAAAAAGCCATGGGTAATCTGGGCATAACCCAGCTAAAGTCCTTAGCCTACCACCCATAATCACAAGGGGCTTTTGGAATGTACCACCAGCCCCTAAAGACAATGACCAGGGCATACTGCTACGAGTACCCCCATGACTGGGAGAAAGGGCTGGGATTTCTCCTGTTTGCCACCAGGGACTCATGCAATGAGTCCACTGGCTTTAGTCGTTTTGAATTAGTTTATGGACATGAGGTGAGAGGTCCTCTGAAACTAATCAAGGAGAGGTCTTTGGTACACAGGGATGAGCCTTCCATGTAGACTACATCTCCATGTTCCGGCAGCAACTCAGAAAATCCTGTGCAGTGGCTCAGGAGCACCTAAAAATCTCCCAGACAGCTATGAAAAGGCAGGCAGATAAACATGCCAAGACCAGAACATTTCGGCTCAGACACCATGTATTAGTACTACTCCCAATTCAGGGTGAACCCCTGAAAGCCCGGTTCAGTGGCCCACAGCAAGTAGCAAAAAGGATTAGCCATGTAATTTATTTAACTAATACCCCAGATTGTAGGGAAAAAGCAAAGTCTGTGCCATATTAACATGTTAAAGCAGTATCACAGCTGGGAAGGGGACAGACAAGCACAGGTCTGTCTGACAGTTAGGACAGAGAGGGACAAAAAGGACAGTGAGGATGTGTTAAAGGAGGGCCTGGAGGGTTCTCAAATCGAACCCCCTTCTGTTCAGTTAGCCAACACTGAAACGTTAGAAAAATTAGACACCACACTCTCCTATTTAAATGCAGAGCAAAGAGGAGCCCTGAGAAAGCTGCTCACAGCATTTATAGAAATCTGCAGGGACAAAGAAAGTTCTTTAAAGGCAAGCCAAAAGTGAGAGAGATGCCTCACCTAGTTGAGGTGCCAGAGGGGAATGCAGTGAAAGCTCGATAGACACCTATGAGCAGTAATGTCCCAGAGGATATAAGGTAGATTACAAAAAATATTCTCCCCAAAGTAAAGGGAAAAGGGAAGGAAAAATGCCCTAAAATAAATAGCACTTGTATAAATTACTGGCTAATAAGAGTAAGGAAATGAAGGTAATTAATATCAGAGAAAAAAGTACTGGAGAAACTCAAGGAACTAAAATATGACAAATCCCCAAGACCTGATGGCCTATATCCTAGGGTTTTAAAAGAGATAGCTGCAGAGATAGTGAATGTGCTGGCTATGATTTTCCAAAATTCCCTAGATTCTGGAATGGTCCCAGCAGATTGGAAGTTTGCTAATGTAACACTGCTCAGGAAAGGAGGGAGACAGAAAACAGGGAACTACAGCCCAGTTAGCCTGACATAAGTCATTGAGGAATTGCTGGAATCTATTATTAAGGAAGTCTTAACAATGCACTTAGAAAAGCACAGTATGATTAGAACAAAAATTGAGGTCTGTGTGGCTCTACCCACTGAAGAATCCAATGATCAAGTCCCAAAACCAAAGCTAATCAAACCCAACAATTTAGATTCAGAACTCAGCAAGAACAAGAGCCTGAAGGAAATCTCAGTCACTGCACAGAGGCTGAAACACAATTTAGCATCCTCTATCACTGTAGTGATAATTAACAATGTGCCGGAACTTGACTGGTTCAAGCCATGTATGTGGAAACAGCAGTTAAGAGGTGAAAGCTTGTACAAACAGGAGAACTTGCCACCAGCAGTAATGGAAATTTACATACTGCAAGCTTCACCAACAACTGCATGTTTGTTGAGATGAACATTCTCAGAGTACTACAGATTGATGCTAGAGAAACTCTAACCCCATTTGACAGCACATAACTCAAAATAAATGCATTTTTTAAATGATACCTTATCCAAAGGAAGGATGATGACAAAACGGAAAAAAAAATTAAACCCCAGCTAGACAGAGGGATTCCATCCACCTGAATCCCAATAATGGAACGAGGGATTCCATCCACCTGAATCCCAAAAATGGAACGAGGGATTCCATCCACTGCAGCAACTCACCAAGGCTCCTTCGACAGCACCTTCCAAACCTGCGACCCCTACCACCTAGAAGGACAAGGGCAGCAGATGTATGGGAACACCACCACCTGCAAGTTACCCTCCAAGCCACACACCATCCTGACTTGGAACTATATCGCCGTTCCTTCACTGTCGCTGGGTCAAAATCCTGGAACTCCCTTCCGAACAGCACTGTTGGTGTACCAACACCCCAAGGAATGCAGCAGTTCAAGAAGGCAGCTCATCACCATTTTGTCAAGGGCAATTAGGATTGGGCAATAAATACTGGCCTAGCCAGCGATGCCCACCTCCCATGAACGAATAAAAGAAAATGGAGTATAATGTGGGAAAATCTGAAATTGTCCATTTTGGCAGGAAGAATAAAAAAGAAGCATATATAAATGGTGAGAGATTGCAGAGCTCTGAGATGCAGAGGGATCTGGGTGTCCTTGTGCATGAATCGCAAAAGGTTAGTATGCAGGTACAGCATGTGATTAGGAAAGCTAATAGAATGTTATTGTTTAATGCGAGGGGAACTGAATACAAAAGTAGGGAGATTATGCTTCAGCTATACAGGGCATTGGTGAGACCACATCTGGAGTAGTGTGTACGGTATTCTCCTTATTTAAGGAAGGATGTAAATACGTTGGAAGCAGTTCAAAGAAGGTTTATGAGATTAATACCTGGAATGGGCGGGTTGTCTTATGAGGAAAGGTTGGACAGAGGTTAGGCTTGTATCTGTTGGAGTTTAGAAGAATAAGAGATGAGTTGATTGAACATATAAGATCCTGAGGGGTCTTGACAGGGTGAATGTGGGACAATCTAAACCCTGTGTCTTTGCTTGTACATTGTCTTTTGCCCTCCTTGAGGGGTAGTAGGATACAGGACCCAGTCAAACAAAGTGTTGGCTGCACAAAACTGGCAATGTATCCAGGACAGGAGAGAATGTCTTTAAATATGGCACCAGCACCTGCTGTGGAGCCATTTGAGGCCATAATCAACAAATTGCTTCACGCCTCCACCACGTAATTGGGGGGGTGGGGGGGTGGGGGGTTGGGGTTCCACGTCTCCCTCATGCAAATGGATGTTTGCCGTGCCCAAGTGACAGCCGGGAACAGCGCCATTTACCAGGCCTGCCGTCGGTATCGGCGGCAGGCTTATTAAATTTAGCTTGTTTTAGGCCTGTGTTCTACACTCTTGAGTTTTTTTAAACTTCCGCTATATTGCTCCTATTCTGTCTAGAAGGCAGTGATTCTTTGACACTGAGCTTCCGGTATGTCATCCCTTTTTATGTGTGAGAATAGACAGTGACAGCTGACAGGCTATTTGACTATATGAGAAACTAACCTTGAGTCTAGTCATCTCGTTGCTTGAGTGAGAACAAACAGGAAAGTGACCAATTTTACACTGAACGTTGTTTTGGCTTGAGCTAGAAGATAACAACAAAACAAGAACTTGCATTTATGTAGCACATCTAAAGTAGTAAAATGTTCCAAAGTGCTTCACAGGAGTGTAATCAAATAAAATTTGACACTGAACCACATAAGGAGATATTAGGGCAGATGACCAAAAGCTTGTTCAAACAGGTAAGCTTTAAGGAAAATCTTAAAAGTGGAGAGGTAGAGAGGCTGAGAGGTTTAGGATGTGAATTGTAGAGTTTAGAGCCACGGCAGCTGAAGGCATGGCCGCCAATGGTGGAGCAATTCAAATTGAGGATGTTCAAGAGGATAGAATTGGAGGAATGCAAAGGTCTCGGAGAGTTGTAGGGCAGGAGGAAGTTACAGAGATAGGGAGGGGTGAGGCCATATGCTGCTTTCTAGGTCCTTTCTGCAACACCTATTTTTCTCTCCCCCTCCCCCATATATTAAACATAATAACAATGCCTAGTAGGAAGCTTAAGGCAGTAAGTGAAGCTCCCAATCCTATGGACATGTGTAGAAAATGCAAGATTTGCTTTAATGGTTTATGAGCTCTTCTCAAAGCACTGCATTAGACCAGGGGACATGCATTGGAAATCCCTCTCTTTTTATGTTATGACGTATAGGAAGATGAGGCTAGATTGGAGGCTTCTAGACTGAAACATAGAAGGCATCTCTTCCCTATATGTTCACATGCACTCATCAGAGTGTACATGCTAAGATGTTCTTGACCAGTGGTGCCTCAGAAGGCTATGTAATGTCTTGTTTCCCAAACCCTCCCCCTTCTGCAGGTTGTCATTGACTGCTGGTTGACTGACGACCTATAGCTTACTTCCACCAAGAGCATGGCATTGTCCATAACAATCAAGGTCACCACTGCCTTGAATTTGCTTGCAACTGAATCCTTTCAAGCAACATCAGTTGATCATTGCACATTTGTCAAGCAGTAGCTCACCACTGTGTCAAGAAGGTCACAGACCTTCAGCAGGGCTGTGAAATTCATATTCTTCCCAATAGAATCTGAGAAACCCGTTCTACAGACTGGCAGAGTGCTCACAGGGGCAAGAAGTGATTGACGGAGCACATTTGTCATTCAAAGCCCATTATGACAACCCTCTCAATTTTACGAAGAGAAAAGGCTTATATTCTATAAATATGCAGCTACAGTGGTTGTATTTCTCATGTGATGGTTATGGGTGAGCTTTTCCTTTTGGAGGAAGGAGGACAATGTTAAAGGCAAGTGAGTGACATGGACACTTGCTCCAAATGTGTATATTCATCCCAAGGTGATGAGAGGAGCAGGTACATTATTTCTTTAAAGAAATGTCCTTGAAGTCTAGAAGAAGCCTATGGAATAAAAACAGAACTGATGGATGGTCACAGACCTGAAACGTTAACTCCATTTCTCTCTCCACAGATGCTGCCAGACCTGCTGAGTATTTCCAGCACTTGCTGTTTTTATTTCAGATTTCCAGAATCCGCAGTATTTTGCTCTTATTATAGAAGCCTTTGGAGTCGCTTAAATGAGTTCTCAGAATGGATCTCAGTTGATATGGTGCTTGAGTGTTTGCAGAAGTTGCCCTTCATGTAAGTATGTTTCCCGAACAGCCAGATGCTTTTTTTCTCATTTATCGTTCATGGGATATGAGCATTGCTGGCTAAGCCAACATTTATTGCTCATGCTGAGAGAAGGAACAGGAAATTGGGAGTCAATAGTGAATGCAGCAGAATAAAGATTAAAAGACATCTGCAATAGGATTCCAGGGGAGGTCATTAAAGAGGATAATATCCAAGAAAGAGCTTGTGCTTCTCTTGAGTAGAAATAGTGGGTAATGGTGAAGATGTGCAAGTGGGTTTGAGAGCAACCAGGAAGGATACATGTGTAAGGCCAACTACTGTTCCTATTCCTAAAAATTCTTATGTTTCAACTTTATAATCCTTAAAATGAAAAGGTTGGAAAGCATATACATTTCAAATGAAATTTCAAAAAGCAACATGCTATGTTGTTACTGGGATAAAGTAGAGTTGTTTGAACTGAGAACCCTAGGCACTACTAAGAAAATAATCCAAGATCACTATGTCAAATATTTTCCATATTTTCATAGGCATAACTGATATAAAAATGTTCTCTGCTAGCTTAGCTTATTACAACAGTAGCATGCATAACAAACAGGGATATCAGGCAGGCATCTGGCAAGCACAGGTCCAGTACCTTCAAAGCATGTGAAATGGAACAGTTCTAAAGATGAATTTTTACCTTTTAAAGGGACACCAGTTTCACAAACTGTTTATTTTCTATAAACTAATGTATGTTTCCAGAATCATCTCTGACATAATTTTGACCTTGCCAGCTTCCCACTTCATACCAAGGCCTTATACAAGATTTCTTTGTATCATTATCACAGAATCAGATTCACAGAATTGTTACAGTGCAGAAGGAGGTCATTTGGCCCATCGTGTCCGGACCGGCTCTCCGAATGAACAATTTACCTAATGCCGTTCCCCCGCCTTCTCCCCGCAATCCTGCACATTCTTCCTTTTTAGGTAACAGTCAAATTCCCTTTTGAAAGCCTCAGTTGAACCTGCCTCCACCACACTCTCAGGCGGTGCATTCCAGATCCTAATTACCTGCTGTGTGAAAAAGTTTTTCCTCGTGTTGCTTTTGCTTCTTTTGCCAACTGCTTTAAATCTGTGCCCTCTTGTTCTCGATCCTTTCGTGAGTGGGAAGTATTTTGTCCTATCCACTCTGTCCAGACCTCTCATGATTTTGAATACCTCTATCAAATCTCCTCTCAGCCTTCTCTTCTCCAAGGAAAACAATCCCAATTTCTCCAATCTGTCTTCATAACTGAAGTTCCTTATCCCTGGGACCATTCTCATGGATCTTTTCTGTACTCTCTCCAATGCCTTCACATCTTTCCTAAAGTGCAGTGCCCAGAACTGGATGCAATATTCCAGCTAAGGCCGAACTAGTGTCTTATGTAAGTTCAACATAACCTCCTTGCTTTTGTACTCTATGCCCCTATTAATAAAGCCCAGGGTATGTATGTTTTATTAACTGCTCTCTCAATCTGTCCTGCCATCTTCAATTACTTATGCACATATTCCCTCAGGTCCCTGTACTCCTGCACCCCTTGAAAGTTGCACCTGTTGTGTGATTGCCTTTAAGAGTAATGTACCTTTAAGATCTTAGTATGCTAATGAGCCAGGTGCCAGGATGCAGTCATGTGACTACATGCCAGTCCCACTCTGTACTGTAACACCAAGAGTCAAGACCTACAAATAGATAGCTCTGGAATGTATATAGTTGTTAGCTGTTAAATAAACCTGTTTTGAGCTCTTCAACTACCTGAACTCCACGCATCTCATTTATGTTGCATCAGACAACATAAAGAAGCATCTCATTTCAGTACCCTTTATGTTATATTGTCTCTCCGTGTTCTTCCTACCAAAATGAAACACTTCACATATCTCTGCATTAAACTTCATCTGCCACTTGTCTGTTCATTCCGCTGACTTGTCTATGTCCTTTTGAAGTTCTACACTATCCTCGTCACAGTTCACAATTGTTCCAAATTTTGTATCATCCACAAATTTTGAAATTGTGCCCTGTACACTAAGGTCTAGGTCTTTAATATATATCAGGAAGAGCAAGGGTCCCAACATTGACTCCTGGGGAACTCCACTATAAACCTTCTTTCCGCTCGAAAAACATCCAGTATCCACTATTCTCTGTTTCGTGTCACTCAGCCAATTTTGTATTCATATTGCTACTGTCCCTCTTATTCCATGAGCTATAACTTTGCTCACAAGTCTGTTGTGCGGTATTGCATTAAATGCCTTTTGTAAGTCCACATACACTTCATCAACGGCATTGCCCTCATCGACCCTCTGTTACCTCTTCAAAAAACTCCAGCAAGTTAGTTAAACATGATTTTCCCTTCATGAATCTGTGCTGGCTTTCCGTAATTAACCCACATTTGTTCATGTGACTATTAATTTGGTCCTGAATTATTATTTCTAGAAGATTTCCCAACACTGAAGTTAAACTGACTGGCCTGTAGTTGCTGGGCTTATTTTTACATCCTTTTTTGAACAAAGGTGTAGCATTTGCAAATCTGCAGTCCTCTGGCATTATGCCTGAGACTAAGGAAATTTGGAAAATTATGGCCAGTGCCTCTGCAATTTCCACTCTCACTTCCCTCAGTATTCTTGTCTGCATCTCATCCAGCCCTGGTGTTTTATCAACTTTAAGGATAGACAGCCTATCGAATACCTCATCCTTATCAATTTTTTATCCTTCTAGTGTATTGATTGCCTCCTCTTTCATGGTGGCCTGGGTAGTATCTTCTTCCTTGGTAAATACAGATGCAAATACCTCAGCTATTCCCCCTGCCTCCATGTGTAAATCCCCATTTTGGTCCCTAATCGGCCCTACTCCACCTTTTACCACCCTTTTACTATGCCTATAGAAGACTTTGGAATTCCCATTTATGTGTTAGCTGGCAGTCTGTTTTCATATTCTCTCTTTGCTTGTCTTATTTGCTTTTTCACTTCCGCTCTGAACTTTCTGTATTCAGCCTGGTTCTCCTTTGTACTATCTACCTGACATTTGTCATGAGCTCACTTTTTCTTCTTCATCTTCATCTCTATCTCTTTTGTCATCCAGGGAGCTCTGGATTTATTTGCCCTTCAAGGGAATACACCTTGACTGTGCCCAAACTGTCTCTTCTTTGAAGGTAGCCCATTGTTCAGTTATTGTTTTTCCTGCCAACCTTTGATTCCAATTTGTTCAGCCCGGATCCATTCTTACCCCATTGAAGTTGGCTCTCCCCCAGTTAATTATTCTTACTCTAGATTGTTCTTTGTCCTTCTTCATAACCAACCTAAACTTTGTCATACAATGATCACTGTCCCCTAAATGTTCTCCTACTAATATTTGATCCACTTGGCTTATTCCCAAGAACCAGGTCCAGCAATGCCTGCCCTCTCATTGGACTGGAAACATATTGCTGTAGAAAATGTTCTTGGAAACACTCTAGGAACTCTTGACCCCGCACCCCCCTCCCCGCCTTCTACTAGTCCTACTAATATCCCAGTATATATTTGGATAAGTAAAGTCCCCCATTATAACTACTCTAATTCTTGCATTTCTCTGAAATTTCTTTGCAAATTTATTCCTCTTTTTCCTTTCCACTAGTTGGTGGACCAACTACACCAAGCAGTATAATTGCACATTTTTTCTTCCTTAGCTCTAGCCAAATAGATGCCAACCTTGACCCCTCAGGAATATCCTCTCTCTCCAGCACTGCAATGCTCTCCTTCATCAACACTGTCACTTTTCTTCTTTTCCTATCTTTCCTGAACACCTTCTATCCAGGAATATTTAACACCCAGTACTGCCCTTCTTTGAGGCAGGTCTCTGTTACAGCCACAACATCATATTTCCACAAGTCAATCTGTGCCTGTAACTCACCAATCTTATTAACCAGACTCAGTGCATATTAACACTGATTTAGACTTTATTACTTTCTCCCTTACTTTGACCCCACCTAATAACTTACTATTCCCTACTCTCATGCTATCTATTTCTCCCAGTATTCTGTGGACCTTCGTATTCCTCTCTGACATTTCCTCCTGGTTCCCACACCCTTGCCAAGTTAGTTTAAACCCTCTAGCAAATTTCCCCGCAAGGAAATTTGTCCCAGCTCTGTTCAGGTGAAACCCGCCCGGCCTGTCCAGGTTGCACCTTCTCCAAAACTGGTCCCAGTGTCCCAGGAATCTAAAGCCCTCCCTCCTGCGCCATCTTTCCAGCCAAGCATTCATCTGCTCCATCCTCCTATTTCTATACTCACTTGCGCGTGGTACCGGGAGTAATCCGGAGATTACTACTTTGGAGATCCTGCATGCTAATTTCTGACCTAGCTCACTAAACTTTTTCTGCAAGATCACATCCCTCTTCCTACCTATGTCGTTGGTACCAATGTAGACCACAACAGCTAGCTGTTCACCCTCCCTCTCAGGATACTCTGCAGCAGTTCAGTGACATCTTGACCCTGGCACCAGGGAAGCAACACACCATCCTGAATTCACGTCTGTGGCCACAGAAATGCCTGTCTGTTCCCCTGAGCTATCACTATCGCTCTTCCAGTATTCCTTGTGCCCCCTTGTGCAGCTGAGCCAGCAGAGTCATGGCCTTGGCTCTGGCTGCACTCCCCAGATGAACCATCATTTTCCTCAGTATTCAGACCTGAATACCGGTTGGAGAGTGACTCGAACTCAGGGGTCTCTTGCACTACTTGCCTGTTTCTTCTTGACTGTCAGGCGGTCACCCATTCCCTCTCTCCTTGCATACCCTTAAGCTGCGGGGTGACCACATCTATAAACATGCTATCCATAAAGCTCGCAACCTCATGGATGTTCTGCCATGATGCCAGTTCCTGCAAAAGTTCCAAAACCTGGAGCTGAAGCTTCTGCAACTGACGACACTTCCTGGAGTTCCCACATAGCACAGGGTGTGCACTCCAGAGGTTGGAGCAGCCCTGCCATACCTGTAACTATTAGATAATAAACCTTGGTACTACAAATAAACCCTGCTACGAATAAGCCCTGCTACTACTAATACTAATAAACCTTACTAATAATAATAAATCTTATCAATAGTAATAATAACTTTACTACTGCTAATAATAAACTTATCAATACTAATAAACATTACCACTATTAATACACCTTATCAATATTAAAACGTTACCAATAGTAGCAATAACCTGACCAATGGTAAGAAAACCTTAACAATAGTAATAAACGTTATTTAAAAATAAAAGATAAGACTCACCAGCTACTCACTTGTTACTTGTTGTTAATGCTTAATTTTTTAAAACATTTTTAAACTCCCAGTTGTTTGGGGCCCACTCCTTTCAGGTGAAGCAATGATTTACTTGTACTTCTTTCAATTTAGTATACTGTATTTGCTGCTCACAATGTGGTCTCCTCTACTTTGGGGAGACCAAACGCAGATTGGATGACCGCTTTTCAGAACACCTTTTTTTAAATCATTCATGGGGTGTAGGTGTCGCTGGCCAGGCCAGCATTTATTGCCCATCCCTAATTGCCCTTGAGAAGGTGGTGGTGAGCTGCCTTCTTGAACTGCTGCAGTCCATTTGGGGTAGGTGCACCCACAGAGCTGTTAGGAAGGGAGTTCCAGGATTTTGACCCAGCGACAGTGAAGGAACGGCGATATAGTTCCAAGTCAGGATGGTGCGTGACTTGGAGGAGAACTTGCAGGTGGTGGTGTTCCCATGCATTTGCTGCCCTTGTTCTTCTAGTTGGTAGAGGTCACGGGTTTGGAAGGTTCTGTCTAAGGAGCCTTGGTACGTTGCTGCAGTGCATCTTGTAGATGGTACACACTGCTGCCACTGTGCGTCGGTGGTGGAGGGAGTGAATATTTGTGGATGTGGTGCCAGTCAAGCAGGCTGCTTTGTCCTGAATGGTGTTGAGTTTCTTGAGTGTTGTTGGAGCAGCACCAATCCAGGCAAGTGGAGAGTATTCCATCACACTCCTGACTTGTGCCTTGTAGATGGTGGACAGGCTTTGGGGAGTCAGGAGGTGAGTTACTCGCTGCAGGATTCCTAGCCTCTGACCTGCTCTTGCAGCCATGATACTTATATGGCTATTCCAGTTCAGTTTCTGGTCAATGGTAGACCCGAGGTAATGCCATTCAATGTCAAGGGGAGATGGTTAGATTCTCTCTTGTTGGAGATGGTCATTGTCTGGCACTTGTGTAGCGCAAATGTTACTTGCCAGTTATCAGCCCAAGCCT
Source organism: Heterodontus francisci (assembly GCF_036365525.1). Classification (NCBI taxonomy): domain Eukaryota; kingdom Metazoa; phylum Chordata; class Chondrichthyes; order Heterodontiformes; family Heterodontidae; genus Heterodontus; species Heterodontus francisci. Next base: position 44,786,527 of record NC_090385.1, on the reverse strand, counting down.
GGATATTGTCCAGGTCTTGCTGCATTTCTACACGGACTTCAGTATCTGAGGAGTTGCGAATGGTGCTGAACATTATGCAATCATCAGCGAACATCCCCACTTCTGACCTTGATTGAAGGAAGGTCATTGATGAAGCAGCTGAAGATGGTTGGACCTAGGACACTACCCTGAGGAACTCCTACAGTGATGTCCTGGAGCTCAGATGATTGACCTCTAACAACCACAACCATCTTCTTTTGCGCTTGGTGTAACTCCAACCAACCTCTGCTCAGTCCGAAAGCATGACCCCGAGCTTCCGGTTGTTGGCCATTTCAACACTCCCCCCTGCTCTCATGCCCACATCTCTGTCCTGGGATTGCTGCAGTGTTCCAGTGCACATCAACGCAAGCTCGAGGAACAGCACCTCATTTACCAATAAGGCAGACTACAGCCTGCTGGACTGAACATTGAGTTCAATAATTTCAGAGCATGACGGGCCCCTTTGTAATTTTCTTTTTAGTTTTTTTTCTTTTTTCTATTTTAATGTGTTTATTTTATTTTCGTTTGTTTCTACTGTGCATACGCACTATTTTTTTTCATGTTTGTGCTTGCGGCCAGGCTGTTCAGTTTTCTGTCCATTAGCACCCTCTCTGTACTAACGCTTTGTCTTTCAGCACACAATTAACATACTATTCGCCTTTGCTCCATGACCTTGCCCTATCAACACCTCTTTTGGTATCTCTTGCCCCACCCCCGCTTTACTTGCTTAAAACCTTTTACATTTCTAATATTTGCCAGTTTTGGTGAAGGGTCACTGACCTGAAACATTAACTCTGCTTCTCGCTCCACAGACGCTGCCAGACCCCTGCTGAGTATTTTCAGCATTTCTTGTTTTTATTTCAGATTTCCAGCATCTGCAGTATTTTGCTTTTATTTAAGATGATGGTTGTGTTGGCTGTCTCTGCTACCTCCCTCCAGAAAGGCTGCATCACCTTCTTATGTAGCCTTCAGTTCTCACTGCTCATTTGACAATACTGATTGGGTCCTCACTTTTGCCAGAAGCACCTCCACAAATGCAGTGGGGGCTTTCCAGCTGTCAATGCCCCTGAGCCTCCTTCTGTCATCTTCCTGAAAAGTGATTATGCCCATTAACTGGCTGCAGCCTCTTAAATACTGCATCAGAACTGTATTTCCTTCCCTCTCAGTAGCAGTAAGTCAATGGTAAGTGGTTTTCTGGCCTCCATACTGCTCTGCACAGCTAATGATGGTTCTGTGAGGAACATATGGTGGGTTAGCAATGATTTCACCTTGATTATTAGGACCACCTTAAATCGGTGAGAGGATAATTCAGGCTGACATTTCAACACTCAAGCTCTGTCAGGAGGTCAGCAGTAATCAGGTAAAAATTAGATATAAAAATAATTGCATAAATGAAAAAAGGAATTGCATAATTGAAGACATTTTCATAAATTAGCTCTTGATGCATAGCATCCTATCAAATAAATGTTGTCATTCAGCTTTGAATGGGGTATAGCACAATGGGTGGAAAGGTTTGAACAGCTTATTTTTTTAGTCTTAAATAAACTTTGTTTTGGGCCAAGGTTTCCTATGTAGAACACAACAAAGTATGACGGCAATAGGAGTGAAAATGCATAATGATTAGGTAATACCTGTTTTCTGTGTACACATTTAAGAGGTGTGGTTATGTAAACTTTCCAGCAGTGTAAGAGCTGTGATGTAACACACCATGTGACTTCTGGGTTGGGTGCAGTCTTAAGAAGCACCTGTGCAGTGAAGACCTGTATGTACATGCAGAACCATCCTTAAATAGTTTACATTACTGCGTTACCGATCCCGTCTTGAATGGGTCGTGTTATGTTTACGCTGGGATTCTGGATATATTATATATATCTGATTTATCTCTGAGCAATGCAGATATCACACTTGTATTAAATCACCAACTGGTCTATTTACAGCACTTTAAAGTATCTCAGCTCTTTAAGATCTCAGCACAATGTCTTCTTCAGAACGGTCTCTGTCTCTTTGGTTTCAGTTTCAAATTCATCAGCTCCACCCATAGGCATAAGCAATCAAACACAGTGAACACAGATCAGTGGACAGTCTAATACAATCAAACCCAGGTCAATCAAACACCACAGTCTGTGCTTTGTATATAGTCATAGCTAACACAGAGGTTAAGACAGCACACAACAATGCTTAGATTGGATTTTAAAAGCCTATAGATTGTCGAGGTTGAGAAGACTGAGGGCAGTAAGGAGACCCCCAATTTTGAGGTTCTGAGAAAGAATGAGTAGGACACAGTGGAATGAGCCTTTATTTCAACACGGTGACCATTCAAAGAGGATGAAATGTGTAGAATGACATTCTTAAAGCTTAGAAGGAAGCTTAGGAGCAAGAAGAAAAATTTTAGAGGCTATATAATCACAGTAGTATTGATGAAGTCCAGAAAAAAATGCAACATAGTGAGAATATGTTTGGACACTGGGTGTGGAAGAAAATCACTTATTATGCAGCAAGCTTTTTATTGTTACCAGTCCAGAATCATAATTAGATGTGTTATGCGACTTTCTTTTAAATAAAACTTGAAATAATGGGAATTATGCCATAATAACTGGATCTACAGGAACCCGTGCCTGGTAAATCAAAATTGCTGGATTACAAGGGACTGGATGAAAAATCTGAGTTCATTCTGAGAGTCCAATTTTGAATTTGGAGTGGGACTTGAGGTGCGAGGCTCCAAGCAGGCGTTGACCTGTTAGTGCATGAGGACTGGTTGATTTTAACACCAGGGTCTCACTGGCATGTTCTGATATTGACTCTGGCCTGAAGCTGTTGGGAATAATGTCACTGCAGGTGGATAAGCGTCAAGATTTGTGGGGGTCAGATAGGCACCAGGAACCCACAAAAAGGGTCCTTGGTAAGGTTTCAGAAATGTGGTGGATTGGTAAAGACCATGATCTGGGGGTGGGGGGTTGTCGTGGGGGTAGCCCGAGGCAGGGGAAGCCCAATATAACCTAGAATCTCTAGCTTGGGGCTGCAGTGATTTTGTGATATCAAAGTCTGTAGATTCCAATACCTGGCACAGCTTCCCTATTGCCTCTCTGATTCCTCTAATACAGAACTACTCAATAAGATTTTCATAGGACATGTGTTACCTGTATAGCTTTTGGTGGGAGGCAGTATCTTCAAGGGTGTATCCTTCTCAAAAGTTGCCTCCTCCTTTCCTCTACCCTGTTTTGCTTCTCCTTTACCTCCACTGTAATGGTAAACAAAGGAATGCCTATTTGGAGTCCCATCCCTGCTTCTCACTGTGATGTGGTAAAAATATATTCTTGGGTTGCCATAGTTCCCCAGGTAGTCAGAGGCAAGTGAAACAAAAAAAAACTTTACCCCAATTTAATGTCACAGAAAATGGCAAATAAATTTTGCTGTTTTCTGATATACCTCTTACGCTACGCGTTCTCAGTTTAAAAAGACCCTTGCAAGGTCTGGAAGTGTAAAGGGGGAAAAATGAAATTCCAGGAGATTCAAAAGTGATTTTTAGTAGCTTTAATAAGTTTTAAAAACAGTTAATAGACCTGACTCCATTTCAGGGTATAAAGTCTTAAAGCCTTGAACTCCCTTAACTTTTCATTGTTGTACTAACTAACTTGGTTGCATTTATGAACTAGTTACAATTTTTTACATGCGATGCAATTTATTATGTTGCCAGCAATTGTTCCTTGGTAATTGTTAGCTAATTTTTCTTTCTCACAGGTTCACTGCTACAAATGTTATTTCATGGATTTAGTGCCTCCAAATGAACAATTGATATATTTGATTAATTGTATTTATTTCCCTAGTTTTGCTAACTGCTGTGGTGAATTTGGTGTTGCATTTATATCTATTTGAAGCAGTTCTATAAAAGTGCTGTGCCTACTCCTGTGGAATCTGCTCTTTTAGTATTTTTTTTACCATTGAACCTCGCCTGATACTGTTGGAGGGTATGTGCAGGCCAGCAAGTGCTAAAGTGATAAATTGCTAGAGAGAAAGAGGCATGAATTGGATTGTTCTCTGAAAAGGAAGAATGTGCAGGGCTATGGGGAGAAGGCTATGGGGTGGCACTAGGTAACATGACCTTTGGAGAGCTGGCTCAGACACAATGTGCCGAAGACGTCCTCTGTGCTGTAACAATTCTATGATTCTGTGAACTTAGCTCAGGGCTTTTTGCAAGTTTGGAGCCCATTCTCTCCAGCATGGATGTGGGGGCCAGCTCCATGAAAAGAATTGCGGACCCAACCATGATGATAGGATTGCTGAGGCACTGCCCCTTAGGAGTGGCAGTGGCTGTGTGGAGCACAAGCCTGCTGTCCTCTCTCAGGATGAGAGAATTCATTCTTCCACCTCTGCCTTTCCACCAGAGCCTTTGCTATTGTCAATCAGTTAGCCAGCCCAGACTACTGCCACCGGTGGTGCAGTTTGAAGCTGAGTCTTCCAGGGTTGGTTGACGTCACCCTGCAAGGCCATCTGTACCTCCCCTGCTGAAAGTCCCCTGCCTTCCATGCTGCAGCCACTGAGATAATACTGTGTAGGAGCATTAGACAGGCAAAAGCACATGGAAGACAGGCACTATGGGAATGCACAAGAGTGATTAGTTGACTTTTGTGTGAAACATTGAATGATTTGATTATATATTTGGCTTGGAATGTTTGTTTTTGGTGGCTTTTATTTTGGCATTGTGGTCAAGTGGACTCTGATGGTTGATGTCAGAGGGAAAGTACAGTTTAGGACTACGGTTGAATGGGAATTGGGGCCGTGTTTCCAAGGGCATAAAGTGAAATTGAAGGAGGTTTGGGCTGTTGCACATGTGTATCAGCGAAAGATGAGAAAATAATCAGAGCTTCATTAATTAAGGGATATTAGGAGTATAAGGTGCCTATGTATATAGATACAAGAGGCGATATAGAGGATGAGGTTGATGGAAGTAAAGAGGGCAAGAAAGAAGGGTTTATAGAGGTAAGGGAAATTGCAGTCACTAAAATAAAGAAATCACTTGCTGCAGAGGCTGATGTCTGAATTTTTGAGTCTGCTGGGGGTGGGATGGTGGCAGGAGGGGGTGGTAAATACCAGTAATGGTTGGCATGCTGGTATCTCAACACTGGGAAAGGTTGGGGGGAGAGGGTGAGCCCACGAGCCTGCCCGATCCATAAAGAAGGCCAATTAAGATGGTTAAAGAAATCATTAAGAGCTTGTTAAGGGGGATGTTGAGATTTTTACAGGTGCGCAAGGGCTACATGTGCTGTCTGGGGTAGACCAGCTGAATGGAGGCAGGTAGACAGTGGGGAGCCACTCTGAGTCACCCCAGGGAATTAAGTGGACCCCATAAAATGGTGAATGGTGCAGAGCGGGATTCGGCCATTACGAAACAGATGCCAATGGTGCAGTGCAGGTGGGGAGGAAAGTGGGGATAATGTACTCGGCCAGTGCTGGGCATTGTCACCCTCCTAGCATTGTGGGGCCATAATAGAAGGGGCAAGGCTGCCAAACACAATTGGGGGGTGCCACCAGAGCACAAAGAAGGCTACAGCTGACGATTGGGATACGACTCTCAGATCCTGGCCCCAGTGGTAATGAGGAGCAATAGCCTCTGCAGGAAGGGCAGAGCCCCGGGCATCAGGAGAGCAGGGGAGAGAGACATGGAGATGGAGGCCAGACTGTCAGCATAGGATCTACTGCTGAAGATGCAGCTACCTTGACATGACTGAGAACTAGTCCCGCAGGAGACTATGACTCTCCAGGCAGATGGTCACAGACATCTGTGCCATCCTCGCCAAAGACCTCAGATCTCGCAGCACTGGTTGCCATGGCCTGCCAGTAGCTGTCAATGTCATTAAGGCCTTGAACTTCTTTGCTTCTCTGCTTGGTGGCATCTCACAAATGGCTGCTCATCACTGCACCACTGAAGCCCTATTTGCTAGAGCTGGACAGTACATTCAATTCCAGAAAGATGAGGCATCTCAGTCACAGAGGGCAGTGGGTTTCACAGCCATCACTGGATTCTCCCAGGTGCAAGGCATCATTGATGGAACCCATGTGGCCATCAAGGCTCCCAGGAACCGGCCACTCAGTCATCAACAGGAAGGGTTTTGACTCCCTCACCTTTCAGCTGCTCTGCAACTACAACAAGAGCTTCATCCACATGTGCGCTTGCTTTCCTGGCAGCTGCCATGACTCCTTCATCCTCTGGCAGTCCAGGCTGCCGCAGTTCTTCACTCAAAGTCTCTGGATGGATTCTAGAGGATAAGGGATATTCCTGAAGAGATGGCTATTCACCCCTCTACAAGACCCCCGCCAGGCACAGGTGATACACCAGAGCCATTTGCTCACTCGGATCACCATTGAGCAGGCCATCGGACTTCGGAAGATGCGGTTGGATGGCACCGTGCAATTCATTCCTGTAAGGGTCTTGCTCACTGTCGTGGTCTCCGTAACATTGCCCTCCAGAGAGGTGTGGACCTTGAGGATGGTGAGAACACAACTCATTCGAGGAAGAGGTAGAGCAGGCCATGGACGAGGAGGAGGGAGAGGAGGTGGAGGGGGAAGATGCAGAACGCTGAGGTACTCTGGCTGCACAGGGAGGTGGCCAAGCCTGATGTGGGCTGGGAGGTTCTCGTCAGGATGCCATGAATGTCAGAGTTCATCTGATTCAGGAATGTTTCCACTGAGCCCCTCTGACCCAGGATGGATGGCATAGCATGGAACTAAATCTGAGCTGCTTGTCCTAACACTTCCATTGACGACCCAGCCTGGAACACATAAACTCTTACTGCCAATGAAAGATGCATATCTATTCAGAGGTTTATCTGCCACCATTGAGGAAACTTTGCTCTCCTTCACCACCTCATGCCTCTTTTCTTGTCCTGCTATTAACGGAAGGAGTCTTACACATCTGAGTTCAAGTGTCATTATTTACATGGCGCTTGGAAAGGAAAACAGTACACAGTTACAGGAAAAAAGACACCTCAGTGACCCACTCAGTGCTCCGCGCTTGAATACTTGTACATGATGCTTCCCTTGTGGCCTTGGAGGAGGTGGAGGCAGCCTGCTCACTTGTCTTGACTTGTGGCTGAGTTGCATATGGCGATCATCTTCATTGTGGAGATGCCCGCAGGGACATCTCCAGAGGCTGATACACCTGCATCATTGCAGGGGCAGCCTTCATTACCGCACAGATGCTGCACAGATGCTCCCTCTGACAGAGGGGCCAAGGAGGCTGAAGATGATGATGGTGCCCTGTGAGGGGTGGCACCCTTATCCTCCTTGGTGACATCCTTAGCCCTTGGCTGGTGTTCCAGATGACAGGGGAAGGAGCACCAGCTGGGGCATAAATGGCATCCCCTCCAAACATCTGCACCACCAGCGTCACTGACTGGTCCAGGCTACATAGTGTGGCATGCATTCTGTGTAAGTCAGTGCACAGTTCCTGCATGCACTTTGTAATATTACTTGTCCCTTTGTGGCATGTGAACTATTGTAAGATTCACAGGACTACAAGTAATAGCCAAAGAAAACATGGGTTTTTATTATAACTGAACTAGAACACACACACACACACACACACACACACACATATATACTGTTATTAAGGTGCTTCCATTTAAAAAAATTTTTTGAGGACTTGTGTTTCAAAACTGAAAAGATTCCATTGTTGTTTGAAAACAACATTTACTGGAAACCACATGCTTTAATGTCAATAAACAACAGAAACGTTGGTGTCTTGGGGGAGAGGTTTACAGAGAAGTGACATGTCAAGATTTCGAGTGGTCAGGAGGTTCTGACTTGCTGTTTGGGGTCTCGCTTTTGAGATATTGTTTTCGTTCACTTGGGGTGTGGACTGTGTTGAAAGCAGTTGAAGGTCAGCCTGCTGAGGGATAAGACACCAGCTCATCTTTCTCTACCTCTTTGAAAAACCTGCGAATCCAGAGTGGGATAACTGAAACCCCTGATGCCACATTTCACCTGGAAAGCCTACCAGACTACTTCTTGACATCTCCAGAATGAACTGCTCCAGAAAAGATCCCAATGATCCATCTCTGTATACCTGGATGACAGACCAAAAGACATAACTGACATCCTTCCATATCTTCTTTCTTCAAGAATTAGCAAGTGTTTGTCCAAAGTATTTTTGTTTGTTCTTTTTTGTAAAAGAACTCTGCAGAGAAAATCTCTTTATTTTTGAATTAACTGGTGTGTGTGTGTGTGTGTGTATATATGTGAGGGGCTAAGGTAAAAAGGGAACTTTTAAATTTCAATCTGCGTGTTATTTCTTCATTACTGGATAAGGAAGCTAGGAAAAGGTGGAAGGGTAGCTCTGTTAATTAATGATGGTATTAGTGCAATAAAGAGGGATGACCTAAGTTCAGGAGACCAGGATGTCGAAGCAGTTTGAATAGAGAACAGAAATCATAAAGGCAAGAAGTCACTTGTGGGAGTGGTATACAGGCCACCTAACATTAACCACACTGTAGGATGGGGTGTAAAGGAAGAAATGATGGTAGCTTGTTAGAAAGGTACTATGATAATTATGGGGGATTTTAACTTACATATAGACTGGAAAAATCAGATGGGCAGAGGTAGTCTAGATGATGAGTACATAGAATGTTTTCGGGATAATTTCCTGGAACAATACATTCTGGAGCCAACCAGAGAGCAGGCTATACGAGACCTGATATTGTGCAATCAGATAGGATTAATTAATGACCTCATAGTTAAGGCGCCCTTAGGTAGCAGCAATCATAATATGATTGATTTTTACATTCAGTTTGAGGGAGAGAACAGTGGGTCCAAGACGAGTATTTTAAACTTAAATAAAGGCAATTATGAGGGCATGAAAGCAGAGCTAGCTAAAGTGAACTGGCAAATTAGGTTAAGGGATAGGTCAATAGAGATCCACTGGCAGACATTTAAGGGGATATTTCAGAATTCAACGAGAAAGAAGAATTCCAAGGGTGGGACCCGCCATCCATGATTAACTAAAACAGTTAAAAATAGTATCAAACTTAAAGGAAAAGCCCATAATTGCACAAAGATGGGTGGCTGGTCAGAAGATTGGACAGAATATTAAAAATAGCAAAGAATGACTAAAAGATTGATAAGGAAGGTAAAATTAGAGTACAAGAGAAAGCTAGCTGGAAATATAAAGACAGATAGTAAGAGTTTCTATCGATATTTTAAAAAGAAATGAGTTAACAAAGTGAGCATTGGTCCTATAGAAAGTGAGTCTGGGGAATTATTAATGGATAATAAGGAGATGGCAGATGAATTGAACAGATATTTTACATTGGTCTTCACTATTGTATTGAGGATACAAGTAACATCCCAGTATTAGCTGTAAGTCAGGAAATGGAAGGGAGGGAGGAACTCAATCACCATGGAAGTGTTACTGAACAAATTGTTGAAGCAGTGGGCTGACAAGTCCCCGGGTCCTGATGGACTTCATCCTAGGGTGTTAAAAGAAGTGGCTGGTGAGATAGTTGATGCGTTACTTTTAATTTTCCAAAATTCCCTAGATTTGTTGAAGGTTCCGTTAGATTGGAAAATAGTGAATGTAACTCCTTTATTCAAAAAAGGAGGGTGACTGAAAGCAGGAAACTACAGGCCAGTTAGCTTAACATCTGTCTTAGGGAAAATGTTAGATGCTATTATTAAAGACATTAAAGCAGGGCATTTAGAAAAATTCAAGGTAATCAGTTAGAGTTTTGAACAGTTTTTGGTTTTGTGAAAGGGAAATCATGTTTAACCAATTTATTGGAGTTCTTTTAGGGAGTTACATGTGCTGTGGATGAAGGAGAACTGGTGGATGTATTGTACTTAGATTTCCAGAAGGCATTTGATAAGGTGCCATATCAAAGGTTATTACGGAAAATAAAAGCTCATGATGTAGGGGATAACATATTGGCATGGATAGAAGATTGGCTAGCTCACAGGAAACAGAGAGTAGGCATAAATGGGTCATTTTCTGGTTGGCAAGATGTAATGAGTTCCGAAGAAGGGTCACTGACCCGAAACGTTAACTCTGCTTCTCTTTCCACAGATGCTGCCAGACCTGCTGAGTGATTCCAGCATTTCTTGTTTTTGTTTCAGATTTCCAGCATCCGCAGTATTTTGCTTTTATTTTAGTGTAATGAGTGGTGTGCTGGGGCCTCAACTTTTACAATTTATAGAAATGACTAAGATGAAGGGACCGAAGGTATGGTTGCTAAATTTGCTGATGACACAAAGATAGGTAGGAAAGTAACTTGTGAAGAGGACATAAGGAGGCTACAAAGGGATATAGATAGGTTAAGTGAGTGGGCAAAGACCTGGCAAATGGAGTATAATGTGGGAAAGCGTGAAATTGTCCACTTTGGCAGGAAGAATAAAAAAGAAGCATATTATCTAAATGGTGAGAGATTGCAGAGCTCTGAGATGCAGTGGGATCTGGGTGTCCTAGTGCATGAATCGCAAAAGGTTAGTATGCAGGTTCAGCATGTAATTAGGAAAGCTAATAGAATGTTATTGTTTATCGTGAGGGGAATTGATACAAAGTAGGGAGATTATGCTTTGGCTATACAGGGCATTGGTGAGACCACATCTGGAGTAGTGTGTACGGTATTGTTCTCCTTATTTAAGGAAGGATGTAAATATGTTGGAGGCAATACAGAGAAGGTTTACTAGACAATACCTGGAATGGGCGGGCTGAGTTACGAGGAAAGATTGGACAGGCTAGGCTTGCATCTGCTGGAATTTAGAAGAGCAAGAGGCAACTTGATTGAAACATATTAGATCCTGAGGGGTCTTGACAGGGTGGATGTGGAAAGCATGTTTCCTTTTGTGGGAGAATCTAGAACTAGGGGTCACTGTTTAAAAATAAGGGGTCACCCATTTAAGACAGAGATGAGGAGAAATGTTTTCTCTCAGAGGGTGGTGAGTCTTTGGAATTCTCTTCCTCAAAAGGCAGTGGAAGCAGAGTCTTTGAATATTTTTAAGGCAGATGTAGATAGATTCTTGATAAGCAAGGGGGTGAAAGGTTATCGGGATAGGTGGAAATGTGGATTAATCAGTTCAGCCATGAACTTACTGAATGACGGAGCGGGCTCGAAGGGCCGAGTGGCCTACTCCTGCTCCTAAGTCATATGTTCTATTAAGTCTTATTTTATAATAAACTGATAAATTTGTTGTTTGTTAAAGAAACCTGGTTGGTGTATATTTATTCTGGGATAAAGAGGAGAGTATATGATTGACTGTATTTGTGCCTGGGTAAACATTTAAATATATGTTGTGACCTGTGGAGAAGTGGAACTAGAAAAGAGTTTGCACTCCTCCTGCCTTGGTTGTAACAATATACAAACAGTTGCTGCACGGGCACACCTACATACATCTTACTCTTTTGGGCTCCACCCACAACAACTTGGCCATGTGTGACAAGATATCACTTCCTCTGGTGACCTTCACTTTCAGCTTCTTAAGATGGTTTGCCCTTAAGGTCATCCCACAATATCCCACTTTTTTCCAAAGATAAAAGCATATGTAAAATATACAATGATGTTGTAGTTTGGACTAACTGTACATGATTAAAACAAAATGCCATTTACAAGTAAGTTTAACACTCTCTAAAACATAGAGGAGGTTTGCTTATTTATCCCAATCTTGTTATCGTATACCTCTTCCCAGAGTTGAGCTCGTCTTGATGACTCCTCTGAGACTCTGCTGACTTAGAACTCTGGTTAACATGTTCTTCCTCTGTGCTTGTAGCCTCTGTATGTTCATCTTCATACTTTGTCTTTAAACATATCCGTGAAGCCACAGAGTTGTCTAATGTAGTGTTGTCGTACAGCTCTCTGAGTTGACTTTGGTCCATCAGAGAATCACACCATTGAGTGTCTGGACCTCGTACGATCTGGGCTGGTTGCATATTCTCGCAACCTCTGCAGGATACCATGTACCCAACACAATATTGAGGACTCTGACCTTCAGTCTTACTCGCAATTGAGCTAATTCTGGTCCCGATTGCCTGTCATACGACGCCTTCATCTTCCCTTGTTTAGAAAGCTGACAAAAATGATCACTGGCAACATCACCAATTACATCAGCAATCCCTCTGGCCTCCGGTACTTGTTGCAACGAACTGAAGTCCGAGGGCAGACTCCCGGTCATAAAGCCTCTTCATGCTCAGACTCCTTGCCTTTGTGTTGTCCTTTGCATGGACTCACCCCATACACTCGACCTGGATATTTTGTACCATTTTCGGTGCATTACTGAATCCATGTATTGTGACAATTTGTAATTCTCAGCATACTGGAAGTGTTGTGACAGCTGGTCCAGTTGTGTCTAAAACATAAAACATTTGTGGTATCCATTCACAGCTCCCATAGCTGCACTGTATGGTTATTGTTCCAATGCACTTGATTGGAAAACCATTTTCGGCAGTCACCCTCGCCGGGTTGGATCATACTGTAGATTTCCATTTCTTTAAGTACATGTCCTTCAGTACATGGATGGGCAGAATTTTGTTCCGGTGTCAATTTTTACTCTGAGCTTATGCCTGCCACTCTACTATGGACATATAATCCTGATCATGGTGAATGCCTCAGATTGCATAATAGCATTGACATACAGATCCAAATTAACTATGTGAAATACTTGCTTGCTCTTCGTACGAGTTCTGCCTTCACCCGTGTCCTCCTGACAATCTGTCTCTCTGCAGATCTGATGTACCTGCTTGGGCTTTTGTTGTGTGTAGGCATACTTGTTGTGTTTGCCATCCTTTCTTGCAGGCATCCTCTCTGTGCATTCCTGTGTGTAGTACCTGAGCTCAGTCTTCTGCATGGCTTTGCTCAATGTCCTTGCATGCCACAAGCTCTGCACAGGTCCTGCTATGCTGGACAACAGTGAATTGGGTGAGTCAGGCCACATTTGCCACAAAGCGTAGCAGACTTGTGAGCCTTGCTTACCATATCAATGGTCGTAGCCCTAACGCTTGTAACTGTTGGTGCCCAGCCATGATAGCTTCAAATTTCCTTCCATAATTGAGTAGTGCATCCATTGTTCTTTTCTGGTAGGTGTTTTTGAAGGGTCTCTAGTGGTGTAGATACAATTACTAGTTCTATAACCCTTTCTGGCAATTTGATATCTGCAAAGTCACAACATTGTCTCGGCGCTTTGCAACAAGCTGGTCAATGGACACATCTTGCCTTTGCTGGTACGTCATAAGCTAATGCCTATGTATGCAAAAATTGACCTGTACCTTCAGTTGCTCTTCCAGGAATGCCCATAGCTTTCTACGGTCCTTCTGATCCTCAGCTTACATCCTGTTGTGTTGATCCATTGCAGGCCATTGTTGCCCAGTGCAATCTTAATTTTGATAGCTTGTTTCTCTGGTTCAGTCACTTCTTGATCCAGGAAACAGAGTACCATTTGCTTCCTGAATAGTTTAAATTCAAAGGCGCTGTCCGATGCCTTCCAATCAATTACTGGATGTTTGAAGGCCATTGTCTAATGATCCTGTTTTATTATAAATATAGGACTTTTCACAGATTTTTCATTTCACAGGCACACTTCGTTTTGTTTCCTTTTTAAGACATTTTTTTTTGCAGGCCTTCCCTTTTTAGGAGTGAGAGTCTACAGCTTTCATTGTTTACACAGCTTGTTTTTTTAAACCAAGAGATCAGCTCATTGTTTACACAGATGTTCAATTTTTTAAACTCGTGAATGGTGGTGGACAATTAAACAACTAACTGGGGGAGGTGGCTCCACAAATATCCCATCCTCAATGATAGGGGAGCCCACCACATCAATGCGAAATATAAGGCTGAAGCATTTGCAACACTCTTCAGCCAGAAGTGCTGAGTTGATGATCCATCACGGCCTCCTCCTGAAGTCCCCAGCATCACAGATGCCAGTCTTCAGCCAATTCGATTCACTCCGCGTGATATCAAGAAATGACTGAAGGCACTGGATACTACAAAGGCTATGGGCCCTGACAATATTCCGGCAATAGTACTGAAGACCTGTGCTCCAGAACTTGCCGCGCCCCTAGCCAAGCTGTTCCAGTACAGCTACAACACTGGCATCTACCCTGCAATGTGGAAAATTGTCCAGGTATGTCCTGTACACAAAAAGCAGGACAAGTCCAACCCGGCCAATTACCCCCCCATCAGTCTACTATCAATCATCAGTAAAGTGATGGAAGATGTCATCAACAGTGCCATCAAGCGGCACTTGCTTAGCAATAACCTGCTCAGTGATGCTCAGTTTGGGCTCTGCCAGGGCCACTCAGCTCCTGACCTCATTACAGCCTTAGTTCAAACATGGACAAAAGAGCTGAACTCAAGAGGTGATGTGAGAGTGACTGTCCTTGACATCAAGACAGTATTTGACCAAGTATGGCATCAAGGAGCCCTAGCAAAACTGAGGTCAATGGGAATCAGGGGGAAAACCCTCCGCTGGTTGGAGTCATACCTAGCGCAAAGGAAGATGGTTGTGAGTGTTGGAGGTCAATCATCTGAGCTCTAGGACATCACTACAGGAGTTCCTCAGGGTAGTGTCCTAGGCCCAACCATCTTCAGCTGCTTCATCAATGACCTTCCTTCACTTATAAGGTCAGAAGTGGGGATGTTCGCTGATGATTGCACAATGTTCAGCACCATTGGTGACTCCTCAAATACTGAAGCAGTCCGTGTAGAAATGCAGCAAGACTTGGACAATATCCAGGCTTGGGCTTATAAGTGGTAAGTAACATTTGTGCCACACAAATGTCAGGCAATGACCATTTCCAACAAGAGAGAATCTAACCATCTCCCCTTGACATTGAACGGCATTTCCATTGCTGAATCCCCCGCTATCCAGATCCTAGGGGCTATCATTGACCAGAAACTGAACTGGAGTAGCTATATAAATACCGTGGCTGCAAGAGCAGGTCAGAGGCTAGGAACCCTGCGGTAAGTAACTCACCTCCTGCCTCCGCAATGCATGTCCACCATCTATAAGGCACTAGTCAGGAGTGTGATGGAATACTCTCCACTTGCCTGGATAGGTGCAGCTCCAACAACACTCAAGAAGCTTGACACCATCCAGGACAAAGCAGCCCGCTTGATTGGCACCCCATCAACAAACATTCACTCCCTCCACCACCGACACACAGTGGCATCAGTGTGTACCATCACAAGATGCACTGCAGCAACGCACCAAGGCTCCTTAGACAGCACCTTCCAAACCCACGACCTCTACCAACTAGAAGGACAAGGGTAGCAAATGCAGGACAACACCACCACCTGCAAGTTCCACTCCAAGACACACACCATCCTGACTTGGATCGATATGCCACTCCTTCACTGTCGCTGGGTCAAAATACTGTAACTCCCTTTCTAACAGCACTGTGGGTGTACCTACCCTACATGGACTGCAGCGGTTCAAGAAGGCAGCTTACCACCACCTTCTCAAGGGCAGTTGGGGATGGGCAATAAATGCTGGTGTGGCCAGTGACGCCCACATCCCATGAATGAATAATAAAAAACTCAGTTTTTATTTAGACTGAGAGCTTTTATTAAGAGACCTGCAGCATCTAGTACCGGCAGCTGCCACAGCCAACCTTTTGTTTTGTGCTGGACCTCCAGTGGCACTGTCAAGTTCTTCCCATGGTCACGGAACTGTAATTATTTTTCTCCTCGGATTAAAACTGTGTGCCTTTAAGACTGGGAGAGAAGTTTTGGATTTCTGGGGCACAGTGTGCCACAGCTGCAGGAGAGAGAGAGTTCACATGGTATAATGTTTCGATTTGAGTGTGGGTAAAACTGGTAAAACCAGTCTGAACCAAATTGTTTTGAGAGCCTCTCCAGCAAGGTGTGCTACTAAAGAGCTGTCTACTTTCTCTCAGAAAAAATTCTACAGGGAGCTACGGGCCAAGTTAACTGCTGAAAGAAAAAAAAAGCTTCCTCTTTTCAAGAGACCATTTGTATTGCTGAAGGTAGTAAAACTCCTTTTCTTTACTTCCAAGCCAGGAAGTATTTGCATCAAGATTGAATCTCTCTTGAGTGATTGAGTTTGCTGGAATTCGAAGTAAAGTTTCAACTGAGATACTGTCAGTTTTAAAATTCACGTTGACCTATTTCTGTGCTCATCGTTCAAAGAACTGTTTAATGCGTGCTACAGCCGAAGAGTTTGAATGCTTATTAAGAGCAAACCATTTCATCAAATCCAGGTGAAGACTTTGAGTAGCATTTGATTATTTCCACATTAGAATACCTCCTCCATCGGGAACATAACCCACAAAGACTGACTTGTTTATTTATTCTTAAGAAACAGCTAATTTTTAAAAAAACATAATTTTTTAAAAAGAAACCAGTTAACTGATTTTTGAATGTATGTGTGTGAATGGGGAAGTTAGATTAAAATAACAAGTTGTCAGGTCTTTAGACATAGATTGATCTTAATAGTGTTTAAAATTTAGTTTTTAATAAATGTTTAATTTGTTGTTGTCTAAAGATACCTGGTTTTGTTTGTTTTATTCCAGGGGTTACTAGAGTATTTAATTTGGCTGTTTTCCATTTGGGTGGGAAAACTTTAATAATATGCTTCGACCTGTGGAGTGACAGGACTGAATCGACAGTGCGTTGCTCCCACCGCATTCATAACATATTAATTGGGCGGCTCACGTTTGGAATCATATTAATTGTTCTCATGTCTGGAATTATATTAATTGGAGACTCGATTGCTGGGATCCAAATCTCATGCCATTTACAAAAACAAAAGGAACCAGGTTTCTTGTGTAATAAGATACAGTCTACACTTACCTTCTGGGAGTGGAGCGGACCTGAGGGGAGAACGCTGAGAGTGGACCGGATAAATAGAGCCCAAGGGTTGTGGCCTAGACACTTACCTTCTGGGAGCAGAGTGGAGAGGATCGGACCTGAGGGGAGCACGCTGAGAGAAGAGTGGATAAATAGAGCCCGAGGATTGCAGCCTCGACACTCACCTTCCGGAAGCAGCGTCTAGGCGCACCGGAGTTCTGAAAAAAGAAAAAAAGTCAACAGTGACATGACAGGAAAACTGCAAGGTGATTAGTTGGGTAAGTAACAGCTGTTAGTGCCTTTAAATAGCTTAAAACTAATAAGGGGAAAGTTCTTTTTTTTAAAAAAAACCTCAAAACCTACTGTATAAGTGATAAGGTTATACTACTAAAGTGTGTTTTATTTTAAATTAGTGTAATTTATTAAGGACTTTAGATTGTAGTGGGTAGTGTTTGGATTAGAACAAGGCCCCTAGCATAATTAGTATTTTTTAAATAAAGGGAGTAACTAAGTAATCTAAAGGTAAGTCTTGGCAGGGGAGTTTGCACCCATGATATGCTCCTCCTGCTCTATGTGGGAAATCAGGGATGGTTCCAGTGTCCTTGACGACCATGTGTGCAGAAAGTGTATCCATCTGCAGCTCCTGGCTACCCGCATTACAGAGCTGGAGCTGTGGGTGGATTCACTGTGGAGCATTCGTGATGCTGAAATCATCCTGGATAGCATGATTAGCGAGGTGGTCACATCACAGGCAAATGCTGCAAAGGCAGGAAGGGAATGGGTGATCACCATGCAGAGTTGAGGAAGGCAGTTAGTGCAGCAGTCCCCTGCGGCCATCCCCCTCTCTAACAGATATACTGCTTTGGATATTGTTGGGGGAGATGGCTCAGGGGAAAGCAGCAAGAGCCAAGTTCATGGCACCATGGGTGGCTCTTCTGCACAGGAGGGAAGGAATAAGAGTGGTAAGGCTATGGTGATAGGGGATTCCATCGTAAGGAGAACAGACAGACATTTCTGCGGCTGCAAAAGAGATTCCAGGATGGTATGTTGTCTCCCGGGTGCAAGGGTCAAGGATGTCTCTGACCGACTGCAGGACATTCTGAGGGGGGAGGGCGAGCAGCCAGTTGTCATTGTACATAAAGGGATGAGGTCCTACAAGCTGAATATAGGGAGTTAGGACGAAAATTAAAAAGTAGGACCTCAAAGGTAGTAATCTCAGGATTACTACCAGTGCCACGTGCTAGTGAGAGCAGAAATAGCAGGATATATCAGATGAATACGTGACTGGCGAAATTGTGTAGTGGGGAGGGATTCAGATTCCTGGGACATTGGGATAAGTTTCGGGGAAGGTGGGACCAGTACAAGCTGCACGGGTTGCATCATTTCCTTGGGCGGGTGTTTGCTAGAGCTGTCGGGGCGGGTTTAAGCTAGAATGGCAGGGGGATGGGAATCTGAGCAGGGAGACAGAGAAGAGGATAGAAATGACAAGGATAGAAATGAAAGACAGAAAGGTAAGAAGCAAAAGTGGAAGGCAGAGAAAAGAAGGGCGAGAAACAAATGGGGTCGTAATGCAAAATTAAGCTAAGGTGACGAACAATGTTAAAAAGACAAGTCTAAAGACATTGTATCTTAATGTGAGGAGCATTGACAATAAGGTAGATGAATTAACGGTGCAAATAGATCTAACCGGTTATGATTTAGTAGCGATTACGGAGACATGGCTGCAAGGTGACCAAGGATGGGAACTGAACATCCAGGGGTATTCAGTATTTAGGAAGGACAGGCAAAAAGGGAAAGGAGGAAGGGTAGCATTTTTAGTAAAGGAGGAAATCGATGCAATGGTGAGGAAGGATATTGGCTGGGAAAATCATGGTGTGGACACTGTATGGGTGGAGCTAAGAAACCCCAAGGGGCAGAAAACGGTGGTGGAGGTTGTCTATAAGCCCCCAGTAGTGGAGATGTAAGGGATGGCATTAAACAGGAAATTAGAGATGCATGCAATAAGGGTACAACTGTAATCATGGGTGACTTTAATCCAAATATAGATTGGTCAAACCAAATTAGCAATAATACTGTGGAGGAGGATTTCCTGGAGTGCGTACGTGATGGTTTTTTAGACCACTAGATTGAGGAACCAACTAGAGAGCAGGCTATCCTAGTCTGGGTATTGTGCAATAAGAAAGGATTAATTAACAATCTTGTTGTGCGGGGTCCCTTGGGGAGGAGTGACCATAACATGATAGGATTCTTCATTAAGATGGAGAGTGAAGTAGTTGAATCTGAAACTAAGGTCCTGAATCTAAATAAAGGACACTGTGAAAGTATGAGGCACGAGTTGGCCATGGTAGATTGGGAACTTTACTAAAAGGGCTGACGGTGGTTAGGCAATGGATAATATTTAAACAACGTGTGCATGAATTACAACAATTATTCATTCCTGTCTGGCGCAAAAATAAAACCAAAAAGGTGGCTCAACCGCGGCTTACAAAAGAAATTAGGGATAGTATTAGATCCAAAGAGGAGGCATATAAAATTGCCAGAAAAAACAGCAAGTCTGAGGATTGAGAGCAGTTTGGAATTCAGCAAAGGAGGAAAAAGAGGTTGATTAAGTGAGGGAAAATAGAGTATGAGAGTAAACTTGTGGGGAACATAAAAACTGACTGTAAAAGCTTCTATAAATATGTGAAGAGAAAAAGATTAGTGAAGACAGATGTAGATCCTTTACAGTCAGAAACGGGGGAAATTATAATGGGGAACAAAGAAATGGCAGAACAAGTAAACACATACTTTAGTTCTGTCATCACAAAGGAGGACACAAATAACTTCCCAGAAATGTTAGGGAACCAAGAGTCTAATGAGAGGGAGGAACTGAAAGAAATCAGTATTAGTAAAAAAATAGTGCTAGGGAAATTAATGGGGTTAAAGGCTGACAAATCCCCAGGGCCTGATAATCTACATCCCAGAGTACTATAGGAAGTGGCCCTGGAAATAGTGGATGCATTGGTGGTCATCTTCCAAAATTCTACAGACTCTGGAGCAGTTCCTACAGATTGGAGGGTGGCAAATATAACCCCACTATTTAAAAAAAGGAGGGAGAGAAAAAACAGGGAACTACAGACCAGTGAGCCTTACATCAGTAGTGGGAATAATGCTAGAGTCTATTATAAAGGATGTGATAGCAGAACACCTGTTAAGCATAAACAGGATTGGGCAGAGTAAGCATGGGTTTACGAAAGGGAAATCTTGCTTAACAAATTTACTTGAGTTTTTTGAGGATGTAACTAGTAGAATAGATAAGGGAGAACCAGTGGATGTGGTGTGTTTGGATTTTCAGAAGGCTTTTGATAAGGTGCCACATAAGACGTTAGTGTGCAAAATTAAAGCATATGGGATTGGGGGTAATATACTGGCATGGATTGAGAATTGGTTGACAGACAGGAAACAGAGTAGGAATAAATGGGTCTTTTTCCCGGTGGCAGGCAGTGACTAGTGGGGTACCACAGGGATCAGTGCTTGGGCCCCAGCTATTCACAATATATGTTAATGACTTGGGTGAGGGAACTAAATGTAACATTTCCAAGTTTGCAGATGACACAAAGCTGGGTGGGAGTGTGAGCTGTGAGGAGGATGCAAAGAGGCTACAATGTGATTTGGACAAGTTGGGTGAGTGGGCAAATGCATGGCGGATGCAGTATAATGTGGATAAATGTGAGGTTATCCACTTTGGTTGTAAAAACAGAAAGGCAGATTATTATCTGAATGGTGATAGATTGGAAAAGGGGGAGGTGCAACGAGACCTGGGCGTCCTTGTACACCAGTCGCTGAAAGCAAGCATTCAGGTGCAACAAGCAATTAGGAAGGCGAATGGTATGTTGGCCTTCATTGCAAGAGGATTTGAGTACAGGAGCAAGGACGTCTTACTACAGTTATACAGGGCCTTGGTGAGACCACATCTGGAGTATTGTGTGCAGTTTTGGTCTCCTTATCTGAGGAAGGATGTTCTTGCCATGGAGGGAGTGCAAAGAAGATTTACTAGGCTGATTCCTGGGATGGCAGGAATGACGTATGAGGAGAGATTGGGTCGACTAGGCCTATATTCACTAGAGTTTAGAAGAATGAGAGGGGATCTCATAGAAACATAAAATTTTAATAGGACTAGACAGGCTAGATGCAGGGAGGATGTTCCCGATGGCTGGAGTTCAGAACCAAAGGTCACAGTCTCAGGATACGGGGTATGCCATTTAGAACCGAGATGAGGAGAAATTTCTTCACTCAGAAGATGGTGAACCAGTGAAATTCTCTACTGCAGAAGGTAGTGGAGGCCAAATCATTAAATATATTCAAGAAGGAGATAGATATATTTCTTAATGCCAAAGAGATCAAGGGATATGGGGAAAAAGCGGGAACAGGGTGCTGAATTAGACGATCAGCCATGGTCTTTTATGAATGGTCGAGCAGGCCCGAAGGGCCGAATGGCCTGCTCCTGCTCCTATTTTCTATGTTCCTATACCATCAGAATGGCATTAGCAGTTGCAGAAGAGTTTCTGGGAAAAGAGAATATTTCCCTCAGTGACTTGACAACTTTAACTAAGAATAAACTAAAAGAACTGGTGGCAAAATTAGGGTTAGAATTGAAATCAGGTGCCAAAAAAGCAGTGATAATTGACCGAATAGCCCAACATCTGGAATTAGAAGAAGAAGACGAGGAACAAGAAGGTAATAAGACAGAGATTGTTGCACTGGAATTTGCCAAAATCCAGTTAGAAATGAAAAAACTGGAACTTGAACAAGAAAAGGAAAAAGAAATAGCAATAAGAAAATTTGAACTTCAGAGTAAAAGAGAAGAAAAGGAATATATGTTAAGAGAGATGGAACTAAGACAAAGGGGTGGTCTTGACTCCAGGGAAAGCTCGGGTCAGGAAGAATCTGAATTCAGCCCAGGACCCAGCAGAAAGCTGTTTAGATTTATACAGTTTCTTCCTAAGTTTGAGGAAAGGGACATAGTGGCATTTTTCATATCTTTTGAAAAAATAGCCAAACAGATGAAATGGCCGACGGAAAGCTGGACATTGCTTATGCAAAGTAGATTGGTAGACAGAGCTCTTGAAGCTTACGCCATGCTTCCTGAAGAGGCTTCTGCAGATTATAAGATGGCAAAAAAGGCTGGTCTTGCTGCGTATGAGTTAGTCCCTGAAGTTTCTTGTCAGAAGTTTTGGAATTTATGGAGATTGGCTGGGCAGAAGTATCTAGAATTTGAGAGGGTGAAGCACATTAATTTTGACTGTTGGATATGGGCATTAAAGATGGAACCCACATATGAAAACCTCCTCAGGCCAGAAAGGAAGGTGCTGAGGGTAGAAGTGAGGTTTGCAAGCCGAAGTGTTATCATTGCCACAAAATGGGTCATCTTTGTTCAGAATGCTGGAAATTGTGAGGTAAGCCCATAGGACTTATTGGGGTACACAAAGCAAATGCAGAGGAAAAGACTCTGACTGAGAGTATATCAGACCAGGCTATAGCTTTAACAGCAGCTGTAAAACCAGATACAAAAAAGTAAAGTGAGTGTCGAGGTTAAGAATAAGATACCCAAAAGTTATAATGAATTTTTGTCAAAGGGGAAACAGAGCTCCTGTCATTGCAGCGCAGCAAGTTGATCCAGAATTATACCGAATAGCACAGACGGCTCTGACAGAAGCTGAGGTGAAAGGAGTTCCAGAAGGCTATTATATGGCAAACGGGGACGAAGAATGAACAGTTGTTGAACAGGTACTGGTACCACCTAAATATTGCCAGGGATTATTAAGGTTAGCACATGACATTCCTTTTGTGGGATATAGGGGAATTCAGAAGACCAAATCACATATAAGCCACTGGCCAGGCCTTACCAAGGATGTAAAGCAGTTTTGTAGGGCTCAGGAACACCTTAAATCATCCCAAGCCAATATGAAAAAGATGGGCAAACTAGAATGCAAAAACCTGTAATTTTCAACCAGGGGATGAAGTTTTGGTATTCTTACTGTTACAGGGAGAACCATAAACCCCAGTTCAGTGGCCCATTTAGAGTGATCCAAAGAGTGGGTAAGGTAGATAACTTGATTGACACCCCTGATCACCGGAAGAAGAACTGGTTGTGTCACATCAATATGTTAAAGCAGTATTGGTGCAGGGAGGAGGATATGCCAATACAGGTATGTCAGGTAATCAGGACTGTTGAGAAGGAATAGGATAGTGAGGATCAGGCAGAAGCAGGCCTAGACAATTCTCAGATTGAACCTCCAACTATCAGATTAGCCAATATAGAATAGCTAGGAAAATTGGACAACATGCTTTTGCACTCAGAAGCAAAACAACATGAAGGCCTAACAAGGCTTTTCACAACATTTCTAGGGATAAGCCGGGATATACAACCTTAGCCACACATGATGTGGATATAGGGAGAACCGTTCCTTTAAAACAACATCTTACCTCTTAAGTCCAGACAAACAGGCCCAAGTAAAAGCATAGATCCGGTACATGCTGGAAAACAATTTGATCAAACTTAGTCAAAGCAGCTGGAGTTCAGCAATAGTTCTAGTACCTAAACTTGACGGGTCAAACTGGTTTCGTATAGACTACAGAAATGTCAATGTAGTAACAAAGGCAGACTCCTACCCAATTCTGCATTTAGAAGACTGTATCGACAAGATGGGTAGTGCTAGGTTTCTTACCAAGATTGACTTGTTAAAGGGATACTGGCAAGTTCCTTTGACTCCTCGAGCCAAAGGGATATCAGCTTTTGTAACACCTGGCGGTCTTTATCAGTGCCGGGTGATGCCATTCGGGCTAAAAAATGCCCCAATCACTTTTCAATGATTAATGAATCAGGTGGTAGCCAGTGTTCCCAACTGTGTAGTGTATCTAGATGATGTAACAATATATAGTAACACTTGGCAAGAACACTTAAACCAGCTAAAAATTCTGTTTAAAATGTTACAAGCAGTGGACTGAATGATAAATCTGGAAAAAAGTGCATTCGGAAAAGCAAGAGTAACTTGCCTCGGACACATAGTGGGGCAAGGACAGGTATTGTCAAAAATGGCAAAGGTACAAGCCTTAATGCAGTTTCCTATCCCTAAATCTAAGTGGGAAATAATGAGGTTTTTAGGGATGTGCGGTTTTTACAGGAAATTTGTACGGAATTTTAGTACTGTGGCTACTCCATTAACTGATTTGCTATAAAAAAAGAAAAACAAAGTAGTATGGTCATATGAATACCAGGCAGCTTTTGAAAACCTAAAGGCAATCTTAACTAATGAACCAGTGGTGGCTGCTCCAAATTCTGCTAAGTCCTTTAAAATAGCAATCGATGCTAGCGACCTGGGGGTTGGTGCAGTCCTATTGCAGGATGATGAATCGGGCATAAAGAAGCTAGTCAGGTACTTTTCAAGAAAACTAAATTGCCATCAAAAAAAGTATTCCACTGTGGAAAAACAAACATTAGGATTTTTGCTGGCTCTTAAACATTTTGAAGTATATGTCCGCGAAGACAATAAAGAAATACTAATATACACTGACCATAATCCATTAATGTTTGTGGAAAAATTTAAAAACCGAAATGCTAGAATATTTAGATGGAGTTTGTTGTTACAGCCTTATCATTGGAAAATTGTACATATTTCGGGGAAAAAACAATGTTATTGCTGATGCTTTGTCACAAATTTAACCATGTTAACTTATATGGATGGCGATGGTACAAAGAAAATGCTGCAAATTATTAGAAGAGTGAATAGTGCATGAATGCGAAAAAACGTTCGGGTGTTTTTTTCCCAGTTTCTGCTTTTCTTTTGCATTATAATGAAATGCATTTTTAGAATGGCGTTTCATTTCGCCAAGCGTGGAAGTGTCACAGAACTGTAATTATTTTTCTCCTCAGATTAAAACAGTGTGCCTTTAAGACTGGGAGAGAAGTTTTGGATTTCTGGCGCACAGTGTGTCACAGCTGCATTTTGTTACCTAGGCAACAGTAGGAGAGAGAGAGGTCACCTGGTATAATGTTTCGATTTGACTGTATGTGAAACTGGCAAAAAACAGTCTGAACCAGTTTGCTTTGAGAGACTCTCCAGCAAGGTGTGCTACTGAAGAGCTGTCTACTTTCAGCAAAACTTCTACAGGGAGATACGGGCCAAGTTAGTTGCCTAAAGGAAAAGAAATGCCAGCCTCTTTTGCTCGGCAGCACCACTGGTGCAGTGGTGCTGGCAGCTCTCGGCAGGCGGGACTTCCCGTCCCAGGGTCTTGATCCCGGGGAGGCCTGCTGGTGGCCTTTCAGATGCTTGATTGGCTCGTCATACGGCGGGCCTTCCACAAATGAGGAAACACGGGTCTCTCGCTAGATCTCCAGCAGGCGGCCGAGACCCCCCTCACCTGTATAAAAGTCCCCCTTTAGAGTCAGAACTTGGGGCCAACACTTCTTCCCCTGTCCCTTCAGTACTAAGCCCAAACATGCAAGGGGAGAAAAGTGAGTTAATCACATTTATGATTCTGATGCTGTCAGATATTATTATTGATACTTGCAATCTTCTCAGTGAAATTTGTTTGGGAGTTGGGGTTGGTGATGATGACATTCCTGTGTAGGTGAGTGTGTTTGGCTCAAATGGTAGCTTCACTGTGTGTAGTGATATCAGATGAGTCAGATTGTAGCTTTTCCTTTCTGATTAGATTGTTAAACTTTATATGGCAGGTTCTACATACAGTAATTGTCATGTTGATGGCTTTAGCCAACTTCAGTCAAGCCTTTCTGCCCTGTGTTTTATTTACCCTCTAGGACTATGGACATTGGATCTCCCTCTGCCTTTCAACCTCTTGCAACAGCTATTCCAGGCTTTCATTGTCGAAGGGTGGATGAGAATGTGGAGGTGGCAAATGGAAAGCTGGGTTCCTTGAACGTGGGAGTCTGGTCTGGAGGTCATTTTTGGCAGCAGGTAAAAATACTTGAGCTGGCACAATCAAAAACCTTGTCACACATCCAAAAACAAAACTCCTCCAAAGCCCTAATGGACTCGAGTAAATAATTTCACAATAGGCTTTTAAGGCTTGATGATGCCCTCTAATTTCCTGCACATCTGGCAGCACCCAATTGGGAGGCCCAGTGTGAAACATTACAGTACTCCCTCAGTGCAAAAAAGGGGGGAACAGGAAATTTGGGCACTATCGCTTGATTCCATATGAAGTACACTTCATTCCTTTTGCCCCTGTGCTACTGTTTCTCAGGTAAATTCACCCTAATAAGTGTTGTTAAGTTATTCAATTTTGGGTTTCAACCTGCTATACAAAATAGGTAGTGAAATCAAAGATGCTTGGGTGCTAAGGTTGGTGAGTTGGAATACTATGGGGATGAGCTCGATGTGCTGAATAGATGTCCTTGTCCTCAACTTTAACCTATCTTCCTATCCTCAACTTTAGCTTATGTTCTAATCACAGCTGAGTATAACCTGTTCACAACCTAATATTATCTAATCACACCGATGCACACTCGCATGCAACCATGCACGCACTCACACACAAACTTTCCAGTAGGTCATACCAGCTAGCAAACCATAACCCTAATCATAAACACAGCCCCAACTTCAAATGACTCTTGT
This sequence comes from Heterodontus francisci, assembly GCF_036365525.1. Lineage (NCBI taxonomy): Eukaryota > Metazoa > Chordata > Chondrichthyes > Heterodontiformes > Heterodontidae > Heterodontus > Heterodontus francisci. Next base: position 44,760,105 of record NC_090385.1, on the reverse strand, counting down.
TTATGAGGCAGAAGTCTGAGAGGCTGGTTTAAAACTAGGATCAGACTGTTGAATAGGATCAAAGCCCATTTACCAAGGACATCGTATTATGAACAATAATATCTCTCATCTTTGATCATTCACCAGCTATCATCTCTATTGTGAATTATTGCAGAGTAACATCTGGATAAATATTGGGTATCCTGAATACTGACATTATCACACATCAGTGCTGTTTACTTAAATGAGACCACCGATTCCTCCAATTATCCATGTTTTCGGAGAATCTTTGCAGTACAGATCACAGTTAATGTATGTTTGTGTAAGTTTCTCCTTTCATTTTTGTATGGATGTTATTTCACCATTTAATATCTGAAGTTGGATGACCTTATTGCTCTTTGGTGAGGGTTCCTCAGCCTATGTAAATCTAGTCATGCAGATTATTTCATCCTTGGGGTCTTCTTTCAGTCATGCCATTTACTTTGTCAACTTGGCTCATATGGGAGCGATTTTGCCTGATTCAAAAGGTTATGACGAGCCTCATGTCAACACCTAAGTACATAATTTATGCTGATGCTGCAGTGCAATATTAAGGGGACACTGTATTGCCAGACATGCTATTCTTTAAATGAGATATTAGCCTGTTTGCTTGTTCATTGGGCTAACAGCCATATTGGCAAGATTGGTACTCTGAAAGGACAAAATCAAATGGGTTGAAAGGTCTTTTTCATCTAAACCAATCTTGTGATAATGTTGAAAAGGAGCTCCTTTACATAGTATTACATAATATTTACAACACAGAAAATGGCCCTTGAGCCCAAAAGGGTCATATTGATTTTAGGCTCCACATTTAGGTTCTTCCCACTCTCCTTCACCTAACCCCATCAACCTATTCTTTTATTCCTTTCTTCCTCATGAGAAGAGAGCCCCAGCCTGTTCAATATTTCCTGATGGGTATAACCTTTCAGTTCTGGTATCATTCTAGTAAATCTTATTTGTTTCAGCTCCAGTTCACCTATAACCTATTTGTAAAATGGAGGCGAGAACTGTTCAAAGTACTCCAAGTGTGGTATAACCAACGTTTTATACACGTTTAACATAATTTCTCTGTTTTTTAATTCTATCTCACTAGAAATGAACTCCAGTGCTTTGACCCATGTTGCTAACATTAATGATTTGTGTATCTGTATCACTAGATCCCTCTAATCCCTATTTAGACACTTTCCAAAGAGTATGTGGCCCTTATCTATATTGATGTTCATTTGCCAATTACACTCCAATTCTGAAAATGTATTAATATCTTCATGTATTTGTTGCAGTACTCCTCTGCATTAAGTGTAACCCTCAATTTGGTGTCATCCACAAATTTTGCAATTGCTTTTCTGATTCTCAAGTCCAGATCATTTATGTAAATGGTGAACAATAGTGGTCTCAGCATCAATCCTTGTGGAGCACCATTTCCCACCTTTTGCCATTCTGAGCAACTAAATTTAACCTGTACTTTGTTTTCTGTTTTGTAGCCTGCTTGCTATCCACTTGTCCACTGACTTCACATTACAATTGCAGGTTTAGTGTAGAAAATCAACATGCCTCAGGCACTTAATGCTGTTTCATCTGACAGCTTTAAAATAAGTTAGATAAATATCTGGTTAAGAATATGGATCCATAGAACCTTACAGCACAGTAGGAGGCCAACTGTCCACCACGTCCATGCCAGTTCTTTGCTAGAGAATCCAAAATTAATCCCTCCTCTCTCTCCATAGCCCCGCACTTCGTCTACTTCAAATATTTATCCAATTATTACTTAAAGATGCAATGGTATCTGCCTCAACCACTCCCTGTGGCAAAGCATTCCCTGCAAAACACTCTCTGTGTAAAGGGCTTTCTCCATAGCTCTCTTCTCACTTTCTTTGTGAATATGATTGAAAGTTATTGAGATAAATACACATGATCAAATGCTGTGTGGAACAAAGTAATTCCTAAATAATCAGGGTGATGGACATGTGGTGCAAAAAACTTTCTACTGAATTTCCTCTGCTGTTCCGCTGATCACTTATATATTCTATTCAACTCACTTTGTAGTTTCTGAGCTGCATCCTTCAATTCCACTGCGTCATCTAATTTGGTATCATTTGCAAATGTTACCACTCTGCATTAAATATGAATTCAACTAATTTATATAAATTGAAAAGAGCTGTGATCCTAACACTGAGTCCTGAGGCACCCGACTGAATATCCCCTACCCTAACATAACTCCACGAATGAACAATCTTTTTTTTATCCTTCAGTCAATTTCTTATCTATTCCCAGGATTTGCTGTGAATCTCCAGAGCATTGAATAGAATAAAAGCCTTTTATGTGTAACTTTGAAAAATGCCTTTTGAAAATTTAGGTACACCAGTCTGCTTGGATATATAAATATGTTTTAGACATGGGCATGGGGAGCTTGATATCAAGATTTGCTGATGATGCAATAAGGGGTTGGCAAAGAGTAGTTATTCAGAATATTTGCTGTTTTCTTTTTCATATTTTAGGGTTTTCATCTCTTTTCTGACTGACTTTTTTTTTACTGTTATGTTTATCCTCAGATGCTATGCTTTTTTCAGGTTCCTCTTTGCCTCTGTCACATGTTTCTTCATTTACTTGTATTAATCCTACTGAATCCTTCCCCTTTCTCCCTGCAGGATTTGTAGAGGTAGTGTGATTATTCTTTGTATCAATTTGGATTTGTTGGCTAATCCATTTAAGAACATGTGTATTTACTTTGCTCAATACATTGAACACCTGCATAAAGCAGGCATTCCTATGCTAGAACCAACTAATCCTCATTGAAGAAAGATGTGGTAGGGGAGAATAAAAAGGTTCGCATAGAGTCTATTTAGAGGCCGATTACCTTACTTTTTGGTGCTTGCAGTTCCGAACTTTAGACACAATGCCAATTTTGTTTTTGCAGAGTTGCAAGACCAGGACTCACTGAAGGTATAACTGAGTTCAAGAAAAGTCTTAGATTTTTTGGTTTCTTTTGCTGGCATTTTATTGTGTTGCCTGCAGAGTTGGATATTTCTTCCTTCCTGAGTGTGTGCTGTGTCTTTGAGTTGCTACTTTTTGAAACAGGGGATAGGAGCTGGAGGGTTCATAATTGGGTTCATATTGATGGAGAGGGGGAACTGCAGAATTAAATAGTGGCGAGGCATCTAAGACTCTTTGGAGGAGCTCCAAGCTACCCAGTGGTAGACTCATCCCCTAAAGTTTACAGACCAATGCTTATAAGATGGGCATGAGTGAACAGCTGCATTATCCGGAATTCATTTAAAACAACATAGTCTGGATGAACTGTGTCACTCTCCTTGATACGTACTGTCCTCTCAGTGGTTATTAAAATCACCACTGCCTTGAACTTCTTTGACATTGGCTAGTTCCAAATTGCCACTGGTAATCTTTATAACACCACTCAGGTGCTGTGTGTTACTGCATCATACAGCACAGCAGCTCAGGAGACATCATTTGGGCTCTTTGCCGTAAAAATTCCCTAAGGGTCAGGGCGCTACAGGTAAGATCCATGTTCCTCTTTGGATCCTGTCTGGGGAACCATAAACTTCTTGAAGGGTTCTACTTGTGTCATCTATAACCTTCCCCTGCAGCAAAGCCTTCAAGTGATGATATTGGAAGGGGTTGAGCAGCATTATGTTATGGAAGACTAAGGAGTCCAACAACATGAGGGGGAGGAGGAGCTGGATGTATCAGCAATATATGCAAAAATGCCAAGAGACATTTACCATCAGATCATAAGAATCCATTGCAGCTTATTATTTCAGGCAGCTGCCATCTTTACGGTTTGTGCCTTTGGCTCATTTTCACTGCTCAAATGCAAAACTTAGCATTCACTTAAGATGAGAGGTTACTCTAAAACAGGGGTGTCTAACTTTTTCGCATGAGGGGCCACATTACAATTTTTGTCCTACATAGGGAGCCGTTGAGCAAATTTCGTAAAGATAAAGGCATTAGAAATTTATCTTACTATTAATCGAAACAATAAAAAATGTGCGCTTTTGTGAGCAAGCTTTAAATGAGAAGACTAATTTATTAAACTACTTACTCATCACTATGTTGAACACTGATTTAGTGAGATACCTGGCATTGTTTTTGCTTGGACAAGTAGTCAATGTCTGTCCAAACACTTGATGTAGTGATGCCACGTATTCCGGATAGATGTCCATCTGTCGGGAATGATCTTGATCTTGTTTTGACACATTTCATTCTCTTCCTCCTCTCTTTCCCCCTCTTTTACTCTCCCCTCTCTCTCCCCCTCTCTTCTCCTCTCTCTCTGCCCCCCTCTCCCCCCTTCTCTCTCCCTTTTATCTCTTCCCCTCCCCTCTCTGCTCTGTGTCTATTTCTCTCCCCTCTCTCTCTTCTTCCCCTCTCTGTCTATCTCACCCCTCTCTCCCTCTCCTCTCTCTGTGTCTACCTCTCTCCCTGTCTCTCCCCTCTCTGTCTATCTCTCTCCTCTCTCTGTCTATCTCTCTCCCTCTCTCTCTCTCCCCCTCTCTTTGTCTGTCACTCTTCCCTCTCTCTCTCCACTCTCTGTGTCTATCTCTCTCCCCCTCTCAGTGGCTATCTCTCTCCCCTCTCTCAGTCTATCTCTCTCCCCTCTTTCTATCGCTCTTTCTTCCTCTCTCTCTCTCTTCCCCCTCTCTCTTCCCACTCTCTTTCTCTCCCCTTTCTGTCTCTCTCTCTCTCTCTCTGATCTCTGTGTCTATCTCTCCACCCACCCCCCCCACTTCTCTGTCTCGTTGCTGCCCTGGCAGGTGCTGCCTGACTCTTTGTGTTTTCCCTCAGTGTCGCTCCACCCTGTGCCTCTGGCTATGTGCTGGCCCGCGTCCAGTTCTTCTCTCGGCCTCTCTCTCCTCTCCCCCACATCAGCCATTCCCACTCACTCGCTCACTCCCTGAACTGCCCGAAAACGGCAGGGGTGGCCAGTCCGAGCATGCCTGTACTGTGAACCACCAATCAGCTGCCCGGGCAGCCCGCTGTCATTCACACAGGATTGGTGATCCAGATATAAACCCTTCGTGGGCCAGATTCTGGCCCACAGGCCAGATATTGGATGACCCTGCTCTAAAAGCACAAACTCACAGCTCTGCCACTAAGCACTGACCTATGGTGCTTCCTACCCTGCAATCAATAAATGTACTTTCTGACTGTCCTGCTTTTAATGTGTTATATTTTGTCTAGACTGGCCAAGAGAGTGTCGGAAATGGCGCACTGACATGGAACACAAAAGTCCGAGTGTATCAAGCCTGTGTCCTCAGTACCTTGCTCTATGGCAGCGAGGCCTGGACAATGTATGTCAGCCAAGAGCGACGTCTCAATTCATTCCATCTTCACTGCCTCTGGAGAATCCTTGGCATCAGGTGGTAGGACTGTATCTCCAACGCAGAAATCCTCGAGGTGGCCAACATCCCCAGCATATACACCCTACTGAGACAGCGGCGCTTGAGATGGCTTGGCCATGTGAGCCACATGGAAGATGGCAGGATCTCCAAGGACACATTGTACAGCGAGCTCGTCACTGGTATCAGACCCACCGGCCGTCCATGTCTGCACTTTAAAGATGTCTGCAAATGCGACATGAAGTCCTGTGACATTGACCACAAGTTGTGGGAGTCAGTTGCCAGTGATCGCCAGAGCTGTCGGGCAGCCATAAAGGCGGGGCTAAAGAGTGGCGAGTCGAAGAGACTTAGCAGTTGGCAGGAAAACAGACAGAAGCGCAAAGAGAGAGCCAACTGTGTAACAGCCCCGACAACCAATTTTATCTGCAGCGCCTGTGGAAGAGTCTGTCACTCTAGAATTGGCCTTTATAGCTACTCCAGGCGCTGCTTCACAAACCACTGACCACCTCCAGGCACTTACCCATTGTCTCTCGAGACAAGGAGGCCAAAGAAGAAGATATTTTTGTTTTCACTGCCTGGGCAGTAAGCTCTTCACAGAACCCATCTGATTGTCATTTCCCTGATTTGGATGGAATGAAATCAGGAAGTTTCTATAAAGTGAATGCAATCCATCCCCAGAATTGCTGCCCTGGTGGTGAAGATGAAAATCCACGTCAATTATGTATGTTGCCTAAGGAGGTTTTGGTTCATCTGCTTTGACCTGATTCATTTGCTGCCATTTTAATAACATTCATTTCAACAACAGCTAGTCTTGCTACTATAATTGAATTTAGCCAGTGTTGTTGATTGTGCCTGAAATCCTATTGAATCCCTCGATTCCTGAAACACCAGGAAGTATCTGCACCTATAGGGCTGGATTTTACCTGCCTCCCAACGTTGGGGGTTGTGGCGGGTGGCAGGTGGAGGGTGTGGGGGTGGGGGTGGGCCTCGCCATGGGCCTCGATGCCGGGAAGACCCTGCTGCATATTACCAGTGGCTGCAAGGCCTTGTGGCAACGCCCCCATTGCTTGGTGACGGAGTAGGATTTAAATATATTAATTAATTAATTAATTACCTACCTGCTCCCTTCTGCCATCCTGCTGCCATATTCTGGCTAGTTGCCAGGACTCTCATGCCTTTGGACGTCCGACCAGAGATCCAACGCAGGGAAGGGGGAGGAGGTAGGTTTTCAGGGTAGGGGTGGGGCAGCAGGGTGAAACCATTTTGATTGGTCTAGTTGGTGGTGGGAAGGGGGTAAGGTTCAAAGTGTATAAACGTTGGAGGGGGGGGGGGAGTGCAGGTCGGGACCAAAATTAAGTTTTTTTGTTTACAGAGAATTGACGTGTTTAAATTTTTGGTAGTCAAGGGTTGGTTTCATTTTTGGATATCGTTTGGCATTCATTTGAGGTGTATGCCTGCTAAGAGAGAGAGGCTACCAGCTCACCCTCTTCCACCTCTTTGAGAAACCCTGAGAATCCAGTGTGAGAACTGGAGAAACTGATGCAACACTTCTCCTGAGAAGCTTCTGGAAGACTTTCTCTTGACATCGCCTGAACGAACTGCTTCTGAAAAGATCCCTGTGACAACCGGATGTGTCTAGTGATACCCGTCTACGAGTATCCAGATGCCAGACCAACTGGAACATTTCATATCTTATCCTTTTTCTTCAAGAATTAACAAGTACTTGGCCAAGGTATTTTTTTTCTGTAAAGTTGATTTCCGCAGAGAAAGCGTCTTTATTTTTCCTTTAACTGGTGTGTGTGTGTGCATGTATGTGGGGTTATTTAGAAGAAAATATATTTATACTTCCATAAGTCAACCTGTGTGTTAATAAGCTTTGCATCTTTACTGAATGAGTCTTGTTTTATAATAAATTAATAATTTTGTTGTTTATTAAAGAAACCTGATTGGCAGATTTTTATTTTGAAACTAAAATAAAGTATATAATTGACCGTATCAGTAACTGGGTAAAACATTTAAATATATGTTGTGACCTGTGGAAAAGTGGAACTAGAGAAAGACAGTGCACTCCTCCATCCTCGGTCATAACACACTGTCCTCTTCCAATGCCTTTCCTCTATCATCCAGCTGGGTGGGTCTGCACTCACCTAGTTCCGTTCTTACCTATCCAGTCATAGACAGAGAATCACCTGCAATGGCTTCTTTCCTGCTCTGACACTTTTACCTCAAGTCCCACAAAGGATCGATCCCTGTCTCCCTCCTAGTCCTCATCGACATGCTTCCCCTCAGCAACACCATTTGAAAATGCAATGTCAGGTCCCACATGTATTCTGACAGCACCCAGCGCTACCTCACCACCACGTCTCTCAACTCCACCACTGTCCTTAATCAGACTGCCTGATATCCAGTACTGGATGAGCAGAAATTTCCTCTAACTAAATATTGGGAAGATCAAACTATTGTCTTGGGTCCCCGCCAAAAACTCTATTCCCGAGCCACCAACTCCATCTCTCTCCCTGGCAACTGTCTGAGGCTCAACTATACTGCTTGCAATCTTGCTGTTGTATTTGTCTCCAACATGAGTTTCCAAGCATGTATCAATACCATCACTCAGACTGCCTATTTCCACCTCCGTAATGTCGCCTGATCTGCCTTTGCATCAGCTGATCTGTTGCTGAAACTCTCATTTATGTCTTTGATAGCACTACACATGACCTCTAGATCTCTACACTCTCCCAATTCTGGCTATTGAGGATCCCAGATTTTACCACTCCTCCATTGGCAGCCTCCAGCGGCCTAGGCCCTAACTTCTGGAACCGTTACATGGAATTATCATTCTCTTGAGCGATCTCAAGGTGATGTCATCGCCAAACCTAAAGCAATTGTACTTTTATATTTCTTAACCTTGCATCAATCATCTTTTTAACCAATCTACCTCACATGCTATTGAAGTACATGCACTATCTAATACCGCACAATTAAAAGATGTCTGCAACTGATACATTCATCACTGGATTAAAACTTCTTGTGACTATTATAATCTGTTCATTTTTATTATCATCATCTTCCTTAAAACTATTTTCTTCATATGTCATTTCAAAGATCCTCCTGTCCCTTCGCTCTGGGCAATTGCCTGCATAATGATACTTAGAATCACATCTAAAGAATTTATTTTCTTTTACTTGGGCATTTCTGGAATTCATTCACCCTTTATTACTTTTTCAATTTCATTTTCTGCTGATATAACTGGATTTGCTATACGTGCTTTCATCGCCATTCTGTCTATCTTTAATACGTCTGTTACATTGTCTGGTATCTGGAATATTTCAAAATCTGGTAACCATCGAGTCTTCTATTCTTTGTGTCACAGCAGAATGCCTCATTTGTCCCATGAAGGCTGATGGGAAAGACAGTTTTCCTGGGATATTTTAAGGCAGGATACGTCTGATCCAACAGGGTCTCCTTCTCACAGAACTGGATGTCAGTTTGGGCCAATTGCCTGTCCATACGAGACACCTAATCACAATCCCGTAATTTAAATGCTAGCACTGATCCAGGGATCCCCAACTTGAACTTTGTCAACCTTTTGTACAATTTGTTAAAGTCCATGAAATACTTTTCCATGACTGTCCATTTTCCGAAAGCAGTCAAATTCTCACCAGTCCTCATAGGAATTTAATGAATTAAACAGGTTATCTTTCTTGTAGTTTTCATCCAGGAGTTCTATTAGAAAGTTAAAATCTTCAACACTAGCCAACTGAGTGCCATCCATCTCAGAGAACACTTTACTTCTGATTTTATTTTATTTAGAAAGTGACAATGCCAAGGCCGTGCCTTGTTTTCTCTTTGCTAGAGTAGTAATCCATGCCCAAACATCAACCTCATTCATTCACTGATCATATATGAACATAAGAATTAGGAGCAAGAGTGGGCCACTTGGCCCCTTGAGCCTGCTCCACCATTCAACGAGATCATGGCTAATCTGATTGTACCCTCAACTCCACATTCCCACCAACCCCCGATAACCTTTCACCCCCTTGCTTATCAAGAATCTATCAATCTCTGCTTTAAAAATATTCAAGGGCTCTGCTTCCACTGCCTTTTGAGGAAGAGAGTTCCAAAGACTCACGACCCTCTGAGAGAAATAATTTCTCCTCATCTCTGTCTTAAATGGGCGACCCCTTATTTTTAAACAGTGACCCCTAGTTCTAGATTCTCCCATAAGAGGAAACATCTTTTCCACATCCACCCTGTCAAGACCCCTCAGTATCTTATATGTTTCAATCAAGTCATCTCTTACTCTTCTAAACTCCAGCAGATACAAATCTAGCCTGTCCAACCTCTTCTCAAAAGACAACCTGCCCATTCCAGGTGTTAGTCGAGTAAACCTTCTCTGAACTGCTTCCAACGCATTTATAGCCTTCCTTAACTAAGGAGACCAATACTGTATACAGTACTCCAGAAATGCAATTCCCCACCTTCTCCCCAAAGCCCTTCACATTCTTCCTTTTCAGATAATGATCCAATTCCCTCTTCAATGCCTCGATTGAACCTACCTCCACCACACTCTCAGGTAGTGCATTCCAGATCCGAACCATTCGCTCTGGGAAAGAGTTTTTCCGCAACATGTCATTGCTTCTTCTGCCAGTTACCTTAAACTGTCCCCTGAAGCATAACCTCCCTACTTTTGTATTCAATTCCTCTCGCAAAAAATAATAACTTTTATTAGCTTTCTTAATTACTTGCTGTACCTGCATACTAACCATTCATGCACTAGGCAGATCCCTCTGCATCTCAGAGCCCTGCAATCTCTCACCATTTAGATAATATGCTTCTTTTTTTCCTCCCTGCCAAAATGGACAATTTAACATTTTCCAACATTATACTCCATTTGCCAGATCTTTTCCCACTCACTTAACCAATCTATATCCCTTTGTAGCCTCCTTATGTCCTCTTCGCAACTTACTTTCCTACCTATCTTTGTGTCATCAGCAAATTCAGCAACCATACCTTCGGTCCCTTCATCCAAGTCATTTATGTAAATTGTAAAAAAGTTGAGGCCCCAGCACAGATCCCTGTGACATACCACTCGTTACATCTTTCCAACCAGAAAATGACCCATTAATGCCTACTCTCTGTTTCCTGTTAGCTAGCCAATCTTCTATGTTACCCCTGACACCATGAGATTTTATTTTCCGCAATAACCCTTGATGTGGCACCTTATCAAATGCCTTCTGGAAATCTAAGTACAGTACATCCACCGGTTCCCCATTATCCACAGCACATGTTACTTCTTCAAAGAACTCCAATAAATTGGTTAAACATGATTTCCCTTTCACCAATCCATGTTGACTCTTCCTGATTACCTTGAATTTTTCTAAGTGCACTTCTATAACGTCTTTAATAATAGTTTCTAACGTTTTACCTATGACGGATATTAAGCTAACTGGCCTGTAGTTTTCTGCTTCCTGTCTCCCTCCCTTTTTGAATAAAGTAGTTACATTGGCTATTTTCCAATCTAATGGAATCATCCCAGAATCTAGGGAATTTTGGAAAATTAAACCCAATGCATCAACTATCTCACTAGCCGCTTCTTTTCAGATCCTAGGATGAAGTCCATCAGGACCCAGGGACTTGTCAGCCTGCAGCTTCTACAATTTGTTCAGTACCACTTCCCTGGTAATTGTAATTTTCTTGAGTTCTTCCCTTCCATTTCCTGATTTACAGCTGTTTCTGGGATGTTACTTATATCATCTATCATGAAGACCGATGCAAAATACCTGTTCAGTTCATCTGCCATTTTAGTATTTTCCATTATTAATTCCCCAGACTCACTTTCTAAAGGACCAACGCTCACTTTGTCAACTCTTTTCTTTTTAAAATATCTATAGAAATTCGTACTATCCGTTTTTATATTTCTAGCTAGCTTTCTCTTGTACTCCAATGTTTCCCTCCTTATTAAACTTTGAGTCATTCTTTGCTGTTTTTTATATTCTGTCCAATCTTCTGACCTGCCGCCCATCTTTGTGCAATTATATGCTTTTTCTTTAAGTTTGATACTTTTTGAAAAAACGTTTTTAGTTAACCACGGGTGGTGGATCATCCCCTTGGAATTTTTCTTTCTTGTTGGAATGCATCTATTCTGTGTATTCTGAAATATCCCCGTAAATGTCTGCCACTGCATCTTTTTTTTGACCTATCCCTTAACCTAATTTGCCAGCTCACTTTAGCTAGCTCTGCTTTCATGCCCTCATAATTGCCCTTATTTAAGTTTAAAATACCACTGTGATTCATGACAACGCTTCGTCACCGCCGACGTCATCAGGATGTGCCGTGGTGCGCACATGCGCAGACAGTCTCCTGCCCTCTGCGCATGCGCTGCGGTCCGGCCTGCCAGGACCGTTTTGCGCATGCGCAGATGATGTCATCGCGTTACGTCGTCTTCCTCGGGCAACGCGCCATGTTGGCCTCTGCGCATGCATCAATCTTCGGATATTCACGCATGCGTCAAAGCTTCGGCGCGACTTTTTGAAAGTGGAAGGAGGAGAGGTTTCGTCGGGCATTTTCTCGCATTTTATCTGAATTATTTATTCGTTTTGGAGACTTGCTTCATTTTTATTAGACACAGGAGATTGTTCCAAGGTAAGTTGCTCTGCCTTTGTAAGCTGCTCTGAAAACAGTTCCATTGTCTGGGGCACCGCATGTTCTCCAGTCCCTGTTGTAAGTTGCTGTGTGCAGGCAGTACATGTGCTGCAACCTACCGCCTTAAAGGTCACTTTCGTTTTTGTAACGTTTTAATGGAGTGCATTCTGTATTTCTTATCTCATCTCATGTTTCCCATGTGGTCCCTTAATAGCCTTCCTGAACTTCAAACTTCGATCATGGCAACGTCAGTAGATTCCACAGAGCAGTTCCTTGCCACCTTCACAACCCAGGACAGGCTTGCCCCCAACTGCCGCTGGCGTGCATCTCAGACACCAACGACAACAGGCATGGCTGCTGCCATTGTGATTACAGAGGAACAGCCAAGGCCCCTCAGCCACAATGAAAAATACCGCTTGCTTTCAGATCAATTGTACCAGCTACAACAGGCCGTTCTGCAGAGTGGAACGGCAGCATTCATGAGGAGACTGGACTGGCTGCGGCAACAGACTCTCCGCTGGCAGCAAGGACTGGCTGATGAGATGGAGCCATTTACTGTCTAACGGGAATGTTGGAAACACAACACTCATGTATCCATGCACAGCAGTGCCTCGGATGCTTAATGAACTTAATAAAACTTCTCAATAATTAACCCCAGAATTGTTGAGGCTTTGTTTTGCATGCTATTTCCCCGACTTTGCAACTGCACTTCAGATATTCAACTGTGGTGGAGGGGTGGAGGTAGCGGGGTAGAGGAGGGGTGGGTGAAGAGGGGGATAGAGGGGTGGGTGAAGAGGGGGATAGAGGAGGGGGAAGGAGGGGTGGGTGAAGAGGGGGAGGGAGGGGTGGGGGAAGAGGGGGATAGAGGAGGGGGAAGGAGGGGTGGGTGAAGAGGGGGAGGGAGGGGTGGGTGAAGAGGGGGAGGTGAAGATGGAGAGGGGGGAGGGGTGGGGAGAGCAGGGAGGGGTGGAGAGAGGGAGCATGCAAAATGCAGGGACCAGACAGTTGCAATGCCTGAAGTACTGTGGAGAAGTAGGGGAGAAGCAACTGGATTGGGCATCCGCAGCTGGAGGGAACGGCTGAATGGAGAGGGCCGGAAGCGAGAGGCCGTAGAGAGCTGCAGGGAGCGAGTGTGCGAAGACCTTGGTGTCGCCAGGTCCAGGGACTGGCCGGTAAGTCTTTTGCTGTTGTGTTTCTGGCGCATGCTCCGCTGCTCACCCCCCACTCTCCCCCACCCCCGCCCTTCCCCCCCTCTCTCCCCTCCCCCCTCTCTCCCCTCCTCACCCCCCCTCTCCCCTTCCTCCCTCTCCCCTTCCTCCCTCTCCCCCTCCACCCGCTCTCCCCCCTCCCTCTCTCCCCTCCCACCACCCTCTCCCCCAGTTCTCCCTCTTCCCCCTCCCCCTCCCTCTTCCCCCTCCCTCTCTTCCCCCTCCCCCCACTCCCTCTTTTTCCCCCCTCCCCCCACTCCCTCTCTTTCCCCCCTCCCCCCACTCCCTCTCTTCCCCCCTCCCCCCACTCCCTCTCTTCCCCCCCTCCCACTCCATCTCCACCCCTCCCACTCCCTCTCCCCCCTCCCTCTCCCCCAGTTCTCCCTCTTCCCCCTCCCCCTCCCTCTCCCCCCTCCCTCTCTTCCCCCCTCCCCCCACTCCCTCTCTTTCCCCCCTCCCCCCACTCCCTCTCTTCCCCCCTCCCCCCACTCCCTCTCTTCCCCCCCCTCCCACTCCATCTCCACCCCTCCCACTCCCTCTCCCCCCTCCCCCTCCCTCTCTTCCCCCCCTCTCTTTTCCCCCCCTCTCTTTCCCCCCTCTCTCTCTTCCCCCCCTCTCTTTCCCCCCTCCCTCTCTTTTCCCCCTCCCTCTCTTCCCCCCTCTCTTTCCCCCCTCCCTCTCTTCCCCCCCTCTCTTTCCCCCTCCCTCTCTTTTCCCCCTCCCTCTCTTTTCCCCCCCTCTCTTTCCCCCCCTCCCTCTCTTCCCCCCCTCTCTTCCCCCCCCCCCCGCCGTCACCGTCAACGCTGCTCTCCCCGCCCCCTGCACTGCTCTCCCCGGCCCTCGCGCTGCTCTCCCCGGCCCCCGCACTGCTCTCTCACTCCGGCCATTGTATACTGCCACGTGTTCGTTAGGTTTCCTCTGTGTGATACTTTGAGCAGCGCCATCTTTAGTCCTGGCAGCTGCTACAGTCGCAATCTGTGACGTTTTAGTGGCACATGCTGTATTTGCGCAGGTGCCAAAACAGCGCCACCTACCGTTCGCATTGTCAACAAATCCGGTCTTAAAATACTAGTCTTAGGCCCACTCTTCTCTTGCTCAAACTGAATGTAAAATTCAGTCATGTTATGATTGCTGCTACCTAGGGGCGCCTTCACTATGAGGTCATTAATTAAGCCTATCGCGTTGCACAATACCAGGTTTAGTATAGCCTGCTCTCTCATTGGCTCCAGAGCATGTTGTTCCAAGAAACTATCCTGAAAACATTTTATGAACTCCTCATTGTAGACTACCTTTGCTCATCTGATTTTTCCGGTCTATATGACGATTAAAATCCCCCATGATTATTGCGCTACCTTTCTAACAAGCTCCCATTATTTCTTCCTTTATACCCCGTCCTACCATGTGGTTGCTTTTAGGGGGCCTGTACACCACTGCCACAAGTGACTTCATGAATTTATCAACTGCTGATATAGTTCAAATTCTGAGAATATTGGAGGGTGATCGTACCTCAACATTTTAAACTTGCTTTCTTTCATTTCCACAATGTCTGCCAGGATTTCAAGTTTTATGTCTAAAAGAAATAAATATTGCAGAATCTTTATTCCCTTACAAGCATTTATTTACAGAAATACACATTGTGTACTGTGCAACCTCCAACCATAAACCCCTGTTTTAGCATATTCCTATATATATGAGCTCAGGTGAGTCCCCAATTAATACCCATCACCTGAAATCATGTAACATACAATTTATATACTGTTAACACATTGGGCCTGTACTTATTATGAGTTCAGGCTTAGTTAGGAAAATCCCAGAAATCCCATGGCAGAAAAGTGAGGGCAACCATTTTATTCACTTATTCATTCACAAGATGTGAGCCATGCTGGCTGGCCAGCATTTATTGCCCATCCCTAATTGCCCTTGAAAAGTTGGTGGTGAGCCGCCTTCTTGAACTATTGCAGTCTGTGTGGTAAAGGTACTTCTACAGTGCCAGGGATGATGAAGGATCGGCGATATATTTCCAAGTCAGGATAGTGTGTGACTTGCAGGGGAACTTGGAGCTGGTTGTGTTCCCATGCGCTAGCTGCTCTTGTCCTTCTCAGTACTGGAGGTCTTGGGTTTGGAAGGTGCTGTTGAAGAAACCTTGGCAAGTTGCTGTCGTGCATCTTGTCGATGGTACACACTGCAGCCATGTAGTACGAGTAGTGGAGGGAGTGAATGCTAAACTTGATGAATGAGGTGCCAATTGAGCAGCCTGTTTCACCCTGGATAGTATCAGGGTGATAGGATCACTAATGTTCTTTAGGGAAGGAAATCTGCTGTCCTTACCTGGTCTGGCCTACATGTGACTCCACACCCACAGCAATGTGGTTAACTCTTACATGCACTCTGAAATGGCCTAGCAAGCCACTCAGTTGTACCTAACCGCTACGAAGTCAATAAAAAGGAATGAAACTAGACGGACCACCTGGCATCGACCTCGGCACCGGAAGCAACAATGGCAAACCCAGCCCTGTCGACCCTGCAAAGTCCTCCTTACTAACATCTTTGGGCTTGTGCCAAAGTTGGGAGAGCTGTCCCACAGACTAGTCAAGCAACAGCTTGACATAGTCATACTCACGGAATCATACCTTACAGACAATGTCCCAGACACTGCAATCACTATCCTCGGGTATGTCCTGTCCCACCGGCAGGACAGACCCAGCAGAGGTGGCGGCACAGTGGTATACAGTAGGGAGGGAGTTGCCCTGGGAGTCCTCAACATCGACTCCGGACTCCATGAAGTCTCATGGCATCAGGTCAAACATGAGCAAGGTAACCTCTTACTAACTACCACTTACCGCCCTCCCTCAGCTGATGGGTCAGTACTCCTCTGTGTTGAACACCACTTGGAGGAAGCACTGAAGGTGGCAAGGGCACAAAATGTACTCTGGGTGGGGGACTTCAATGTCCATTACCAAGAGTGGCTCGGTAGCACCACTACTGACCGAGCTGGCCGAGTACTAAAGGACATAGCTGCTAGACTGGGTCTGCGGCAGGCGGTGGGAGAACCAACAAGAGGGAAAAACATACTTGACCTCGTCCTCACCAATCTGCCTACTGCAGATGTTTCTGACCATGACTGTATTGGTATGAGTGAGCACCGCACAGACCTTGTGGAGACGAAGTCCCGCCTTCACATTGACGATACCCTCCTTCGTGTTGTGTGGCACTATCACCGTGCTAAATGGGATAGATTTCGAACAGATCTAGCAATGCAAAACTGGGCATCCATGAGGCGCTGTGGGCCATCAGCAGCAGCAGAATTGTACTCAACCATAATCTGTAACCTCATGGCCCGGCATATCCCCCACTCTACCATTACCACCAAGCCAGGAGACAAACCCTGGTTCAATGAAGAGTGCAGGAGGGCATGCCAGGAGCAGCACCAGGCATACCTCAGAATGAGGTGTCAACCTGGTGAAGCTACAACCCAGGACTACTTGCATGCCAAACTGCATAAGCAGCATGCAATAGACAGAGCAAAGCGATCCCATAACCAACGGATCAGATCTAAACTCTGCAGTCCTGCCACATCCAGTTGTGAATGGTGGTGGACAATTAAACAACTAACTGGAGGAGGTGGCTCCACAAATATCCCCTCCTCAATGATGGGGAGCCCAGCACATCAGTGCGAAAGTTAAGGCTGAAGCATTTGGAACAATCTTCAGCCAGAAGTGCCGAGTTGATGATCCATCTTGGCCCCCTCCTGAAGTCTCCAGCATTATAGATGAAAGACGTCAGCCAATTCGATTCACTCCGCGTGATATCAAGAAATGACTGAAGGCACTGGATACTGCAAAGGCTATGGGTCCAGACAATATTCCGGCAATAGTACTGAAGACCTGTGCTCCAGAACTTGCTGCACGCCTCGCCAAGCTGTTCCAGTATAGCTACAACACTGGCATCTACCCGGCAATGTGCAAAATTGCCCAGGTATGTCCTGTACACAAAAAGCAGGACAAGTCCAACCCGCCAATTACCGCCCCATCAATCTACTCTCAATCATCAGTAAAGTGATGGAAGGTGTCATCAACAGTGCCATCAAGCAGCACTTGCTTAGCAATAACCTGCTCAGTGATACTCAGTTTGGGTCCGCCAGGGTCACTCATCTCCTGACCTCATTACAGCCTTGGTTCAAACATGGACAAAAGAGGTGAACTCAAGAGGTGAGGTGAGAGTGACTGCCCTTGACATCAAGGCAGCATTTGACCGAGTATGGAATCAAGGAGCCCTAGCAAAACTGAAGTCAATGGGAATCGGGGGAAAATTCTCTGCTGGTTGGAGTCATACCTAGTGCAAAGGAAGATGGTTGTGGTTGTTGGAGGTCAATCATCTGAGCTCCAGGACATCATTGCAGGAGTTCCTCAGGGTAGTGTCCTGGGCTCAACCATCTTCAGCTGCTTCATCAATAACCTTCCTTCAATCATAAGGTCAGAAGTGGGGATGTTCGCTGATGATTGCACAATGTTCAGCACCATTCGCGACTCCTCAATTACTGAAGCAGTCCGTATAGAAATGCAGCAAGACCTGGACAATATCCAGGCTTGGGCTGATAAGTGGCAAGTAACATTTTCACCACATCAGTGCCAGGCAATGACCAACTCCAACAATTTTCCTTCAACAGCCAACACCATGAACGGCGTCATCGAGGCCACCCCCACCATGCAATTTGGTGGCGGGGCGGCCAGACGCTGTGCAGATGCAAAGTGCCCGGCAGGCGCAAGAGAATCTAATCATCTCCCCTTGACATTGAATGGCATTACTGTCGCTGAATCACCCACTATCTACATCCTCGGCACTACCATTGACCAGAAACTGAACTGAGTAGCCATATAAATACCGTGGCTACAAGAGCAGGTCAGATGCTAGGAATCCTGTGACTAGCAACTCACCTCCTGACTCCCAAAGCCTGTCCACCATCTACAAGGCACAAATCAGGAGTGTGATGGAATACTCTCCACTTACCTGGATGTGTGCAACTCCAACAAACTCAAGAAGCTCGATACCATCCAGGACAAAGCAGCCCGCTTGATTGGCACACCATCCACAAACATTCTCTCCCTCCACCACCGATGCACAGTGGCATCTACAAGATGCACTGCAGCAATGCACCAAGCCTCCTTAGACAGCATCTTCCAAACCCGCGACCTCTGCCACCTCGAAGGACAAGAGCAGCAGATGCATGGGAACACCACCACCTGCAAGTTCCCCTCCAATCCACACACCATCCTGACTTGGAACTATATCGCCGTTTCTTCACTGTCACTGGGTCAAAATCCTGGAACTCCCTTCCTAACAGCACTGTGGGTGTACCTACCTCACATGGACTGCAGCAGTTCAAGAAGGCAGCTCACCACCACCACTTTCTCAAGGGAAATTAGGGATGGGCAATAAATGCTGGCATAGCCAGCGACACCCACATCCCATGAATGAATAAAAAAAAACTTCTTGAGTGCTGTTGAAGCTGCACTCATTTAGATCACACTCCATCACATGCCAGGACCTCCATCATAATACTGACTCATGCCTTTTAGGTGGTAGACTTTGGAAAGTGAGTCACTTGCTGCATATTCTTACCTGCTTTTGTAGCCGCAGTATTTATATGGCTGGTCCAGTTTCTGGTTAATAATGACCCCCGGGATGTTGATGGTGCGGTATTTCATGGTGGTAACTAAATGTCAATGTAGTTCGGCTCTCTCTTTTGACTTGGAGGGGAACGTAGAAAAACATGGGTATGGTCATTGCTTGACACTTGTGTAGCTCGAATGCTATTTGCCATTCATCAACCCACATCTGGATGTTGTCCAGGTCCCGCTTCATGTGCAGATGGACTGCTTTCATTATCTGAGTGAATGAAACTTTGCAATCATTCGTGAAATGTCCCCACTTCTGACCTGATGTTGAGGGAAGATCATTGATGAAGCAGCTGAAGATGGTTGGGCCTTGGACACTGCTCTGAGGAACTCCTGCAGCAATGCCCTGGGGTTGAGATGATTGGCCTCCAACAACCACAACTACAAACATCTTCCTTTGTGCTCAGTATTGTTAATTGTGTCTTGGTTGTGTTTAATTATTTGAATGTGGCGGGTGCTAATTGGGGGTCTTACTTGAGCACATACAAGGAGACACTTACTGAAACTGAGTGGTGGTTTGATTAAGGAGTTAGATGTTTGTAATCTTTTACTCTGCAAAAATAAATGTAATACTGAGAAAAGACTGGCTCCAGTTTCATCCTTAAACAACAGGCTTTCTCAAATAGAACAGGTATGACTCCAGCCAATTGAGAATTTTCCATCAATTCCTGTTGACTTCAATCTTAAGGGCTCCTTGGTGCTATACCTGTCAATTGCTGTCTTGATGTCAAGTACAGTAACTCTCACCTCACCTCTGGAATTCAGCTCTTTTATCCATGTTTGACCCAAAGTCTGGAGCCACATGCTAAGCCCTTTCAAAGGACAAATGGACAACCACATTGCCATGGGTCTGGAGTCACATCTATGTCAGACCAGGTAAGGATAGCAGTTTTATTTCTCTAAGGAACATTAATGAACCAGTTGGGTTTTTTAAAAAATCTGATCGCTTCATGGTCACACTGGGGGATAGTGGTAATGTCACTGGGCTAGCAATCCAGAGGCCCAGGCTCATGCTCTGGGGATATGGGTTCAAATCCCACCATGGCAGCTGATGGAATTTAAATTCAATTAATAAATCTGGAATTTTAGAAAAACTAGTCTCAGTAATGGTGACCATGAAACCATTTTCGATTGTCATAAAAACTCCTCTGATTTAGTAATTTCCTTGAGGGAAGGAAATCTGCCTTCAGACCCACAGCAATGCGGTTGACTCTTAAACAATTTTTTTTATTCATTCATGGGGATGTGGGCATCGCAGGCTAAGCCAGCATTTATTGCCCATCCCTAATTTCCCTTGAGAAGGTGGTGGTGAGCTGCCTTCTTGAACCGCTGCAGTCCATGTGGGGTGGATGCACCCATAGTGCTGTTAGGAAGGGAGTTCCAGGATTTTGGCCCAGCGACAGTGAAGAAACTGCGATATAGTTCCAAGTCAGGATGGTGTGTGGCTTGGTGGGGAACTTGCAAGTGGTGGTGTTCCCATGCTCTGCTGCCCTTGTCCTTCTAGGTGGTGGAGGTCACAGGTTTGGAAGGTGCTGTCTAAGGAGCCTTGGTGCATTGCTGCAGTGCATCTTGTAGATGGTACACACTGCTGCCACTGTGTGTTTGTGGTGATGGGAGTGAATGTTTGTGGGTGGGGTGCCTATCAAATGGGCCACTTTGTCCTGGATGGTGTCGAGCGTCTTGAGTGTTGTTGGAGCTACACCCATCCAGGCAAGTGAAGAGTATTCCATCACACTCCTAACTTGTTCCATGTAGATGGTGGACAGGTTTTGGGGAGTCAGGAGGTGAGTTACTCGCCACAGGATTCCTAGCCTCTGACCTGCTCTTGTAGCCACAGTATTTATCTGGCTATTCCAGTTTATTTTCTGGTCAATGGTAACCCCCAGGATGTTGATAGTAGGGGTTTCAATGATTGTAATGCCATTGAATGTAAAGGGGAGATGGTTAGATTCTGTCTAAGATGTTTGAGGTGGTCATTGCCTGGCATTTATGTGGCACGAATGTTACTTGCCACTTATCAGCCCAAGCCTGGATATCGTCCGGGTCATGCTGCATTTCAACATAGAGTGCTTCAGTATCTGAGGAGTCACGAATGGTACTGAGCATTGTGCAATCATCAGCGAACATCCCCACTTTGACCTTGTTATTGAAGGAAGGTCATTGATGAAGCAGCTGAAGAGGGTTGGGCCTAGGACACTATCCTGAGGAACTCCTGCAGTGATGTCCTGGAGATGAGGTGATTGACCTCCAACAACCACAATCATCTTCCTTTGCGTTAGGTATGACTCCAACCAGTGGAGAGTTTTCCCCCTGGTTCCCATTGACTTCAGCTTTGCTAGGGCTCCTTGATACCATACTCAGTCAAATGCTGCCTTGATGTCAAGGGTAGTCACTCTCACCTCACCTCTTGAGTTCGCCTCTTTTGTCCATGTTTGAACCAAGGCTATAATGAGTTTAGGAGCTGAGTGGCCCTGGCGGATCTAAAACTGAGCGTCACTGAGCAAGTTATTGCTGTGTAAGTGCCGCTTCATAGCACTGTCGATGACAGCTTCCATCACTTTACTGATGATTGAGAGTAGGCTGATGGGGCAATAATTGGCCAGATTGGACTTGTCCTGCTTTTTGTGTACAGGACATACCTAGGCAATTTTCAACATTGCTGGGTAGATGCCAGTGTTGTAGCTGTACTGGAACAGCTCGGCTAGGGGCGGGGCAAGTTCTGGAGCACAGGTCTTCAGTACTGTTGCCGGAATATTGTCTGGGCCCTGTAGCCTTTGCAGTATCCAGTGCCTTCAGTCGTTTCTTGATATCACACGGAGTGAATTAAATTGGCTGAAGTCTGGCAACGGTGATGCTGGGGACTTCAGGAGGAAGTCGAGATGGATTATCAACTTGGCACTTCTGGCTGTAGATTGTTGCAAATGCTTCAGCCGTATGTTACGGCCAGGTGCGAAAGGTGTCTAAGGGTCAGTTATTATCTTCACCTGGTCTTATTGTAACAGGGTTTAATTTTAAACACATTGTGTTTTGAGCTCCCCCTTTGTGAATCCTTGTTCACAGATTTCCAATTATAAGACAAAGAAACCAATTCACACACGTTTTCTGAGGTTTAAAGAAAAAAGATGAAATTATATTAAAACTTAAACTTAAACTCTAATATGGTTTACGCCTATGGATATACAATGCCCCATGCTAGCATGCACACGTGATACATCCATACAAATAGGGACAGAAAAGAGCAGAAGAAAAAATAAAATGGAGGGGTTTGAGGCAATATAAGAAGAGTTTCTTGTTCACTGTGCTTTGAGCTCACTTGATTGTAGGTAGTTTTCCTATTCATCGGGGCCCAGTGTTGTTCTTAAACCTTGTTCATGTGTTTTCACTAATTTCAGTTCCATGGGAAAGAGATGGAGGCAGGCAGGACTGGAGAGGAGGTTCTGTTCCAACCAGGAACACACAACTTCTTCCATTCCAATTGTTTTTTTTCAATTTAAAACTCTCCCAAGTGGTCACGTGACCAACTGGTTTGACGAGGCCTCTTCTGTGCATTGGGGCAGGGACTGGTTCCTCATTGTTCCAACACTGTCTGGTACTATGCAAATGTCTTTCCAGTCAATGGCTTGCAATTTTAAGTTTTAATGTGGCAAAATAATGTGTGCCTCAATCTTGGTAGGTGGGGGGTGCTTGCCTGAGACTTATCTTTTGCACTGATGTGCTGGGCTCCCCCATCATTGAGGATGGGGA
Organism: Heterodontus francisci; assembly: GCF_036365525.1. NCBI lineage: Eukaryota > Metazoa > Chordata > Chondrichthyes > Heterodontiformes > Heterodontidae > Heterodontus > Heterodontus francisci. The sequence continues at coordinate 44,737,467 of NC_090385.1, read as the reverse complement.
TATTTGTGGAGCCACCTCTTCCAGTTAGTTGTTTAATTGTCCACCACCTTTCAAGGCTGAATGTGGCAGGACTGCAGAGCTTAAATCTGATCGCTTAGCTCTATCTATCGCATGCTGCTTATGCAGTTTGGCATTCAAGTAGTCCTGGATTGTAGCTTCACCAGGTTGACACCTCATTTGAGGTATGCCTGGTGCTGCTCCTGGCATGTCTTCCTACACTCTTCATTGAACCAGGGGTGGTCTCCCAGCTTGCTGATAACGGTAGAGTGGGGGATATGCTGGGCCATGAGGTTACAGATTATGTTTGAGTACAATTCTGTTGCTGCTGATGGCCCACAGCACCACATGAATGCCCAGTTTTGCATTGCTAGATCTGTTCGAAATCTATCCCATTTAGCACGGTGGTAGTGCCAAGAACATGATGGACGGTATCCTCAATGTGAAGGTGGGACTTCGTCTCCACAACAACTGTGCGGTGGTCCGTCCTACCAATACAGTCATGGACAGATGCATCTGCGGTAGGCGGATTGGTGAGGACAAGGTCAAGTATGTTTTACCCTCTTGTTGGTTCCCTCACTACCTGCCGCAGACCCAGTCTAGCAGCTATGTCTTTTAGGGCTCGGCTAGCTCAGTCAGTAGTGGTGCTGCCAAGCCACTCTTGGTGATGGACATTGAAGTCCCCCACCCAGAGTACATTCTGTGCCCTTGCCACCCTCAGTGCTTCTTCCAATTGGTGTTCAACATGGAGGAGTATTGATTCATCAGCTGAGGGAGGGTGGTAGATGGTAATCAGCAGGAGGTTTCCTTGCCCATGTCTGACCTAATGCCATGAGACTTCATGGGGTCCAGAGCCAATGGGAGGACTCCCAGGGCAACTCCCTCCCCACTGTGCGGCCACCTCTGGTGGGTCTGTCCTATCGGTGGGACAGGGCATACCCGAAGATGGCGATGGCGGTGTCTGGGACATTGTCTGTAAGGTATGTTTTCGTGACTATGACAGTGTTAGGCTGTTGCTTGACTAGTCTGTGGTACAGTTCTCCCAACTTTGGCACAAACCCCCCCAGATGTTAATAAGGAGAACATTGCAGGGTCAACAGGGCTGGGTTTGCCGTTGTCATTTCGGGTGTCTGGGTCGATGCCGGGTGGTCCATTCGGTTTCATTCTTTATTGACTTTGTAGCGGTTAGATACAACTGAGTGGCTTGCTAGGCCATTTCAGAGGGCATTTCAGAGTCAACCACATTGCTGTGGGTCTGGAGTCACATGTAGGCCAGACCAGGTAAGGACAGTAGATTTCCTTCCCTAAAGGACATTAGTGAACCAGATGGGTTTTGGCAACAGTTGACAATGGTTTCATGGCCATCATAGCTTTTTTAATTCCAGATTTATTAATTGAATTCAAATTCCATCTTCTGCTGTGGTGGGATTTGAACCCATGTTCCCAGAGCAATACCCTGGGTCTCTGGGTTACTAGTCCAGTGACAATATCACTTTGCCACCGCCTCCCCTAATGCCCTCTGAAATGGCCCAGCAAGCCACTAAGTTATACCAAACCTCTAGAGAAAAGTCTAAAAGGAATGAAACTGGATGGCCTAGGCACCGGAAAGGGAACATAGAACCCTGTTGACCCTACAAAGTTCTCCTTACTAACATCTGGGGGCTTGTGCCAAAGTTGGGAGAGCTGTCCCACAGACTAGTCAAGCAACAGCCTGACTTAATCATACTCACGGTATCGTACCTTACAAACACTGTCCCATTACCATTCCTGGGTATGCCCTGTCCCACCGACACCACCACCTTCTCAAGGGAAATTAGGAATGAGTAATAAATGCTGGCCTAGCCAGCAAAACCCACATCCTGTGAAAGATTTAAAAAAAAATTACTAACATTATTAATTCTGTCATTATGGGATTTGGATTCATGTCTCTGGATTATTAATCCAGGTCTCTGGATTACTGGACCAGTAACATAAGCACCAAGCTACTCTAACACCTACCCCATTACACCTTATTAAATGTAATAAATCTCAACACATGGAAATTGAACAGTCCTCAGGTGCAGCAATGAGGAAAATTGGTCCTCTTATGATCTATGAATGCCTCAAATTCAGTTCATGTGTGAACGGAAGGAGAGGAGATTTCCAGTTCATCAGTCAAGGATGAATTCAAATCCAGATCCTACAGCAGTAAAGGAAGCAATCTAACCACTGGAGGGTCCCAGTAGTTTGCAGTTTAGAATAAATTCAGCATATGTCTTGCCTGTCTATACTATGCATTAATGCAAACTGTGCATTAATGCAGACTCCCCAGTACTGTGTGGCACTTCATTTCTGATAAATGAGCTTAATCAGTTTGTATTAAAAAAGCTGAGCAGAGAGTGCTTCTAGGTCACCCAGTTGAAGACTGGCAGACAGACAGCTTTTTCCTTCGGCTGTCATATTTTCATTCCTTATCTAATTTTACTGTCAACTCCAGTTTCTGATTAAGGAAGCGAGTTAGACAGCATCTGTCAGGCATTTTCTCTGACACATCAATTGGGTGCACACATTACCTTAAATATCAGGTAGCAGACTGTACAAAACGCCCCTGGGAGATTAATATTTCAGTCCCTGGCAGATCTGTGGACATTTTTCTATTTGTGTTTATTGTTGAATTCAGTTTAAGGTGAAAATTAATCTCTCCTGACAAAACTGCTACACAACTTGCTCCAAGGCTTTTCTACTAAATGGCTGTGGGAAGCAGGTCCTGGCCAACTTGCCCTCTATATTAGTAGATAATAACAGACCGGGGGCTTGAAGATCTGTGGTATTGCTCTACTGCTATAATTATGGTGAAGAAGGCATCATGCCTGACACTGCTGAGCTCAGATCATTTGAGTAAAACAGAGGGGTGCACACACCAGTATTGGTATATCTTCGGCACGTGCTAGGGAGAGGCAGCAAAAGGCAATGCTTGCCAATCATTTAAGAGTAAATGCAGTAAGACCACATCAAACTTCAGAACACATTTGAAATTGGCTTTTTTTATAAGAGGGCTGATCAATTATCTAATTTTCGTGCCTTATTTCCATGCATTTAAGCTAAATGTCCAGGAATAGGTAACAGGTTTAAAAGTCCCAACCATTCCCATCAACATAAGAGTTTTATCCCAGCCCGACCTGTCTGTTCTCTGGGTCCTGTACCATTTAATGGACCTCCCATTTTTCAGATGAACAGCTTACGTAGGCTCTCCTAATCTTTCAATGAATTCCATGCATCTTCATCTTAATGCTAGGAGGGCACGGAATTCTAAAATATTTTTATTTTGACTCAGCTCAGGAGGTAGCAGCACTACAATGTTTTGACATTGTCATGGTGCTTTTTGTGTGCAATTTGGAGTGTGGAAAATGGTTAGAGTCAGCATGATGTCCAGGTTTAATTAGATCTTAGGTTTATTTAGCAATCAGGCAGACTGCAAAAGGCAGTGGCAGCATCTTCTGTATGATTGAGGGACTGAGTGGAGGAGAAATAATAGAAAAAGGATGGAACTAGTCCTGAGATTTGTGGAGGATTCTCGATTGAACCTCTGTATGTTCTCAGGACCCAAAATGTTGAGTATAGCCTGATCCAAACAGACACAGTAAATAAAGGCAACTCTGGGCTAAAGTGTTGCATACTGAGCATCAACAATAAAGCAAAGGCTGCACTGCTCACACTGACTGAAGTCTTCTCTTTGTAATTATTTGTAGCCATTTGCCATAATGTTATTATTAATTAATGAATGAAAAGTCAAAAGTTTCTGCAATTCTTCCTGCAAATTTTATCCTTTGCAGAAATAAAGTTATTACATTCTAAATTAATTTGAATTTTTAAAAATAATTAATTATAGCTGGTGAAAACCATGTGCCAGGAAGTTGTAATGACATCAGTTAAAGCAAACTATCATTTCCCATCTCAATTCTATAATTATATTTGACTACATTTAATATTTTGGTGAAGGGTCTAACATGCAAAATATTCATCAGCATTTTTCATTACAAAAATTGGCAAGCTGTTCTGTAGTTTCATAATGTTCTATTGTTATCTATATCATCAAAAGTCTCGTATTTAGTGTAGTTATGGCATTCAAAGGGAATCATACTTGAATGTGGACTTAAGAAGCATTGCTCCCCAAAGCCATCACCTGACCGGCATGGCTCCCCAAAGCCATCTCCTGACCAGCATTGATCCCCAAAGCCATCTCCTGACCAGCATTGATCCCCAAAGCCATCACCTGACCGGCATGGCTCCCCAAAGCCATCTCCTGACCAGCATTGATCCCCAAAGCCATCTCCTGACCGGCATTGCTCCCCAAAGCCATCTCCTGACCGACATTGCTCCCCAAAGCCATCTCCTGACCGGCATTGCTCTCCCGAAACATCTCCTGACCGGCATTGCTCCCGAAAGCCATCTCCTAACCGGCATTGCTCTCCCGAGCCATCACCCGACCAACATTGCTCCCCAAAGCCATCACCTGACCGACATTGCTCCCCAAAGCCATCAACTGGTCAACATTGCTCCCCAAAGCCATCACCTGACCAACGGTGCTCTCTTGAGCCATCATCTGAGCGACATTGCTCCCCAAAGCCATCTCCTGACCAGCATTGCTCCCCCGAGCCATCACCTGACCGACATTGCTGCCCCGAGCCATCACCTGACCGGCATTGCTCCCCAAAGCCATCACCTGACCGACAGTACTCCCCCGAGCCATCACCTGACCGGCATTGCTCCCCAAAGCCATCACCTGACCGACAGTACTCCCCCGAGCCATCACCTGCCCGGCATTGCTCCCCAAAGCCATCTCCTGCCTGGCATTGCTCCTCCTGAGCCATCACCTGATTGGCATTGCCCTCCTGAGCCGTCACTTGACCGGCATTGCTCCCCAAAGTCATCTCCTGCCTGGCATTGCTCCTCCCGAGCCATCTCCTGACCGGCATTGCTCTCCCGAGCCATCACCTGACCGGCATTTCTCCCCAAAGCCATCACCTGCCTGGCATTGCTCTCCTACGCCGTCACCTGACCGGCATTGCTCCCCAAAGACGTCACTTGACCGGCATTGCTCCCCAAAGCCATCTCCTGCCTGGCATTGCTCCTCCTGAGCCATCACCTGATTGGCATTGCCCTCCTGAGCCGTCACTTGACCGGCATTGCTCCCCAAAGTCATCTCCTGCCTGGCATTGCTCCTCCCGAGCCATCTCCTGACCGGCATTGCTCTCCCGAGCCATCACCTGACCGGCATTTCTCCCCAAAGCCATCACCTGCCTGGCATTGCTCTCCTACGCCGTCACCTGGCGGGCATTGCTCCCCAAAGACGTCACTTGACCGGCATTGCTCCCCAAAGCCATCACCTGACCGGCATTGCTCTCCTGAGCTATCATATGGCAGTATAGCAAAAATAAAATTATCTGTTTAGTTCCTAGTCAAGGCTCCAATTAGGTAAATGTGACTGAATGAAAAAGCAGCAAAAGGTACCAATGAGGAATGAACTACAGGCAGAAAAATCAACTAATTAAATGCTTCAGTTTTATTTTCAAAGTTGTCATTCACCAATATGCAACAACCACAAAATTGAACAGTCAAATCTTTCAGCTGATTTCCTCACACTGCAGCTAGAAATAACAATCATTACATAACACGGCAAAGATATATGTCATGGTCCTGTAGTTTTTATTTGTGAATATGTGGTTTGCCTTTAAGGCTTGCAAAGGATCAGTATTGCTTTAAGAACCTCACAAGTTATAGGAAGGTGCATTTTCGTTGCCTTAGAAACAGCCATTTGGAGACTGTGATTCAAAGGGTGCATTCTCGTCACCATAGATACAGCCACTGGGAGTGAGTATTAAGCGATACATTTGTTACAATTCAATTTTGAGTTGGCTTTTTAGTTGAAGACAGTTTGTTCTAACAGAACACAGACACAGAGACACAGACAGCTGTGGTGACAGCACCTGAAAAAAAAAGAGCTCTCAATGATTTAAATTGAAGGACTAGGCTTTTAGTCTGTTTAATTATTATCTCTCAAAATTCTAAAAAAGTCAAGCCAAAACAGAGATCTCTGGTCATTTAAATTGAAGAAAGGGAAGTTAGACTGTGACAATCTTTTATCCCTCAAAAACTCTAAAGTCAGTTTGATTCTAGCGGAAGTATTTGCAAGTCGTTAATTGTTGAAATTTGCTGGAGAAGGAAAGCATTACCTACTGTTGAAGTTAGACTATGGACTGTTCTACTGTGGACGAACCTTATCTCCTGCATCGGACGACTGTGAGGACTTCAAGCAACATTCTGTGAGGACTTCAAGCAACATTGGACTGTAAATTTGTAAAGACTAATTTTTTCTATTTTAAATGTTGTTTATATCTTCATAGTGTTTAAGAATTTAGTTCTTCTAATTAAAGAGTTAATTTATTGATTTAAAGACATCTGGTTTGGTTAGCCTCATTCAGAGGTTAATAGATGGTACAACTTGGCTGGGTCTTTCTTTAATTTGGAAAGTTTTAAATTATATGTTAGGCGATCTGTGGAGCAACGGGATTGATTTAACAAAAACAAGAAATGCTGGAATCACTCAGCAGGTCTGGCAGCATCTGTGGAAAGAGAAGCAGAGTTAACGTTTCGGGTCAGTGACCCTTCTTCGGAACTGACAAATATTAGAAAAGTCACAGATTATAAACAAGTGAGGTGGGGGTGGGGCAAGAGATAACAAAGGAGAAGGTGCAGATTGGACCAGGCCACATAGCTGACCAATGGTGTGTTGAAAGACAAAGCATTAGTACAGATTAGGTGTGAATACACTGAATATTGAACAGCAGCAAGTGCAAACCTGAAGAAAAACAACCTGAAAAAAACAATGGGTAAGCAAACTGAACAAACTAAGATGAAATGAAATAAATGCAAAAAAAATTGTAAAAAATGTAAAAAGGAATGTAAAAAAAGGAAGAAAAAATAACTAAAAATGAAAGTAAAATGGGGGGCTGTCATGCTCTGAAATTATTGAACTCAATGTTCAGTCCGGCAGGCTGTAGTGTGCCTAATCGGTAGATGAGATGCTGTTCCTCGAGCTTGCGTTGATGTTCACTGGAACACTGCAGCAATCCCAGGACAGAGATGTGAGCATGAGAGCAGGGGAGAGTGTTGAAATGGCAAGCAACCGGAAGCTCAGGGTCCTGCTTGCGGACTGAGCGGAGATGTTCCGCAAAGCGGTCACCCAGTCTGCGCTAGGTCTCCCCAATGTAGAGGAGACCACACTGTGAGCAGCGAATACAGTATACTACATTGAAAGAAGTACAAGTAAATCGCTGCTTCACCTGAAAGGAGTGTTTGGGGCCTGGGATAGTGAGGAGAGAGGAGGTAAATGGGATTGATTTAACAGTGTGTTTCTCCCACCACAATCAGAATCGTATATTTTTATTGGGGGCTTTGACTGCAGCGGTCGGTCGGAACATATACAGTTCTGAAAATAAATCATCAATTGATTATTTAATGTTAGAACTGCTGGCAAGAAGTTTCCTCCATAAAGGCAAGCCCTTCTATCTGGGCCTGAGATTTGAGTTGAAATATCACCCAGATCTGGGTGCTGAAAATGCCCAATAGTGTATATAAATGTTATGTGTGAGTGAAAAGCACCATTAGAGTCACTTTTTTTCACTGCTTCTGTGGAACTACAATACCCAAAGTTTACCATGCCAACCCATTTCACATGACAATCAGGAATTCTAGTTCTAGCAGAGAAAACCGTACTGGAGATCTCAGGCTATCTGTGAGCAATGCCATGTGATCTACTAGTTTTATATTGATACAAAAAGTCTTGTGATCAGTAGAGAACAAAAAAATGGTGCAAGCAGGTGGAGGGGGTTATTTTGGTCAAAAGGTTTAAACAGGCACTAAATAGGTGCCATGCTTATAAGACTAACCTCTTTGAAAGTCTGGATTTAACATACAATTTTGGTTCTGCTGGTTATTGGGTTTTGCTGGTTATCATAATTTAAACTTGCCTAGAGGTGTTAAACAGACACTTGCAAGCTTCGCACTGAAGTGCTGATTAGATGAAATTTTTGTGGACACTATTTGTAGCCTTCTTGCATCCACTACCACTCGATGTGAACACCCACGGTGGCACAGTAGCAGGTTGCAGGATGACGTGGGGACCAAGGGAGAGGGAGCACAAGTTCTTGAATGTGGCACTGGAGGTCCGAGTGGAGGGGGACCAGAGGAGGAGGAGGGATGTGTTGTACTTGTATGGGGGAAGAATGCCATCTTGGCCTCCTGCACCTTTCTCCTGCAGCTGCTGGTGCTGCTCTGCCTGGCCTCATGTCCTCCTCCTATTCCTTTTCTAGACCAAGGGGGAGCCCCTAGCAAGATGCCCATGACCAAGCACTCCTTTTCTCCTGCTACAAGGTGTTTTTTTTTCAGTGAAGTCCTCAGACAATTTCCAGAATAAATGTTGCTTGAGCATTGGTGACATCTTGATGAAGTGTCCCAGAAAGTCTCCTGATGTGTTTCAAAAGTCCCTTTCATAAGTCCAGCAACAATGAAGATGAAATGGTGAGAAGCCCTTTAAATAGTACTTGAAACTGAGATAAACAGCATGCTTATTTCCAAACAACTGGTCACTGTTAGGACCAAAATGCCATGCAGCCTCTTTAATGAGTGCTAGCAGGTATTTTAAGTGCAAATTAGCTGTGTAACGAGCCTCCGGGTGGCCGTTCCTAGCACTTCCTTCAACTCATTTATCAGCCACATAAATACTGTGCCTAAAAGAGCAGGTCAGAGGCTGGGAATCTGCAGTGAGTGACTCACCTGATTCCTCAAAGCCTGTCCACCATCTACAAGTCAGAAGTGTGATGGAATACTTTCTAGTTTTTAAAAAAATTTATTTATTTAGAGATACAGCACTGAAACAGGCCCTTCGGCCCACCGAGTCGGTGCCGACCAACAACCACCCATTTATACTAACCTTACAGTAATCCCATATTCCCTACCACCTACCTACAGTAGGGGCAATTTACAATGGCCAATTTACCTATCACCTGCAAGTCTTTGGCTGTGGGAGGAAACCGGAGCACCCGACGAAAACCCACGCGGTCACAGGGAGAACTTGCAAACTCTGCACAGGCAGTACCCAGTTGACATCATCCAGGACAAAGCAGCTCACTTGATTGGCATCACATCCACCACCTTAAATAGTCACTCCCTCCACCACTGGCACATAGTGGCTGCAGTGTCCGTCTACAAGACGTACTGCTGCAACTTGCCAAAGCTTCTTCGACAGCACCTGCCAAACCTATGATCTCTACCACCTAGAAGGACAAGAACAGCAAACATGTGGAGATACCACCAGCTGCAATTTCTCTTCCAAGTAAAACACCATCCTGACTTGGAAATATGTTGCTGTTCTTCACTGTCACTGAACCAAAATCCTGGAACTCCCTCCCGAATAACACTGTGGGTGTATCCTCACCGCATGGACTGTGGTGGTTCAAGAAGGTGACTCACCACCACCTTCTCGAGAGCAATTAAGGATGAGAAATAAATTCTGGCTTTACCAGCGATGCCCACATCCATGAATGAATTAATAAAAGGAATCTTGCGCTAAACATGGGCTAAACCAACGTTCAGCTTAAGACCTCAACTTGGCCAAGTATTCAATAAAAATCACCCTGAAATGTTTTCCAGAATTGATCCTGCAGCCCACTACCCTCAGCCACAGGAACATCTGCATTGCTACCCTCAGCCCCTGACCTTAGCTTCAAGAGCACTTGCATTGCCAACTTCATCTCCAGTAATGCCTGGTTTTGGCCCCAGAAATAATCACTCCCATGGCCTCAGCACCAGGAAATGCCTCTGCTCACCTCAGGCCCCAGACAATGTAACTCTCAGTTGCCAAATAACAGAAAAGTGATTTTGTTTCACCCCTGCTGGAATTTGGACCTCGTGTCCAAATTCACTTCACTTTGCCATACTGTTGCTTTATTACATGAATTGTTGACTCTCAGCCATGCCAAAGACATGTAACACCATGTAAAGTATACCAGTATAATACACTGTATATGACTGGAGTCATGGAAATGTGCTATGTTGAATGATGATTTTAATCCAGCAGTTGGAGACCTAAATTAAACTTTTAAAAAGGAAAGCTGGAATTCTACATTCATCTTCTAAAAAACTGGCAGTTAAGATGGCCACCACAATTGGCATTGAAATACCTCACATTCCAAGGCATTGAAGTGGAAACGCATGTCTAAAAAGCTCTCATCCAAGACAATGCTTGTACAGGGTTGGCGGTTGCATAGTGGTATTGTCACTGGACTAGTAACTCAGAGACCAAGGAGACATGGGTTCAAATCCCACCACAGCAGAAGGTGGAATTTGAATTCAATTAATAAATCTGGAATTAAAAAGCTAGTCTCATGATGGCCATGAAACCATTGTCGATTGTTGTAAAAACCCATCTGGTTCACTAGTGTCGTTTAGGGACCCACAGAAATGTGGTTGACTCTTACATGCCCTCTGAAATGGCCTAACAAGCCACTCAGTTGTATCTAACTGCTACGAAGTCAATAAAAAGGAATGAAACCAGACGGACCACCCGGCATCGACCTAGGCATTGGAAACGACAACGGCAAACCCAGCCCTGTTGACCCTGCAAAGTCCTCCTTACTAACATCTGGGGGCTTGTGCCAAGGTTGGGAGAGCTGTCCCACAGACTAGTCAAGCAACAACCTGACATAGTCATACTCACGGAATCATCCCTGACAGAGGTGGCGGCACAGTGGCATACAATAGGGAGGGAGTTGCCCTGGGAGTCCTCAATGTCGACTCTGGACCCCATGAAGTCTCAGGGCATCAGGTCAAACATGGACAAGGAAACCTCCTGCTGATTACCACTTACTGCCCTCCCTCAGCTGATGAGTCAGTACTCCTCCATGTTGAACAGCACTTGGAGGAAGCACTGAGGGTGGCAAGGGCACAGAATGTACTCTGGGTGGGGCACTTCAATGTCCATCACCAAGAGTGGCTCGGTACCACCACTATTGACCAAGCTGGCCGAGTCCTAAAGGATATATCTTCTAGACTGGTGTATGCGGCAGGTGGTGAGGGAACCAACAAGAGAGGAAAACATACTTGACCTCGTCCTCACCAATCTGTCTGTCGCAGATGCATCTGTCCATGACAGTATTGGTAAGAGTGATCACCTCACAGCCGTTGTAGAGACGAAGTCCCACCTTCACATTGAGGATAAACTCCTTCGTGTTGTGTGGCACTACCACCGTGCTAAATGGGATAGATTTCGAACAGATCTATCAATTCAAAACTGGGTATCCATGAGGTGCTGTGGGCCATCAGCAGCAGCAGAACTGTACTCAACCACAATCTGTAACCTCATGGCCCAGCATATCCCCCAGTCAACCATTTCCATCCAGCCAGGAGACCAACCCTGGTTCAATGAAGAGTGCAGGAGGGCATGCCAGGAGCAGCACCAGGCATATCTCAAAATGAGGTGTCAACCTGGTGAAGCTACAACACAGGACTATCTGCATGCCAAACTGCATAAGCAGCAGCAAAAGACAGAGCTAAGCGATCCCATAACCAACGGATCAGATCTAAGCTCTGCAGTCCTGCCACATCCAGCCGTGAATGGTGGTGGACAATTAACTAACTGGAGGAGTTGACTCCACAAATATCCCCATCCTCAATGATGGGGGAGCCCAGCACATCACTGCGAAAGAAAAGGCTGAAGCATTTGCAACAATCTTCAGCTAGAAGTGCCGAGTTGATGATCTATCTCGGCCTCCTCCTGAAGTCCCCAGCATCACAGATGCCAGACTTCAGCCAATTCGATTCACTCAACGTGATATCAAGAAACGACTGAAGGCACTGGATACACCAAAGGCTATGGGCCCTGACAATATTCCGGCAATAGTGCTGAAGACCTGTTCTCCAGAACTTGCCGCGCCCCTAGCCAAGCTTTTCCAGTACAGTTACAACACTGGCATCTACTCTGCAATGTGGAAAATTGCCCAGGTATGTCCTGTACACAAAAAGCAGGATAAGTCCAACCCGGCCAATTACCGCCCCATCAGTCTACTCCCAATCATCAGTAAAGTGATGGAAGGTGTCATCAAAAGTGCCATAAAGCGGCACTTGCTTAGCAATAATCTGCTCAGTGACGCTCAGTTTGAGTTCCGCAAGGGCCACTCAGCTCCTGACCTCATTACAGCCTTGGTTCAAACATGGACAAAAGAGCTGAACTCAAGAGGTGAGGTGAGAGTGGCTGTCCTTGACATCAAGGCAGCATTTGACTGAGTATGGCATCAAGGAGCCCTAGCAAAACTGAGGTCAATGGGAATCATGGGGAAAACCCTCCGCTGGTTGGAGTCATACCAAGCGCAAAGGAAGATTGTTGTGGTTGTTGGAGGTCAATCATCTGAGCTCCAGAACATCACTGCAGGAGTTCCTCAGGGTCGTGTCCTAGGCCCAACCATCTTCAGCTGCTTCATCAATGACCTTCCTTCAATCATAAGGTCAGAAGTGGGGATGTTCGCTGATGATTGCACAATGTTCAGCACCATTCGTGACTCCTCAGACACTGAAGCAGTCCGTGTAGAAATGCCGCAGGACTTGGATAATATCCAGGCTTGGGCTGATAAGTGGCAAGTAACATTCGTGCCACACAAGTGCCAGGCAATGACCATCTCCAACAAGAGAGAATCTAACCATCTCCCCTTGACATTCAACAACACCACCATCGCTGAATCCCCCACTATCAACATCCTAGGGGCTACCATTGACCAGAAACTGAACTGGAGTAGCCATATAAATACCATGGCTACAAGAGCAGGTCAGAGGCTAGGAATCCTACGGCGAGTAACTCACCTCCTGACTCCCCAAAGCCTGTCCACCATCTACAAGTCAGGAGTGTGATGGAATACTCTCCACTTGCCTGGATGGGTGCAGCTCCAACAACACTCAAGAAGCTCGACACCATCCAGGAGAAAGCAGCACGCTTGATTGGCACCCCATCTACAAGCATTCACTCCCTCCACTACCGACGCACAATGGCAGCAGTGTGCACCATCTACAAGATGCACTGCAGCAATGCACCAAAGCTCCTTAGACAGCACCTTTCAAACCCACGACCACTTCCAACTAGAATGACAAGGGCAGCAAATGCATGGGAACACCACCAGCTGCAAGTTCCCCTCCAAGTCACACACCATCCTGACTTGGAACTATATCGCTGTTCCTTCACTGTCGCTGGGTCAAAATTCTGGAACTCCCTTCCTAACAGCACTGTGGGTGTACCTACCCCACATGGACTGCAGCGATTCAAGAAGGCAGCTCACCACATCCTTCTCAAGGGCAATTAGGGATGGGCAATAAATGCTGGCCTAGCCAGTGATGCCCACATCCCATGAATGAATAAAAAAAAATAAGTTGAGTAAATTATCGAGTACTGTGCTCGTTAGCAAGACATTCAAAGCCATCTTGGTGCATTCACCCTGGTGGAGACTTACCTCCGGGGCGTAAACATTGAAACAATAAGATCCGAGAGAGGTTTGGGATTCTTAGACTTTGGATCTCATTAAGATGAAAATAAAATACACTGAAATAATCATGTGACAGTCTCCCCAGTCTGTGTGAAAACTTGGAGTTTCTATTACACACAATAGACAAGCTTTGAGAGCTAATCAGTGCAGGACCCCAGTGGGGCTGTCTCTCTCTCTCTCTCCAGGTAATACTGCAAGTTACGAACCCTGTCTGTGACTGTGGAACATCCGGGTCCATCATTGACAGAAAAGAGAGCCCGCGGAGAAAGCCTCCTACATCACCATCTCCAAGCAAACCCTGAACCAAGGGGGCCACTTCTACCGGCCACGAACTTCAGGATCACAACTTCAGCTGGAAGGCAACTGAATTACCAGATTCCACACACTGTATCTTATTTTTATTTGTTCTGGACTCTAATCCAACCAAACTATTCTTCATCAATGTGTAACCTATTTGTGTGTGTGTGATTCTTGTGTATGTGTATGTGTGTGTGAAAGTTGGAGTGTAGTTTATTATTTTATTTAGATCAGGTTTTGATTTAAAGTACAATAAACTAAAAGACTCCCCGTTATTCACAGATGGGGAGGTGGTCACATGATTGTCCAGTGTCCTTGTTTACAATTTAATTAGATTCAAGTCTAGGAATTTTCAAACTCTCTTGGGTCTCATTGCTTCTATGTTAACCTCCTGGAGGTATGACTCCACTGTTAATTTTCCAAGATGGCTTTGAATGTTTTACCATTAGAAGTGAAGCTGTTAGCTGAGTCATGAGGCATTGTTCTAGTGGTGGTTAGCTCAGACATCCATCTCTCCTTTCATACCTTGATGTGTAAGGTATTCAGATGCAAATTGTGGTGGCCATCTTGGCTGCCACCTTTTTAAAAAGTTAAATGTAGGATCCCAGCTTTCCTTTTAAAAGTTCAATGTAGGTTTCCAACCAATGAATTAAAAATCCTCATTTGACATAGCACATTTTCTTGACAATATATATTAATGACCCAAACCTTGATGTACAGGGCACAATTTCAAAATTTGTGTATGATACAAAATTTGGAACAATTGTGAACTGTGAAGAGGACAGTGTAGAATTTCAGAAGGACATTGACAAGTTGGTGGAAAGGGCAGACAAGTGGCAGATGAAGTTCAAGGTGGAGGATTGTGAAGTGCTTCATTTTGGTAGGAAGAACATGGAGAGACAATATAACATAAAGCATACAATTCTAAAGGGGTGCAGGAGCAGAGTGACCTGTGTGTTTATGTGCATAAGTTATTGAATTTGGCAGGACAGGTTGAGAGAGCGGTTATTAAAACATACAGTATCCTATGCTTTATTAATTGGAGCATCGAGTACAAGAGGAAGGACGTTATGTTGAACTTATATAAGACACTAGTTCAGCCTCAGCTGGAGTATTGTGTCCAGTTCTGGGCGCTGTACTTTAGGAAAGATGTGAAAGCATTGGCGAGAGTACAGAAAAGATTCACGAGAATGGTCATTTCACCCTGGCTTGGGGAGTTACTGACTTCAGTCGCAGACATGTTAATATTCTAGTACACACAACCACAAGAAAACCTGTATTGAAGTCTTTTCTCTTTTTGATTGTGATCAATTTGACTTCCCACTTACAATTTCTCATTTGTCTGTGGGTCCAATCCGGGTCGCTAGCCCCCAAATTTCTGTTACGACCAGGTGAGGCAGGAGTCTAGGGGTTCCCTCTCAGCCTTTGTCTGGTTTGGCTGTAACAGGGTTTAACTTTTAAAGCACCATGTTTTTATTTTTCCCTCAGTGAGTCCTTGCTCGCTGCTCTCTAATTGTAAATGCAAAGAAATCAACCAGACAGGTTTCCTCAGATTTAAACAGGAAAGGTGTAAGTTTATTAACCTTAAAACTCTAAATCAGTTAAAACTACTAAGAATACGCAACGCAACCACACTAGCATGCATATGCAATAAACACGCATGCAAATAGATACAGAGGGGGAGAAAGAATTAAAAGGGGGAAGGTTTAAAGTAGTAGATGGAAATTCAGTTACTGGTTTTGGGTTGGATGTGAAGTCTTTGATTGAAGTTAAGTCTTGCAGTTTTTGTTGGGGCCCAGTGCACACTTTCAAACTTGTTTTGTTGTTCTTCTGTCTTGAGGCTTAAGTTACTTCCGTGGGTTCCTGGAACTTTGCATGAAAGAGAGAGAGGTGCTCTCTTCTTGAAGTTCAATTGCAGTCTCTCCATGCAACTGTCCTTGAGAATGCAAATGTGCAGCCATGTTTTCAGCCACTGTTCTGTGGTCTTTTTAGACAAGTTATTTCAATGTCCAGTAAATTTTCAAATAATAAGGTTCCATATGACAAAATTAATATGTCTCATTTTGGCAGGTGTGGTTTCTGTCACAACATGATGGGATGAATAGCCTCCTCTGTGCAGTAACAATTCTGTGATTCTGTGATTCTGCATCGCAGAGGTGTCGGAAGACTGACATAGAATCTGAGTACACTGTTTTCAGATAGCATCCGCACCCGTCCTCACCCCCACGGCCAATTGAAAACTCAGCCCTTGTTGTCAACAGTGATACCAGTGCATTCTGGGAGTTTGGCCCACTTTCTGTTTTAGTCCACTGCGATTTTGAACGTTTTCATTCTTTGGTTGCCAACACGATGGGCCGAATGGCTGCCTCCTATGCCATAATGACTCCGTGTCTCTACTCTGACTCTAACTCTGGTTGGACATATTCCTAGAGGTTTCATCACATGACCTCCTGCCTCCAACTGCCCTGTCCCACTCTTGCGTGACCTGCCCATCCTCGTGGTACACCACCTTCTTATACCAATCTAAAAGTAAACAGGATCTTCATTACCTGTTTGGATTAATCTGCACTGTCAGGCAACAGCCTTTTTTCCCTAAATTCATTAATTTTGTAACTAATAAACATGTGTTCAAAGAAAATTTAAAAAACGCTAATGCCCCTATGATATTTCTCCGGAATTGCTTGCAGCAGTGTCCTGGAAATTAATATTTAATTCCTGGAGACTTCAGGGCAATCCTGGAGGTTCGACAAAATCCATTTAATTAAACTGTGAGTGAAAGTTCTGGTAATCCCATGATCTCAAGCTCTAGGCCTCTCAGAAAAACACAGGCTGCTGACGAATGATGTTGTTCCAGATACTTCAAACACAGAAAATATTACTGTACAGGCAAGTTTAATAACTTTCTTGTAAACTATATCTTTATATTGTTACAAACATCATTTCCAGGGCTAAGAAACCATGATAGCAGCTGAAAAATATTCTAAAGGTATTTGCAGTGAATTAATTGATTGCACTTCTGCTTCTTGCTTTGGGAATTTGTTTGCTGCCTGTCCATGTTTGAATAGTAATTTTGAAAATCATTATTGGTAGGTTTAATTCCTATTTGTTATTTGGTATTGTCCCAATCTTCTTAATTTTAATTTGTTCATACTTTGACAAATCAGGAGCAATTGCAGCATGCACACCTGAGATGTGGTACCTAAAGTATGATGCTTCAGAGGGGATAGCTGCTGTGTGAAACTCCAAATGTTGATACCTCAGGTGCGA
Organism: Heterodontus francisci; assembly: GCF_036365525.1. Classification (NCBI taxonomy): domain Eukaryota; kingdom Metazoa; phylum Chordata; class Chondrichthyes; order Heterodontiformes; family Heterodontidae; genus Heterodontus; species Heterodontus francisci. Next base: position 44,720,341 of record NC_090385.1, on the reverse strand, counting down.
TGCCTGAGGCGTGACAGCTAATATGTGTGACGTGAAATATGATGCCTTAAGTGCAATGTCTGAGGAGTGACGCATGTGCATGGTAGATGTATAACTTTTATACATATCTAGATAATAAATACAATCAGAACTGCAGCTCAATAATAACTAATAAATACAGAAGCGCATTGCAACAATATTAATATTAAAGTTAGTTAACAAAAAGCCAGAGCCACATCCTCAAAACCTGCCCCATCCCCAACATTCTTACCTATCCTATCTCCAGGCTCAAATTCCCACTCCCTTCCAACATAGCCCCTGGATCCTTACTCTTTTACACAACTGTGGCAAAATTATACACACCACATCACACTCTCAGTGGCTATTAGAATTTTGGAACCTTGGCTGTGGCTCCAGTTTCCAAAGCAGGTGGGAGGAAAAGGAGAGACAATGAAACATACAGAAAAACAGAGTTAGACTTGCCAATAGAATAGGAAAGTGGGTAAGAGGCATACAGACTATAAGACATAAAAAGTCAAACATAAAACGAGAGTTATTTGCTGAGAAAAAGACAAAAAGACACTTGCACAAAGCGAATGAGTGAGAAAGTCAGAGACAAACCAAGACATATAGAAGTTAAAACTGTGTGAGGTAGAGAGAGAGAATGGGCGGCACAGTGGCGCAGTGGTTAGCACCGCAGCCTCACAGCTCCAGCGACCCGGGTCCAATTCTGGGTACTGCCTTTGTGGAGTTTGCAAGTTCTCCCTGTGTCTGTGTGGGTTTCCTCCGGGTGCTCCGGTTTCCTCCCACAGCCAAAAGACTTGCAGGTTGATAGGTAAATTGGCCATTATAAATTGCCCCTAGTATAGGTAGGTGGTAGGGGAATATAGGGACGGATGTGGTAGGAATATGGGATTAGTGTAGGATTAGTATAAATGGGTGGTTAATGGTCGGCACAGACTCCATGGGCCGAAGGGCCTGTTTCAGTGCTGTATCTCTAAATAAAAAGATAAATAATTATAGATAGATTTAGAGAGACAAAAAGGTAGAAGACTGAGACAATTATTTTTCTAAGTTTTGTCTGTGAACGATGCCATGGGAGACCAGCTATTATATAATAACACTGTTATGCCAATGTGTTTTGTTGAATGATAATTTTCTTTGGTCCGCTGGCTGGAGATCTGAATTTGTATTTTTTTTAAAAGACATTTTTAAAAGACAAGCTGCCAGCAAAGTCATCCTTTCTGCTTAAGATGATCACCTAGTTTGCTACACTATATCCTACATTGCAAAGGACTGTGAGGAGAGAGATGAAATGTCTGCTCAGTCCCAGCAAGAACCAAGAACCAGGAAATTTAAAGGAACTATCTGTTCTCTCAGCAAACAGAGAAATACTGTTAAGTACTATGTTTGAATGACTGGATGACTGTCATGTGATAAGCCCCTCCCTATCTGTGGTTTTAGGCTGTTATTTTTCTCTGCAGCAGAAGAGAAGCAACTGGACTCTGACATGAGCATACACTAACTGGGGATCCTCCCCCATCTCCCCCCCCCCATCTCTCCATTCCAGCTTTAAAGCTTTCAAATTCTGCTTGTTGACCTTTGCATGCTCCAGTTACAATCCGAAACCCTGTTGGAGGAAATCATTCTCTTAGCTATCTCCAAAGAGACTCACGAACCAGTCATCTACCACTTCAAGCTAACAACCTCAGGCCCACTAGAAGCCAGCTGAATCACCAAAATCCAGACTATATGCCTTTTTTTATGGACTCTAACTCAACCAGTCTACCTTTCCCCACTTTGTAACCTATTTATCTGTGTGTAAACCTCCAGAGTGCGTGTGTGAGTGAAAGTTGGCACATTGTTTACTATTTTTATTACTTTGGTTGAGGTACAATAAAATTAACCTCTTTCTTTGTTAACTCAAGAACACCTGTCTGATTGGTTCTTGTTATGATCATTGCAAGTAAGTAATCAAACACCTAATGAATTGGCCAGTACATTCACTTTAAGAAAGAATTAAACCTGTTGTGGTCTAACAAGGAAAGGGAAAAGAGGGAATCCCTTCAATCCCTCCTCACTTGACTGTAACAAACATATTTTGTGTAATAATACATGAGTTTTCACCTTCTACCCCAAATCTGCCAAACCAGCGCAACGGATCATGGAATTTCAAGTGCAAATTATGTCTAGCACAAATTGAGTTCCTGTGATCTCTTGCATTAGTTGAAAACACTTTGTGATGGAAGCTGGCCCTGTCAGCAATGATGGCCATACCTCCAGATTGAATTAATCATCATGGCGAGTTTCTGCTAATTGTGCCCATTTGGGGTGGGTCTTTGAAGAGGCTCTTAAAGTTAAGCTGTGTTTTTTAGGCATAAGGTACTAATAGGCATGTTATAAAAGCTTTTAAACATTTTTTTTTATTTACTAAGAAATTGACCACTGTATGCCAGTGAATGTACAGTTTTTTTAAAAGTCATCTTCAGTTATTTAAAATCAGATTACTCCTAAATGGTGAACTAGACCCTTCAATTAAAAATGCTTATTTTTTGTGATAAACCTGATTTTTAAAAAAATTCATTCATGGGATGTGGGTGACACTGGCCAGGCCAGCATTTATTGCCCATCACTAATTGCCCTTGAGAAGGTGGTGGTGAGCTTCCTTCTTGAACCGCTGTAGTCCTTTTGGGGTAGGTATACCCACAGTGCTATTAGGAAGGGAGTTCCAGGATTTTAACCCGAGCGACAGTGAAGGAACAGCAATATAGTTCCAAATCAGGATGGTGTGTGACTTGGAGGGGAACTTGCAGGTGGTGGTGATCCCATGTAATTGCTGCCCTTGTCCTTCTAGTTGGTAGAGGTCACAGGTTTGGAAGGTGCTGTCTAAGGAGCCTTGGTGCATTGCTGCAGTGCATCTTGTAGATGGTACACACTGCTGCCACTGTGCGTCAGTGGTGGAGGGAGTGAATGTTTGTAGATGGGGTGCCAATCAAGCGTGCTGCTTTCTCCTGGATGGTGTCGAGCTTCTTGAGTGTTGTTGGAGCAGCACCCATCCAGGCAAGTGGAGAGTATTCCATCACACTCCTGAATTGTGCCTTGTAGATGGTGGACAGGCTTTGGGGAGTCAGGAGGTGAGTTACCCGCCTCAGGATTCCTAGCCTCTAACCTGCTCTTGTAGCCATGGTATTTACATAGCTACTCCAGTTCAGTTTCTGGTCAATGATAGCCCCTAGAATGTTGATAGTGGGGGATTCAGCGATGGTAAAGCTGTTGAATGTCAAGGGGAGATGGTTAGATTCTCTCTTATTGGAGATGGTCATTGCCTGGCACTTGTGTGGCGCGAATGTTACCTGCCACTTATCAGCCCAAGCCTGGATATTGTCCAGGTCTCGCTGCATTGCAACACAGACTGCTTCAGTATCTGAGGAGTCACGAATGGTGCTGAACATTGTGCAATCATCAGCGAACATCCCCACTTCTGACCTTATGATTGAAGGAAGGTCATTGATGAAGCAGCTGAAGATGGTTGGGCCTAGGACACGACCCTGAGGAACTCCTGCAGTGATGTTCTGGAGCTCAGATGATTGACCTCCAACAACCACAGCCATCTTCCTTTGCGCTAGGTATGACTCCAACCAGTGGAGGGTTTTCCCCCTGATTCCCATTGACCTCAGTTTTGCTAGGGCTCCTTGATGCCATACTTGGTCAAATGCTGCCTTGATGTCAAGGGCAGTCACTCTCACCTCACCTCTTGATTTCAGCTCTTTTGTCCATGTTTGAACCAAGGCTGTAATGAGGTCAGGAGCTGAGTGGCCCTTGCGGAACCCAAACTGAGCGTCACTAAGCAGGTTATTGCTAAGCAAGTGCCGCTTGATGGCACTGTTGATGACACCTTCCATCACTTTACTGATGATTGAGAGTAGGCTGATGGGGCGGTAATTGGCCGGGTTGGAATTGTCCTGCTTTTTGTGTACAGGACATACCTGGACAATTTTCCACATTGCAGAGTAGATGCCAGTGTTGTAGCTGTACTGGAACAGCTTGGCTAGGGGCGCGGCAAGTTCTGGAGCACAGGTCTTCAGTACTATTGCCAGAATATTGTCAGGGCCCATAACCTTTGCAGTATCCAGTGCCTTCAGTTGTTTCTTGATATCACACGGAGTGAATCGAATTGGCTGATGTCTGACATCTGTGATGCTGGGGACTTCAGGAGGAGGCCGAGATGGATCATCAACTCGGCACTTCTTGCTGAAGATTGTTGCAAATGCTTCAGCCTTATCTTTCGCAGTGATGTGCTGGGCTCCCCCAACATTGAGGATGGGGATATTTGTGGAGCCAACTCCTCCAGTTAGTTGTTTAATTGTCCACTACCATTCACGGCTGGATGTGGCAGGACTGCAGAGCTTAGATCTGATCCGTTGGTTATGGGATCGCTTAGCTCTGTCTATCGCATGCTGCTTACGCAGTTTGGCATGCAGATAGTCCTGTGTTGTAGCTTCACCAGGTTGACCCCTCATTTTGAGGTATGCCTGGTGCTGCTCCTGGCATGCCCTCCTGCACTCTTCATTGAACCAGGGTTGGTCTCCTGTCTTGATGGTAATGGTTGAGTGGGGGATATGCTGGGCCATGAGGTTACAGATTGTGGTTGAGTAAAATTCTGCTGCTGCTGATGGTCCATAGCGCCTCATGGATGCCCAGTTTTGCATTGCTAGATCTGTTCAAAATCTTTTCCATTTAGCACGATGATAGTGCCACACAACACGATGGATGGTATCCTCAATGTGAAGGCGGGACTTCCTCTCCACAAGGACTGTGTGGTGGTCACTCCTACTAATACTGTCATGGACAGAAGCATCTGCGGCAGGCAGATTGGTGAGGACAAGGTTAAGTATGTTTTTCCCTCGTGTTGGTTCCCCCACAACCTGCCGCAGACCCAGTCTAGCAGCTATGTCCTTTGGGACTCGGCCAGCTCGGTCAGTTGTGGTGCTACCGAGCCACTCTTGGTGATGGACATTGAAGTCCCCACCCAGAGTACATTTTGTGCCCTTGCCACCCTCAGTGCTTCCTCCAAGTGATGTTCAACATGGTGGAGTACTGAGTCATCAGCTGAGGGAGGGCAGTAGGTGGTAATCAGTAGGAGGTTACCTTGCCCATGTTTGACCTGATGCCATGAGACTTCATGGGGTCCGGAGTCGATGTTGAGGACTCCCAGGGCAACTCCCTCCCTACTGTATACCACTGTGCCACCACCTCTGGTGGGTCTGTCCTGCCGGTGGGACAGAACATATCCGGGGATGGTGATTGCAGTGTCTGGGACATTGTCTGTAAGGTATGATTCCGTGAGTATGACTATGTCAGGCTGTTGCTTGACTAGTCTGTGGGACAGCTCTCCCAACTTTGGCACAAACCCCCAGATGTTAGTAAGGAGGACTTTGCAGGGTCGACAGGACTGGGTTTGCCGTTGTCGTTTCCGGTGCCTAGGTCGATGCCAGGTGGTCGTCCGGTTTCAACTGTGTTGTTAAAACTGCACAATGTTACCAGGTTGAATATATCAATTTTTTTAATGCAAATTTAAAAAAAAAAATGTCTTCAAAAACATTGCCCAATTGCACTGGTTCCTGTAAAAATTGTTATGTTTGACGATATACAAATAAGTTTGTATGGAAACTTGAGCAAAAAATTAAATTCAGAAAACTGGCGCACTGGAGGAGGATAGAAAGAGATTGCAGGGGGATATAGACAGGTTGCATGAGTGGGCAAGAACATGTTAGATAAAATATAACGTGTTACTATGATAGGAAAAATAAAAAAGCAGAATATTTTTGAATGGTGAGAGACTGGGAAATATTTGCCTTCAGAGGGACCTGGATGTCCTTGTACATGAATCACAGAAAGTTCACATGCAGGTACAGCAAGCAATTAGGAAGGAAAATGGTATGTTAGCTTTTATTCCAAAGGGATTGAATGTATAAGAGTAAAGAAGTCTTACTACAATTATATGGGCATTGGTGAGGCCACATCGGGAGCATTGTGTGCAGTTTTGGTCTCCTTACTTAAGGAAAGACACTTGCCCTAAAGGGAGTGCAACAAAGATTCACTAGACTGGTTCCTGGGCTGAGGGGATTGTCCTATAAAGACAGATTGAGTAGATTAGCACTATATTTGCTGGAGTTTAGAAGACTGAGAGATGATCTAATTGAAACATAAAATTCTTAAGGGGCTGAGAAAATGCTTCTCCTGGCTGAGGAATCTCGAACATGGTGTCACAATCTCAAAATAAGGGGTTGGCCATTTAGGACAGAGATAAGGAGAAATTTCTTCACTCAAAGGTTTGTGAATCTTTGGAATTCTCCACCCCAGAGCACTGTCGGTGTTCAGTCATTGAGTATATTCAAGACAGAGGTCCATAGATTTTTGGGCACTAAGGGAATTAAGGGATGTGGGAATTGTGCAGGAAGGTGATGTCGATTGCTTTGTTGGGGTGTGTGTGGCCTAAGCCAAAAAGAGTGGAAGACCTACAATGATATCTTGGGCTGTTCAACATTTTTGCCCTGTACATCCCCAATTTTGCTGAGTGAGCAGCACCGCTTAGGGAACTGCTGCGTAAAGATACCCCTTACTTGTGGCTGGAAGACCACCAGCAGGTGTTTGATTCCTTAAAGTTAGCTATTAAGTCAAGACAGTGTGCTACACTCGAGGTTGATATATCCCAGAAGGTATTAGGTGCCAGTATCATGCGGGAAGGGAAGCCAGTCACTTTTGTTTGAAGAGTTTGTCGCAAACCCAATCCAATTACTCTAACATTGTATGTGAAACTTTGGCTCTGGTTTTTGGTGTCACCTACTTGTTCGGAAAACATTTTATCATGAAGACTGACCACAAACCACTTGAAACCATATAAAATCATATGGCGTAAACCGTTCAAGAGTGCTCTTCTGCGATTGCAGAGGATTTTGGTGAAGGTCCAGGGCTACGATTGTGACGTCCGATATAAACTGAGCAGCATAATGGTCACACCGGACACCGTGAGCAGATATCTTAATCCGATTAAAAATGCAGATGTCTCGCTAGATTTGCATGTCAATGGTGTGGATACTGAGATTGAGGATGTCTTGAAGATCGACCTCATGAGTTTTGGAGCCCACAAATACGAGCAACTAAGAGATGAGATGGCATGTGACCTTACCCTATTGTTGTTGTAGAAGGTGATTGCGGAAGGATGGCCTGACACCATACCGGAAGTAACCAAACGTCTATGCTGTTTCTGGCCAAATCGCGACAAGCTTGGTATATCACAAGGGGATTTTCAAAGGGAAACAATTCCTGATACTCGAAGCTCTGCGTTCTGATATTTTAACCCAACTGCATCAACGGCATTTGGGAACAGAATGTACCAGGCGCCTTGCGAGAGAGATGGTCTGCTGGGCAGGAATCAACAGTGAAGTTGAGACGATGGTGAAATCCTATGAGGAATGTCAAAGTTGTCAGCCAAGTCAACAGAAGAAACCTTGATTTCACATGAAACAGCTTCACATTCATGGGCAAAGATTGGCACAGATTTATTTCATGTTCAAGGTGATGATTTCCTCCTTGTCACGGATTACTTCACCAAGTTTCCGATCATCAGGCAGCTACGAGATACATCAAGTGCAGTGGTTCCTGATACAGTCAGTGCTCTGTTCTGCCTATTTGGCGTGCCAGAAGAAATTATCTCAGATAATGGACTGCAATATGCAGGAAGACCTTTCCAAGACATGTGTGCCAGGTGGGGAGTCCGTCACATGACATCTTCGCCGCATTAGCCAAAGTCCAACAGCATGGCTGAACACACGGTGCGCACCATCAAATTGCTAATTTTGAAGTGTGGGCAGACAAGACAAGATCTCGAGGTTGCAATGCTGCACCTCCGAGAGTCCATGGGACATGGGCCTCCCAAAACCTGCACAGTTGAAGTTTGGAAGGCAGGTAAGAACTACCATGCCCATCATCTTTCTAAGACTTCCCACAGTAAAGGATATACTTCTTTCTTAACAAAGGAAGATGAAGGCATCGTATGACAGGCAAAGAAGATCAAAATGAGCTCGATTGTGAGTAGGACAGGTCAGAGTCCTCAATCATGCATTGGGAACTTGGTATCCTGCAGAGGTTGCCAGAATATGCAACCAGTCCAGATTGTTTGAGCTCCAGACACCCAATGGTGTCAGATAGAACTGAAGTCAACCAGAGAGCTGTATAACAACACTACGTATGACAACCCTGTGGCATCACGGACATGTTCAAAGACAAAGTCTGAAGATGGACGTACAGAAGCTACAAACACAGAGGAAGAGCATGTTAACCAGAGTTCTGAGTTACCAGAGTCTCAGAGGAGTCATCAAGATGAGCTCAACTCTGAAAAGAGGTTTACGATAACAAGATTGGAATGAATAAGCAAACCTCCTCTACGTTTAGAGAGTGTTAAACTTGCTTACTTGTAAATTACGTTTTGTTTTATTCATGTATAGTCTGAACCGCAACAGCATTGTACATTGTACATATGTTTTTATCTTTGAAAAAACGGGGATGTTGTGGGAACACCTTAAGAGGCTGTAAGTGAAGTGTCACCGGGGGAAGTGATGTCGCGTCACACATGACCAGAGAGTTGTAGGTGTAGCCCAATAGTGTGAGACATGTGTAGATGTGCTCCTGTAGTAGTTGTGTATATATCTGTTCTACTTTAAGGTTTCATAAAATCCCACATATTCTTTGGATATTACTTGCAGTCCTGTGAATCTTACAATAGTTCACATACCAAAGGAACAAGTAATATTTCAAAAGGCAGCCTACTAGTTATATTATTAATATTATTAGCATTTATACTTGAGTATATGGTCCGAACTCTTCTGGGAAAACCAGTCAAAGACTGGAGAATCAGGGTTGCAATGTCATATCCCTAGCTGCAGCTTATGTTTCTAACCTGTAGTACCTTATTGTGTTTGTTGAAATGTCTCAAAGCACTTCACATAATGAACTATTTTAACACAGCAGCTATTGTGCACAGTTCCCCACATACAGCAATGACATGAATGGCCAATTAATCAGTTTTGTGGTGGTATTTCTTGAGGGTGGAATGTTGGCCAGGACACTGAGAGTTCTCTATTTCTCTTCAAATAGTGCCAGGGGACCTGTAAAGTCCACCTGAACAGGCAGGTGGTCTAACATCTGAAGAGCAGCATTACTGTACAGTTCTGTACTGGAATGCCAGCCTAGATTATGCTCTCATGTCCCAGTATAAGGCTTGAACCCACAATTTTCTGACTTGGAGCCAAAAGTACTGTCAGATTAATTAGTTGACACACATGCCTGATGATTACAAACTCACTCTTTGTTCTATGGGAGTTTTGATTTTAGGGATTCGTCTTAATGACCTTGCTTTGGTGATATATGGACTTCTCTAACGGGTGAGGTTTGCCAATCTCTCATAGGTTATCAGTATAGCAGAGGTGGGGGTAGGGGTGACAGTGGGAATCAACTTGAACAGTTGCTCCTACCATATAGTAACTGAAAGTTCTGAACTGTCCATTTAGAAATTAAATTCCTTGTCACAGGACTTGGGAATGATAATGTATTGTTGTAGGGTTTGAAATTGCAATTGCATTGTGCATTGTGTATTCTAGAGGTTGCTGTAGAACAAAGGGAAAGTGGAACTAAGACAGAATAATAAAGAAGACTTTATGTTCAACAGCTTGCTGCTCCTGTCTCAATCTCTGCCTCACATATCTTATACTAAACTCAGCTAAACCTCACGCCATTCCCGAGGTCATCACAGATAATGGTATCTCTTTACTGCTATGAACTAAGCAGCTCACCATTAGGATTATGGGGTATGGTACCACAGTGATTATTACTGGACTGGTAATCCAGAGGCCTGGACTAATAATCTGGAAATTTTGAATTCAGTTAATTAAATTAATCTGGAATAAAAATTAGCAGTAATGGTGACAATGAAGCTATTGGATTGTTACAAAAACCCAACTGATTCAGTACGCCTTTTAGGGAAGAAAACCTCTCGTCCTTACCGAGTCTGCATATCTGTGATTCCAGACCCACAACAATATGATTGACTCCCAATTGCCCTCTGAAATGGCCTAGAAAAGCCTCTCAGTTGCATCAAACAGCTACAAAAAATTACAATAAGAATAAAACCTGACAAATCACTTGGCATTGACCTAGGCATAGGATTTGAACACGACAAGTCAACCCTGCAAAGTCTTCCTCACTAACATCTGGCATCTGGGGATTTGTGCCAAAATTGGGAGAGCTGTCCCACAGACTTGTCACGCTTGACATAGTCATACTAATAGAATCCTCCCTTTCATTCAATGCCGCAGGTTCCTCCATCACCATCTTTGCGTATATCCTGTCTGGACTCTGGATCCCATGAAGTGTCTTGGCATCAGGAAACCTCCTGCTGATTACCACCTACTGCCCTCCCTCATCTAATGAAGCAGTACTTCATGCTGAATATCACTTGGAAGAAGCATTGAGGGTATAGAAAGACATAGTGGATGACTTCACTGTTAATTACCAAGAATGGCTCAGTAGCACCACTACCAACTGAGCTGGCTGAGTCCTGAAGGACATGGCTGCCAGACTGGACTTGCAGGTGGTGAGAGAACCAACAGGAGGGAAAAATCTACTGGACCTCGTCCTCCCCATTCTACCTGTAGCAGATGCATCTGTCCATGACAATATTGGTTGAAGTGATCACAGCACAGGCCTTATGGAGATTACGTCCTGTTTTCACACTGATGTCACCCTCTATCATGTATGTGACACTAGTACTTTGCTAAATGGTTAGATTCAGAACAGATCTAGCAGCTCAAAACTCAGCAGCCATGAGGCATTGTGGGTCATCATCAACAGCATATCTCTAACCTCATGGTTGGAAGCACACCTAGCACAAAGGAAGATGGTTGTGGTTGTTGGAGGCCAATCATCTCAGCCCCGGGACTCATTACAGGAGTTCCTCAGGGCAATATCATAGGCCCAGCCCCCTTCAGCTTCTTCATCAATGGCCTTCCTTTCATCATAAGGTTAGAAGTGCAGATGCTTGCTGATGATTGTACAGTGTTCCATACCATTCAACTCCTGATTCCCCAAAGCCTGTCCCCAAAGGCATAAGTGATGGGTGTGATGGCATATGCTTCACTTGCCTGGATGAGTGCAGCTCCAACAACACTCAAGAAGCTTGACACCATCCAGGACAAAGCAGACAGCTTGATCGGCATCCCATCCACTACCTTAAACATTCAGTCCCTCCACAACCAGTGGATTATATATGTTCCAGAAAGTGAGGCGGTGAAGGTTAGAACTGGATCCAATCTTTACACGCTTTATAAGCATTTATTTACTGAGAAACACATTACAAACATACACCTCCGAGCCCAACAACCTCAGTTTCAGTCTGTTCCTATTTATAGGAGCACAAGTGAATCATCAGTTAATGCCCACAACCTGCATACAATTAAATACAATTGATATACAAATAGTATGGTGCACAGTGGCAGCAGTGTGTACCGTCTACAAGATGTGCTGCAGCAACTTGCCAAGCCACCTTCAACAATACCTTCCAAAACCACAAATTCTAACACTTAGACGATCAAAGACAGCAGGCACAAAGGGGATCAAAAACCTGGATCTCCTTACCTGACAGTGTTGTGGGAGTACCTTTATCACACATATTGCAGCAGTTCAAGAAGGCGGCGGACCACGACCTTCTTAAGAGCAATTATGGATGGGTAATAAATGCTGGCCCTGCCAGGAACACTCATGTCCTGTGAACGAATGCATAAATTAAAAAAAACCTCAGCCCAGGCATTGTTCCTATGGCAAGGATTAGACTGCTAGCATGTGCTGTGTTATGTAGTTATTACTTAACAATGGAATAAATATGCTGAGCATTGAAACATAAAAGTACTACAACTGGGAAATATACAAGTGGATGAGGATTATACATTTTAAGTGTAACGTTGGCTGCAACAGGGATTCTGCATAATGGAAATGAATAGGAGCTGATAATCTGTTGGTACTGCACGCAATGAATTTGGGTTGAGTGTAATTCTTTACTTGGGTTTGTGTATTATTTATTGTGAAGAATTACTTTTCATACTTTCACTAGTTCTATTTAGGGATAAAGGTGAAGGGTGTGTTTGAGGCCATTTGCCAAGATCCCACCCAGAACCAACTTGTCAGCTGTAGGAGCTGGCCGATTCTTTGCCCCACACCTCCCAGAGATTCTTTCAGCGGTCCTTTTAAAGATCATAATTGGTACAACTAGGCAGAGAATCCACGCCACAAGCTCCAACTTTTTGTACCTGAATTTCATATTCGGTGTCTTACAACTACTGTAGGACTCTGATTTACCTTTTCAAAGAGCCTAATGCCTATTTCAGGCAGGTTTCCCAGATGACTAAAAGTCCCCTGAGCCAATATGACATATGGTGCCCTTCCAGTGCAACATGCATGTGGCAGATCATAATTTTAAAAAATTCATTCATGGGATATGGGCATCGCTGGCTATGCCAGCATTTATTGCCCATCCCTAATTGCCCTTGAGAAGGTGGTGGTGAGCCACATTTTTGAACTGCTGCAGTCCATAATGCAAAGTTAAATGGAAAATACCAATTTTATCTGGAAAAATGGATGGCTATTCGCATATAGTGTGTTCAAAAGCTTATTTTGAGCATCAGGTTTTAGTGAATTGACTCTTCAATGTGCTGCTGTAGCCAATTAATGGTCTGATTTCAAATAACCAGGGATTGTTCTTCTGAATTAGCGGGAAGTACAAGAAGGCAGAGTATGGGACTATAAAGATTAATTTGTAAGGACTTTATTGATTTGTGTAGGTAGCTGTTCTGTAGTCTGCTGCTTTACATAATGAATGAATATAAGAGCAAATGCATTTTCATGGGGATGACATTTGGTTGAATCAAAGGATAATCTTTATTTCAGCTAATTAAGTTGGAGAAAATTTGCATTATTATTATATATCCCTTTACTCATATATTTTTAATTTTCATCTCATACCTTTTCAAACTCCAGGACACACAACAAGATGGTACACACAATGTACCAGGTTAGAAGTATTTACCTGGGCTGAAAATCCACAGCTCTTTCGGTGCACTTCTGGCATTATTGTGGCATGAGTCTGGAAAAAGAGCTCAAAATTCACCTGTTTTCAGGATGCAGTAGGCCTTAGCCTTCCCAGCCAGATTCTGGGCAGTTTTGTTTGGGACAGAACCTCCATCTGCCCCAGATGGAGTGGGTAAAGTGACTATCAGGCCATGAGTTTCCTCATCCCCAGCCTGGCAGAAAAAGGATGGGCTGGTATTCTGGGTGAAACGAGGTGTACCAGCCTTAGCCGCCCAGCCTGGGTTGTGGCTTGGATCCCTGAAAATTTCTGAAACTGCCACCATCTTTTTAGCTTGATCAAATTCAGATGGATGGACAATGTTCTGGCATCTTTCCAGGGAGAGTCTGGAGCAGGAGGGGTTACCAGAGTCCTCCCCAGAAATATGTCAGAATTACTAGCTTCCTCAGCCAGATAGATGGCAGAAATGAACCCTAATAACATGGGGGTCATCTGTAATATTAAAGTGAAATCACCCTCTAACTCTTCATACTCTGACCACCAGCATTCACACTAGAATCTTAGGCCTGTGGATTTTGAACCTCTGGTATTGGACATCACTGGCAAGTGGGAGGGATTTCTGTTATTTTGCAGCATTGGTGGGGCTTTGGGAGCACTGAGATGGCTCTGGGGTTTTTTCAGAACTGAATTGGTGTTTCTGGAGTTTAGAAGCATTGCAGAGAGAAACTGTGGTTTGGTAGAATTGTGGAGGAGCAACTTATGGTTGAATGTGGGTTTTGGCTGACGGTGAATTCCTTCAGGCTGTCCAGGGGGCTTCAACTGTTTTTGATTATGGTCATTGTGGAGGCAGAGGAGGACAGTACTAAGGCCCCTCCCTCCAAGCAGCAAAGTAAGAGGCTTGTTGCCTCCACACAAGAACTATGGCCACCCTTTGCTGCCACTCAAAACCAAGAAGACTGAGACCAAATGAATTTATGTCCATGTTGAAGTTTTAAAATTTGGATTGTTGTGTTGCTAGAATCAATATGTAATGGGTTCAATCAATATAGAATCATAGATTCTGTCATGAAGACCCCCACCGGCCAAGAATGAGGCATATTATTTTCATCATATGAACATTAATTTTTAAACTGTTGCTGGAGTGAAGAAATGACTTGTTAAAAAGAGATCACCAGACATTTGGCTGGAGGATATTTGCATACTAAGAGACAGTGCTTGGAGAGACAAAATAATTGCTCACTGATTCAATTAACAGAGATTGGGCTGGGCAATGGGGATCCACATCTTGTCAGGGTAAGAGACAGCACAGCACCACCCCCCACTGAGAGCTTTGAAAGCCACAAGCTCAGGAGTGGTTAAGCCAGCTGGTCACATGACTAACCAGCTGGTCTAGGCTTTTTGAACTAGACACAGGACAGTTTGAAGTCAGACTGCAGATTGCAACTGAACTTGGAACAAGAGAGCTCTCTCTCGCTTTCTCACAGGCCTCTGAACCCACTGAAGACACGTAAACCTCAATAGAGAAAAGACTCCTACATCGAAACAAGTTGAAGCGTGCACTGGGCCCCAATGAACAGCAAGACTTACTGGCAACCAAAGGCTCCACATTGAACTTAAAGGACCGTAAATAACCGCCAGATAGTCCCTCAAACTTTTCCCCTTTATCCCTTCTACTTTTTCTGTCTCTATCTGCATGTGTGTTTATTGCGTATGCATGCTAGCGTGGTCGTGTCGTGTACTCGTAGTCATTAACCGAATTAGAGTTTAAGATTAATAAACTTTCACCTTTCTTGTTTAAATCTAAGAAAACTGGTCTAATTTCTTTGCCTTACAATTGGAAAGCAATGAACAAGGATTCACTGAGGGGGAGCTAAAAACATAGTGTTTTTAAAATTAAACCCTGTTACAGTTAGACCAGGCAAAGGCTGAGAGGGAATCCCTAGACCACTTCTCACCTGGTCGTGACAGGTTCATAGAATTGTTACAGCACAGAAGAAGGCCATTCAACCCATCGTGTCTGTACTGGCCCTCCTAAGGGGCCATTCACGAACTGCCACTCCTCCACTCCCTCCCCACATCCCTGCACATTCCTCCTTTTCTGATATCTAGAATGTTTAGAAACAGTAAAAAAAATTTGCGGCACAGAAGGAGGCCACTGTTCCCATTTTGTCTGCATCGGCTGAAAAACAAGCCACCCATCCTAATCCCATGTTCCAGCACTTGGTCCATATCCCTGGAGGTTACAGGACTTCAGTCGCAATATAGTTCTCAGAGGGGAATCACATCAGTTCAATATTCCAGTTAGAGCATTCATTACATGTAGAAATTGATAAACTGAAAAAAATGAAGCTCCAGGCTACCATTTGACCAGCATCATCACATTCATTGCTAAGTATCTTGAGCTGTTTAGAGAGCATTCTTGCATTAAATATTGATAAATAACTATTTTGGTTTAGTTAAATCATGAGATATATATCATCTGGTCACATATCAAATGACAGGCTTTCCTCCCGGGGCAGTGACTTTGATTAACAGCTATTTTTGAGTCCTTTGAGAAGAAAGCAAGGCTTTGATTGGAAAGAGACCTATGAAATTGGCAGATCAATGGGCGCAGACTTCGGGCTAGATTTTATGCAGGCAGTGGGGTCCCTGTCCCTTTAAGGACAGGGATCCTGCCTCCAAGAGCTGCTGGTCAATCAGAGGGCCTGCAGCTCAGCAGTCCCAGCATGCCACCAGGAGTGGTGGCCACTACTGGTACTGCAGTAAGTGCAGTAAGCCCGGGTAACAGGATCAGTGCTGGAGCCTTGGACTGCAGGTAAGTGGGGCGGGCGTGCTGGGGCCAGTCAGGCACGTCCTGCCAAGAGGTGGGGGGGGGGGGGGTAATGGGGTGATGGTTATTGAGGGCGGTGGGGGGGGGGTTGTTGGCTTAGGGGCAGCCTTTGCTGGTGGGGGCCCTCTGTGAGCCACAGATTGCCCAAGCAGAAAGGGTACCCCACCACCCCCCACCCCACAAGCCCACAGGAAAGCTGCTTGTTTTAAGTGAGTTGTCTCCCCACTTGTCGGGGCTTCCACCAGCTGCTGGTAAAATTCCAGCAGTGATGGGAAGAAGCCCTTAAATGGCCATTAATTGGCCACAAAGGGGCCTCAATTGATCTCTGAAAGCCATCCTCGGCTTTCCCCACCCCTGATAAAATTGAACGGCGTTGGAAAGGTTATGGCACTCCACCCCCACCGCCTTCCTTTGTAATTTTATGGGCCCCACTCCACCCCTTCCGTCCCTAGAGTGCTGTTAAAATTCAGCTGTTAATCTCACAGACTTCAGTTAGCAGCTTTCAGAGATAGAACACGTACAGGGAGGCAGTCAGAATACATGTATCTGTCTGTATTTTAAACCCTGAACTAGACTGGCAGGAAGAGATAAGCTGTTTTGAGTGAATGTGAGTTGCATATTTACTCCTTATATGCCAAGGTGTAGAAGGAAATTGACATATTTTCACTGTGTTACACCATCCTTTCATTTATCAAATGTAAATGAAACCATTTGTTATTTTAAAGCCTGTGCCTTGATTTGGTGGAAGGATTTATCCGGTTCAGCATCTGTAAAGAGAGAATTAACGTGACAGCATGTGGTATATTGCAATACTCGGTTTACAGTGTTACGACCGAAGTGGGAGGAGTGCACTGTCTTTTCTAGTTCCACTTCTCCACAGGTCACAACATATATTTAAATGTTTATGGCCAATGATACGGTCAATCACACACTCTACCCAGAACTCGACTTTATCCCAGAATAAAATACACCAACCAGGTTTCTTTAATAAACAACAAAATTATCAGTTTATTATAAAACAAGACTTAATCAGTAATGAAGCCAAGCATTAATTCACAGAGGGAAATATGAAAGTTCCCTTTTTACCTTAGCCCCTTCACACACACCAAAGAATAGAGATTTTCTCTTTAGAGCTCTGATAAATCTTGACCTGTCACTTCTCTGTAAACATTTCCCCCAAGTCAAAAAGCCCCTGCTGGGTACTTATTTGAAGACAGGTGACTTCCAGTAAATGTTGTTTATTTATTTAACAGGTGATCTCCAGGGTTGTTTATAAACCAAGTCCAAAAGACCTTCCGATGATATAAAAACAGAAAGTGCTGGAAAATCTCAGCAGGTCTGGCAGCATCTGTGGAGCGAGAAGCAGAGTTAACATTTCAGGTCAGTGACCCTTTATCAGAACTGACAAATATTAGAAATGTAAAAGATTTTAAGCAAGTAAAGCGGGGGTGGGGCAAGAGATAACAAAGGAGAAGGTATTGATAAGACGAGGTCACAGAATAGCTGACTAGAAGGTCATGGAGTAAAGGCAAGCAATATGTTAATGGTGTGCTGAAAGACAAAGCACAGATAGGGTGTTAATGGGCTGAAAACTGAACAGCCACAAGTACAAACATGAAAAAAAAGTGTGTAGGCACAGTAGAAACAAACTAAAGAAACTAAAATAAAATGAACACAAAAATAAAAGAAAAAAAAAAATAACTAAAGATTAAAGTAAAATGGGGGGCCCGTTTTGCTCTGAAATTATTGAACTCAATGTTCAGTACGGCAGGTTGTAGCATGCCTAATCGGTAAATGAAATGCTGTTCCTCGAGCTTGCGTTGATGTTCACTGGAATACTGCAGCAATCCCAGGACAGAGATGTGAGCATGAGAGCAGGGGTGTGTGTTGAAATAGCCAGCAACCGGAAGCTCGGGGTCATGCTTTCAGACTGAGCGGAGGTGTTTCACAAAGTGGTCATCCAGTCTGCGTTTGGCCTCCCCAGTGTACAGGAGACCACATTGTGAGCAGCGAATACAATATACTACAATGAAAGAAGTACAAGTAAATCGCTGCTTCACCTGAAAGGAGTGTTTGGGGCCTTGGATAGTGAGGAGAGAGGAGGTAAATGGCAAGGAATTACACCTCCTGTGCTTGCAGGGGAAGGTGCTGTGGGAAGGGGATGAGGTAGTGGGGGTAATGGAGAAGTGGACCAGGGTGTCGAGGAGGGAACGATCCCTTCGGAACGCTGACAGGGGAAGGGAGGGAAAGATGCCTTTGGTAGTGGCATCACGCTGAAGGTGGCAGAAATGGTGGAGGATGATCCTTTGGATATGGAGACTGATGGGGTGGAAAGTGAGGACAAGGGGAAACCTGTCACGGTTCTGGGAGGGAGGGGAAGGGGTGAGGGTAGAGGTGCGAGAAATGGGCCGGACACGGTTGAGGGCCCTGTCAACCACAGTGGGGGGGAGTCCTCGGTTGAGGAAAAGGGAAGACATATCAGAAGTGCTGTCATGGAAGGTAGCATCATCAGAGCAGATGCGTTGGAGATGGAGAAACTGGGAGAATGGAATGGAGTCCTTACAGGAGGCAGGGTGTGAAGAAGTGTAGTCGAGGGAGCTGTGGGAGCCGGTGGACTTATAATGAATATTAGTAGACAGCCTATCCCCAGAGATGGAGATAGAGAAGTTGAGGAAGGGAAGGGAAGTGCCAGAGATGGACCATGTAAAGATGAGAGAAGGGTGGAAATTAGAAGCAAAGTTGATAAAGTTTTCCAGTTCTGGGCGGGAGCAGGAAATGGCACCGATACAGTCATCGATGTACCAGAAAAAGAGTTGGGGGAAGGGGTCTGAGTAGGACTGGCACAAGGAATGTTCGACATATCCCACAAAAAGACAGGCCCATGCGGGTACCCATAGCAACACCTTTTACTTGAAGGAAGTGAGTGGAGTTGAAGGAGAAGTTGTTCAATGTGCTAACAAGTTCAGCCAGGTGGAGGAGGGTGGTGGTGGATGGGGACTGGTTGGGCCTCTGCTCAAGGAAGAAGTGGAGAGCTGTCAGACCGTCCTGGTGGGGGATGGAGGTGTAGAGAGATTGGACGTTCATAGTCAAGAGGAAGCAGTTGGGGCCAGGAAACTGGAAATTGTCAAAATGACGTATGGCGTCAGAAGACATTCTGATGACCTCTTTTTAAAAAAACACAAAGTCCAGCATCAATGGTATCCTTTTCAGTTTTCCAAAATAAAACAATGTCTATAATTCTAAAATACATGAAGACCTCAAAAAAATACTTAACAAAAAAAAATAACACTAGGGGGTAAGGGTGATTGTTGATCATCCTCCCATTTAGCTAGATTTTAGTGCACTGCACTTCAAATTGTTGGGAACATGAAGCCAGGTGGGACCAGATACTGAATCCGAGAAACTACCTAACATAAAACCCACAAGTTTCCACAGAGACCTTAGGCTCCAGGTGTTAAACAAAGCCTCATCTGCCCTCTCAGATAGACATAAAAGATCTTGTGCCCCTATTTGAAGAAGAGCAGGGGAGTCATCACCAGTGTCCCAGCTGAGATTTATTCATCAACCACTATCACTGCAAAACTGATTAGTTTAGTTTAGAGGTACAGCACTGAAACAGGCCCTTTGGCCCACCGAGTCTGTGCCAACCATCAACCACCCATTTATACTAATCCTACACTAATTCCATATTCCTACCACATCCCCACCTGTCCCTATATTTTCCCTACCACCTACCTATACTAGGGGCAATTTATAATGGCCAATTAACCTATCAACCTGCTAGTCTTTGGCTGTGGGAGGAAACCGGAGCCCGCGGAGGAAACCCAAGCAGACACAGGGAGAACTTGCAAACTCCACACAGGCAGTACCCAGAATTGAACCCGGGTCACTGGAGCTGTGAGGCTGCGGTGCTAACCACTGCGCCACTGTGCCGCCTTATGTGATTATTTATCTCATTGTTATTTGTGGGACCTTGCTGTGTGCATATTAGCTGTCTTGGTACCTGTATTACAACAGTGACTACACTTCAACAGTATTTAATTAGCTTTGGGGCATCCTGAGGTTTTAAAAGGCATTATAAATGCAAGTTATTTCTTTCTATCTATTTAGTCTCCTGAGCTAAACTTCTGCAAGTGTTTCAAAAGTAATTCAAGTAAAATTCCAGAATATTTCTGCATTGTTACATCCTTGATTATACATTCCAGACCAAATCTCTTCCATGTTCTGACATTTTCACAATTTAGGAACCATCCCCTCTCTTTCTCATCCCTTTCTCAAGAACAACTCTGGAACCATTATGTTTCCTGCAGCATTCCATTTGCTCTGGCTTGAATGCCCTGCAGCTAGCTTAATGGTAAATACTCGTCACCTCTCAGACTCTGTATTGGGTTAATTGGAAAAAATCTCTGGGATTTCAGACCGATATGGTACAACTGTAATTACATCCAGTCTCTTAAACCCTGTAGGTGACACAATTGTTAATAACCCCATGCCTCTCAGTACCGGACCTGATGCCTCTCTGATGCTGTGTGGGGCTTAACTGTAAATAGATTCCACCATCTTAGACCTTTCATTTGGTATAGGGCAAGCAAACCCTGCCATTCAGACTCTGTAGGCGGTATAGCTGTAAATAACCTCCAGACTTTAAAACCTTAAACCTTACACGTGGAACATAACTGTAAATAACCCCAGTCTCTTAGATGCTGTGTGGAATACTAGCCTGTTATGGTATAACTGTACCTAAGCTGATGTCTCCCATTCCTGCATGGGGTTTGAACATGAATAATGTCTCTCTCTCAGATCATGTTCTATGGTATTTCGGATAATAATCTCCCATTTCTAACACTCTACATATGGATGAATAACATAATAATTCCTGCTTCTCAGACTCAGCATGTGTTTTAACTGTAACTAACCTGCTGCCTCTCATATCCTCCGAGTGGTATCATTATAGATAGACCCCACCTGACACTGTCCCAACAGTCATGTTTGTTTGTGTTTCTCAGTCTGGCTGTTTCTGCGGGTGAAAAAAACAAATATAAAATGAAACTGGACAGTCATTCCATGCTCCAATAATCTGGTCACTGTGTAGGCAGTAATCCTGCACCATTCAATAAATGGCATGTTCCTGGAGTAAACAGCAGAAGCATCTGTGGAAACACATTAAGACATAAACATAAATTCTCCTTAGACATTCATTATCTCACTTCAACCAAAAAAAATTAATTTGACATGAGGGGGAACACAGATGTTAATGAGAAATATGAGAGCGTTTTACACTAAACACTATTTCCTCTTACAATTTAAAGAAGCTTACATTTCTTTTTACAGCCTAGAGGTAAAACACAAATTATTCTGAATCAGTGCCAGAGTTTACTGCTTAGCAACAGCTGTGTATCTGAATTTATTCCATCCATCGTCCCAAACCTGTACCTGCTCTAGGCCTCACGTGTTTATCTATCTGTCAATCGAGAGTTACCACAAATGTCATGTAAGCTGTGCACACTCTCCCCCTCCTCCCAAATACCTTTCAAAAAATTTGTGCGTGGGATTAGACTAAAAGGATTGTCTCTTCTGACTGCTGAAAAGAAAGAACATTTATTTATATAGTGCCTTTCATGGCCCAGGCCAAAGCAGAGTCCAGCCATTGAAGTATAGTCACTGATGTACTAGAGGAAAATGACAATCAATTTGTGCACAGCACATTCCCGCAAACAACAATAAGATAAATGATGAAATAATCTGCTTTTAGTGATGTTGGTTGCGTGATTAATATGGGCCAAGACACCAGGGAGCACGTCCCTGCTCTTTTTTGAAATTAAAAATCTGTAGGGCAACACTTTACACCAAGGGACTGAAATTCTGCAGTGGTTCTGCCAGTTTCTGGCTGTGACTCCAGGGGGAAGTGGTGGAGACCCAAGAGTTTTCGACTTACATTATAAAAGGAAAAACCTCCACCCAGTCCTTACATGGCCAATATTGTCAGGGTGTAGCCAGGGCAAGAGCCACTATGCCAGGAGTTTTGGCTGGTGTAACTTATTCAGGACTTGACATATCACTGCACTGCAGCATACTGAGTGAGTTGGTGTGTACCCCCTTCCAGAAAATAGGGCCAACTCGCAAGGTCCAGGACAGGGAAGCAATCTAGACCCCCATGCAGAGCTCACTTTTTTTAAAAAAGCAAATCGTGCCCTTATGCAAGGGTTCGAGGAGGACATAATCGGCATCAGGAGAGGAATGTGGGCAATTCCCCACAACCATCCACTGTCCACCCACCCACCCCCGCCCCGCCACAATAATGGACAGGTCTCAGAGTTTCTGACCACATGGGGAAGATGGGGGCCAGAGCCCTTTCCCAACTTCATAAACTTTGATGGGTTTAGCAATGGAGACCACTGGTAGGTGTAGTCTCGGTGTAGCCCAAGGGATTGTGTCCCGAGGGAGTTCGAGGCCCAAATCTTGTTCTAGGATTCCCATTAAAGTCTCTAAGGAACATACAAACATACAAAATTGACATGCAGGAAAAGAACAGCTGCTCCATCAAACCTACCACACTCCACAATAGTTACATCATCATGGTTAAAAGCTTCTTCCCTACCCCGAAATTGCCCCATCCCCATCTCACACCCACCCCCGCAGTCAAGCAAAAGGCCCCAGAATAAACCCAGGGCCAATAAGCAAAAAAATACACTGTGAAATTCCTCTCTGACTCCCTCAGATGATTAAAACCAGTCCATGAGATCACATGGACTAAGTATTACCTTTAAAGCCACTTCCATATGATGTAATAAAAGCAAAATACTGCGGATGCTGGAAATCTGAAACAAAAACAAGAAATGCTGGATTCACTCAGCAGGTCTGGCAGCATCTGTGGAAAGAGAAGCAGAGTTAACGTTTCGGGTCAGTGACCCTTCTTCGGAACTTCCGAAGAAGGGTCACTGACCCGAAACGTTAACTTTCCATATGATGTAATCTCTGCCCAGTCAGTAACCGGGCCAGCTGCCTCTTGAAGGCGTAGTCAGCACCTACCACACTAGCTGGCAATGCATTCCAGAGGCTCACTATTCTGGGAAAAGAAGAACTGTCAAATATCCAGTCCGTTCCCACTCTTACTGAGTTTAAACTCATATCCCTGGTCCTCTCCAATCTGTTAAACTGGAATAATCTATCAATAGAGAGACTATACAGCTTTTTAATTATTTTATAGACAGCTATCAGATTGCCTCAAAGTTTATGCTGCTCTGAAATAAATAGAATGAGGTCCTTGAGCTTATCTGAGAAGCTGAGGTTATTTAAGCTGGGAATCATTCTTATAATTCTCCTCTGAAGCTTTTCCAAGCTCACTATATCACCCACCATATGAGGGCATCATATAAGGTGCACACTATTCTCGATGGGGTCTGACCAGTGACCTGTACAGCATCAAAATTATGTCCACTGATTTATACTGAATGGTTCTATTAATACAACCCAATACCTTGTTAATTCTGCCACAGTTTCTCTGCTCATGAACCTTCAGTGACCTGTGCACAAGAGATCAATTTTAATTTGGCTTGTTCCAACCTGCACACGGTAACATACACTGTTAAATTACAGCTCACCGAAGGTGAACCATAAATACAAGCATCTGTAGAAAGCTTGAGAACATTCCAATGGAAGATGTAATCTGCTAGGCATTAACAAGCTATAGATTACAAAAATGCTGACAGACACATCAGTGTGGGTTCACCCTGTTCCACAGGTAAGATATATTATAAACATATAATAATAAAGAAACTGTTTTATCAAACCTTGACACAGGCTAATGAAGGAGAATGGACCTTCCCTTCAACATTTGGCAATTTTCTCCCTTCCCTCCGAAAGGCCAGCTAGAGTTGGTTCTATTCACACCAGACACTTCTCCTTATTGGGGAATATACACCAATATCCATGCAACCCCCTTTTCCTTTTCTCCCATTATATGGAATTCCTCTTTACTGCCATTTGTGCATTAGGTCCGATGGCCAATATGATAAAGATATTGTATTGCTAATCTTATGCGTGCTGTCCTGATTCTACCAGTACAGCAGTGCAGCACACCCCAGTACTGCACTGAAGTGCCAGCCTAAATGATATTCTGTAGTCCCTGGAGTGGGGCTTGAACCAACAGACACAGGCAAGCATGCTACTGTCAAGCCAAGGCTGCCATCTAGTTGGGGTTCAATCTACAATAGGGTAGATTTGACATGATGTGTGGGGGAAGCAGTCTTGGTCCTTGCCTTCATAATGTTGATACTTAATTGTTGTAATATATTTCTTTTTTCTTTCTTTTGGGCCTCCTTATCTCGAGAGACAATGGATATGCGCCTGGAGGTGGTCAGTGGTTTGTGAAGCAGCGCCTGGAGTGGCTATAAAGGCCAATTTTAGAGTGACAGACTCTTCCACAGGTGCTGCAGAGAAATTTGTTTGTCGGGGCTGTTGCACAGTTGGCTCTCCCCTTGCACCTCTGTCTTTTTTCCTGCCAACTACTAAGTCTCTTCGACTCGCCACATTTTAGCCTTGTCTTTATGGCTGCCCGCCATGTAATATATAGTAACTGTAATAGTCTCTTGATTATTTAGACTGGCTGTAAATATTATGTAATTATGGTGTTAGTCTCTTGGATATCACTCGACTTTCTGGTATTGTAGCTCGTTTTTGTAATGGTAGTTAAATATCTCACCCTTAAGTAGTGTGAACGACCACCAAGATCAGCATTTGACCATTGAACGTGCTGGACTCCATAGCTTTACCAGACTGCACGACACCATAATGAAAGCCAGGAGGTTATTTACAGTTTGGAGAGGTGGGGGCAATAAGAACACTGTACTTTATGTTACTTTCTTTTTTAAAAAAGTGCCTGAAAGTGAAAGAAAGGCACTAGTCGTCCCACAATGTGTTCAGCAAACATTCACAAAAATACCTGTAACTCAGTAGCAACCAGGTGTCAAATCCTGACCAGATGCAGTGGACCTCTAGCATCCCCTGCTGGTAAGACTGAAGGCTGCATCTTGGAAAATAACAGGTTGCTTGAAAAAGAACAAAGTGCATTTATATTGTTCATTTAATATAACCGAATGACTGTATTATTCTCTGATTTTATTCTATGATATCGTCTTGGCCTCGGGATGTCCCAAAGCGCTTTATACCGAGGTGCTCTCAGTTGGATTTAAAAGGTGTTATTTGAAGAAAAGTAAGGGAGTTCTCCTAGCCTGTCGAGCTAGCTCTGCCATTCAATTAGAGCATGGCTGATCATCTACCTCAACACCACTTTCCCGCACTATCTCCATATCCTTTTTTTATTCATTCATGGATGTGGGCGTCGCTGGCTAGGCCATCATTTATTGCCCTTCCTAATTGCCCTTGAGAAGTGGTGGTGATCCGCCCCCTTAAACTGCTGCAGTCCGTGTGAGGAAGGTACACCCACAGTGCTGTTAGGAAGGGAGTTCCAGGATTTTGACCCAGTGACAGTGAAGGAACGGCGATATAGTTCCAAGTCAGGATGGTGTGTGCTTGGAGGGGAACTTGCAAGTGGTGGTGTTCCCATGCATCTGCTGCCCTTGTCCTTCTAGGTGGTAGAGGTCGTGGGTTTGGAAGGTGCTGTTGAAGGAGCTTTGGTGTGCCGCTGCAGTGCATCTTGTAGATGGAACACACTGCTGCCACTGTGCGCCAGTGGTGGAGGGAGTGAACGTTTGTGCATGGGGTGACAATCAAGCGGGCTGCTTTGTCCTGGATGGTTTTGAGCTTCTTGAGTGTTGTTGGAGCAGCACCCATCCAGGCAAATGGACAGTATTCCATCACACTCCTGACTTGTGCCTTGTAGATGGTGGACAGGCTTTGGAGAGTCAGGAGGTGAGTTACTCACTGCAGGATTCCTAGCCTCTGACCTGCTCTTGCAGCTACGGTATTTATGTGGGTACTCCAGTTCAGTTTCTGGTCAATGGTAACCCCCAGGATGTTGATAGTGGGGGATTTAGTGATCATAATGCCATTGAATGTCAAGGGAAGATGATTAGATTCTCTCTTGTTGGAGATGGTCATTGCCTGACACTTTTGTGGCATGAATGTTACTTGCCACTATCAGCCCAAGCCTGGATGTTGTCCAGGTCTTGCTGCAGTTCTACACGGACTGCTTTGGTATCTGAGAATTCATGAATGGTCCTGAACATTGTGCAATCATCAGCGAACATCCCCACTTCTGACTTTATGATGTCATTTGTCTCCAGAAAACTATCGATTTCTGTCTTGAACATGCTCAATGATTGAGTTTCCACAGCCCTCTGGGGTAGAGAATTCCAAAGATTCACCACACTCTGAGTGAAGAAATTCCTCCTCATCTCAGTTTTAAATAGCCTACCCCTTATTCTGAGATTATGTCCCCTGGTTCTAGACTCAACATCCAGAGGAAACATCTTATCTACATCCACTTTATCACGACCTGTAAAAATCTTGTGAGTTTCAAAGGGATCACCTCTCATTTTTTTGAAACTCTAGAGAATAGAGGCTCAGTTTCCTCAATCTCTTCTCATAAGAGAATCCCACCATCCCAGGGCTTAGTCTGTTGAACCTCTGTTGCACTCTCTCTAAGGCAAGTGTATCCTTCCTTAGATACGGAGACCGAAACTGTACACAATACTCCAGGTGCGGTCTCACCAAGGCTCTATACAATTGCAGCAAAACATCTTTACTTCTGTACTGAAATCCCCTTGCGACAAAGGCCAACATACCATTTGCCTTCCTAATTGCTTGCTGCACCTGCATGCTAGCTTTTAGTGACTCATGAACAAGGACACCCCTTGACACCAACACTTCCCAACCTCTCACCATTTAAGAAATATTCTTTCTGTTTTTTCTACCAAAGTGGATAACTTCACACTTATTCACATTATATTCCAATCGTCATGTTCTTGCCCATTCACTTAACCCATCCAAGATGGCTTGAAGCCTCCTTGCATCTTCCTCACAACTTACATTCCCACCTAATTTTGTGTCATCAGCAAATTTGGAAATATTACAATTGGTCCCCATATCCAAATCATTTATCTCGATTGTGAACAGCTGTGGCCCAAGCACTGATCCTTGCGGTATCCCACTAGTAACAGCCTGCCATACTGAGAATGACCTTTTTATTCCTACTGTCTGCTTTCTGAATGTTAACCAATTCTCAATCCATACTAGTATATTACCCCCAATCCCATGCGCTCTAATTTTGTTTACTGTGTGGGACCTTATCAAAAGCCTTTTGAAAATTCAAATATACCACATCCACTGGTTCTCTTTTATCTATGCTACAAGTGACATCTTCAAAAAACTCCAACAGGTTTGTCAAACATGATTTCCCTTTCATAAATCCATGTTGACTCTGCCCAATTTTGCCATTATTTTCTAAATGTCAGTTATCACATCCTTTATAATAGATTCTAACATTTTCCTTACTACTGATGTCAAACTAACAGGTCTGTAGTTTTCCATTTCCCCTCTCCCTCCCTTCTTAAATAGTGGGGTTACATTTGCTACTTTCCAGTCTGCAGGAACCTTTCCAAAATCTACAGAATTTTGAAAGATAACCACCAACTGCATCCACTATATCTTTTGCCACCTCCTTTAACACTCTGGAATGTAGCTCATCTGGGCCATTCTCCTACTGTCCTAGTAAACATATATCCCTCAGCCAACATCTTTAAAACAGTTTAATTGGTCATTTATCTCTGTTGTTTGTGAGACTTGCTGGTGCTCAATTGCAACAGTGCCTGAAGTTCAAACACACCACATTGACTATGAAGCACTTTGGGACATCCTGATGTTATGAAAAGGGCTATATAAATGCATGATTTTTCTCTCTTTTCTTAAATAGGCAGACCGGCGGTGCGTGAAATTCAACACAGTCATGTGCACAATATACATTGGAAAACAAAACTAATATCCTAGCCTGGACTCTGGTGTAGGGATAACTATTGGTGAAGTGAAAGGGATCCTGGTGATAGTAGGTTCAACGCTTTATGGGGAAGATTATTCCTGTCACTTTGTTTACTGACGTTGTAAATCCATTCAGAAAGTACATGGTTGTGAAAGAACAATTTCTGATGATGCCAAGAAGAACTTCTTCACACAAGAATGATTAACTCTTGGAGTCGACTAAGGTGAAAAACTTAATTTCAGATAAAGTTAGATGGCCGATTGGATAAGTTAAGGTTGTCTGAATAGTCTTCTTTATGTGTATATATCTTGTGGCCTTGTTTTTTTTATTCATTCTTGGGATGTTGCCGTCACTGGCAAGGCCAACATTTATTGCCCATCCCTAACTGCCCTTGAAATGGTGGTGGTGAGCCGCCTTCTTGAGTTGCTGCAGTCCATCTGGTGTAGGGAGGGAGTTCCAGGTTTTTGACCCGGTGACAGTGAAGGAACGTCAATATATTTTCAATTCAGGGCGATGTGTGACTTGGAGGGGAACTTGCAGGCGGTGGTGTTCCCATGCATCTCCTGCCCTTGTCCTTCTGGGGTAGGGGTTGGCAAATTTTTTTACCTAAAGAGCTATTTTAACAACATTTGCCTAAAATAAAAATTATTGGGAGCCGCAAGTTGAAAAAAAATTAAAGAATGGAGAAACGTATAAGCACGCCTTAAGAGGAGCAAATTGTTTATCGAGAACCTAAGGAACATTATGCACTTACTTGAAGCTGTAAAAGGCATTTGCTTTAACTTCTCTCTGATGTTTATAAGAATGATCGCAGTTACTACTAACTTTCGTGTAATTTCAATATTGTATATAGGTCGGGCAAAAATCCAGTTTCTACATCCCAAGAATAAGGTAATTCCAAGCTAGGTAAAAGTTGTTATTTTTGTTTTCAAGTTAAATCATGATGCTACCCAAATCTTAAATTTGCCTTCGGCTTTATCAACTTTTTTCCTGGAGAATCATAATGGCATGTTTTCTTTCACTGTTAGGTGGGATGTTTCTCGGCAACGGTTTTGAGCTTTGCTAATGATGGCTGGGCAGGATTAAGTTTTTTGTTAACATGAAATATTTCATCCCATTATCAGACATACCCAAGTCCTGTTTGGCTTGGTAGCAAAACAAAATCTAGCCATCTCGGAGCTAAAGGCACTATTTTCATCTTTGATGGTTCTGTTTCAATGCCATTCAACCCTTTTACTTTCTGTGATTGAATTCATTGCTTTCGAAATATGATGCTTATAACCCCTTTATTTCCCTGCAAGAATTTTTGTAACCAAGCAAACATTTTTTTGATGAACTATCTTGAAAATCAGAAGTATGTGCACATCAAAATACAAATTTTTTCTTTGCCTCTGTGATATCGACTGTTAAGGCTATTCAAGTGCCAGACCACCTTTGAAGCCCGACTACTAAATTTTTGTTTAAGCAAATGAATAATTCAATAAGGAAAATTGTGTTGCCATCTAATTCTTTGCTTTGTCATTTTTTTTACTTAAATTTTTTAGGCTTCTTCATGTTAATGTGATCCAACTGGAAAAGGTTGGGAGCCACAAATGAGATGTCTAAGAGCTGCATGTGGCTCTGGAACCATGGTTGCAGACCACAGGGCTAGGTGGCAGAGGTTGCGGGTTTGGAAGGTGCTGTCAAAGGAGCCTCGGTGAGTTGCTGCAGTGCATCTTGTATATGGTGCACGCTGCTGCGACTGTACGCCGGTGGTGGAGGGAGTGAATGTTTGTGGATGGAGTGCCAATCAAGCGGGCTGCTTTGTCCTGGATGGTGTTGAGCTTTTTGAGTGTTGTTGGAGCTGCTCCATTCCAGGCAAGTGGAGAGTATTCCATCACACTCCTGACTTGTGCCTTGTGCTTGGTTGTCAGGCTTTGGGGAGTCAGGAAGTGGGTTACTCGTTGCAGAATTCCCAGCCTCTGACCTGTCCTTGTAGCCACAGTAGCCAAACACCTTGTCAGGTACCACACCTGTTCAATGAAATGTAAAGATCCCACTACCCTATCAGGTCGTTCTGGCTCAGATATAGCACAGGTTAAATAGCGAGGTGTGGGGGTGTGTTTGAAGATGGCTATAAACAGAGAGTGGGTTTATCTTTCTCATAAATGGAATAAAATGTTGTTAGTAAAATATTGCTCATGGGCTTTATCTCACAGAATAAATACTGCAGACTAAAGTATAAAGTCTACTGCCTCTGTTTGCTTTTGTTTCACTCTTTCTTTGTTGTTTTCTTCATTTCATGAATTCAGGTGAGGCTCCCACCATGAAACATGGAAGAAAAAGCTGGGATCATCAGACATTTCCAACAGAATTCCTTCTTTGGGGCTAAAGGTGCAGTTACTATATACTACCACATGATGACAGCAAAGGTATGTCAGTGTAATTCCTTTGCATTACTTTCTGTGCACTGCCTAACACATTTGCATCAAATTTCTATGGGGGCTATTGTAACCTGATAACTAACTAAAACTACAGCACAGAGGAATTTCAGTCCCTTCTCTTGGTATTGTACTGAAATGAGCTAACTCAACACAGGCTCAAGACCTGGCCCCTCTGGTCTATATGGTTTCGCTAAACATTGTCTTTACTAATTAAGCCACTGATGGAGCTCCCAGACTTCAGGATACAGCAAGACACAACGAACTGTAGACTGGAAACTTGAATACAGTGTCACCACCACTTAGGAGTGTGAGCAGGTAGATCAGTCACCTTTTTCATAGCATTTTAGAATTGATGGCAGCCGAACTGTTTCACAATACTTGGCTTTTCTAATTAGGATATAGTAATAAGGACATGCTGGGGTCTCCAGAGAGTTTTTAGTAATGCGTACTTGCCCTAAAGATCAGAGTCAGGGAGGGCAGCCACAAATAATGGAACCTGTCATGCTCGGAAAGAGCCGTGATAAAATAAACAATGAATTGGAGGAATTATGAAAATAAAAAGTCAACTGTTAAACTGAACCACAAGAGCATGGATACTTGTGCCACAGACAGAATGGAGTAGTGGTCAGCTGCCCCTCCTGTACTGGAAATACACACCTCCGTCTGTGAGGATGAAGCTTGTTAACCTAATTTGAAATAGCTCTGGGGAGAACCCAGTGACATTGTAAGGAGCACCGTTGCATATTGATGACTCCTATCTACATGAATGAACTAACAAAAGGTTCTGGAGACAGACTGACTCACAGCCCAAACCATATTATAGTAAATTAGAGGCCCAGGCTAATGCCCTGGGGACATGGGTTTAAATCCCACCACGGCAGCTGATGGAAATTAAATTTAATTAATTAATTTTTATAATCTGTAATTGAAAGCTAGTCTTGGTAATGGTGCCATGAAACTATTATTGATTGTCATAACAACCCATCTGGTTCACTAATATCCTTTAGGGAGGGAAATCTGCTGTCCTTACCTAGTCTGGCCTACAAGTGACTCCAGATCCACAGCAATATGGTTGATTCTTAACTGCCCTTTGAAATGGCCTAGCAAGCCACTCAGTTGTCAAGGGCAATTAGGGATGGGCATCAAATGCTGGCCTTGCCAGCAACGCCCACGTCCCATGAAAGAATAAAAACAAACTTACCACCTGTCTGTAACAAACCACAGAACAATGGGGTGACCTAAAGGGAGAGAGTGAAGTGCAGAAATACAGTGGTAGTGTGTTTGGCTCAATACAACATGGAGTAAAAGATCATAATGTAACTGTGAAAGTGAGCCCAGATGATTCTTTGCCTCCTAGGTAACAGGGTAAAAGTCTTAACAGAGCTGGTGCAAGAACTCTGGGAAGAGGAAATCAACCTGAAAGTTGGGTTTGTGACGGAACTAATGATGTAGGAAAGAATAAAATTCAGATCCTGCAAAGAGACATGCAGCAGTTAAGAGACAGATTAATAAGCAGAACCTTGAAGGTAATCATTTTAGGATTAATACCAACATCAGTTGTTATTATAGTTATCATAGTTATAGAGAAAAACACCAGGGAGGAGAGTTTCCACTTTGGGCAAAATCGATGATCCAGGTGCAAATTGTGCTCAAAATTGCACTCATTTAAAAGGTTTTTTTCCATGAGTTTCCTCTCAAACTCATTTGCATATTACCAAACATAAGACATGCCAGTACAATCAAGCAGTGCTTTAAAAGGTAACTTTAAAAAAACTTACGCTTTAAAAAAAAGCCTTGATATATTTAAGTGTGGTAACTTGGTGCAGTTTGAATCAGTCAGCCGAATATGGATTTATCACAAATATAAGCATTTTTAATCACTGTGTCCATCCATCATCTGTGACTCAATTTTAAATGAATGAAAATGATTTTAAAAATATACAGAACCATCTCCTAATTATATTGGGGTACAGTAGTCAGTTTCTTAATATATTTTAACAAAAAATACATTCAACAGCTTTTAATTTGTAGTGAGTTCTTTATGTTGTCTGTTGCAACATAAATGACATGTGTGGAGTTCAGTTGGTTGAAGATCTCAAAGAGGTTTATTACAGCTAACTATTATATACAGTACAAAGCAAACTATTTACAGAACCTTAATCTGGGTGTTACAGTCACAGAGTGACTAAGGCTTGTATGACTGCATCCTGGTACTTAGCTCATTAGCATACTAAGATCTAAAAGGGACATCACTCTTAAAGGCGATCACACAACATCCCCTTTCTTTCCAAAGATGAGTCTCATATGCTACAATTAAAAAAATATAAAATTAGATAACATCAAAATTAGTTATATTGGGTATAGATTATAAAATTTACAAGTATAGAAACTGAAGAGTCAAATAAACAGACAAATGACAGGTTTTCTCATAGGTTTAAAAAAAGGAAGATAACTATTTTTAAATGATTCCCAAAATGGTCGCAACCTCACACAAACACACACACGCACACACATACATGCATACACAAGAATAGATAGATAGAGAGAAAAGGGTAGGATGTAGTTAAAGACCCAGGTGATGTAAGAGTTCATGGTTTACAGAATGCTGTTGAATCTTCTTGGGAGGAAAGTCTTTTTTTAAAGGTTCAGTCTTGAACTTGCTAAGGTGTTGTCGAGTTCTAGTGGTTAAAACTCAGCCCAAGGTTGGTGGTGTGAATTTGTTTACCTTCACAGATAGGGAGTCACAAAATAACTTTGTAATTTCTCTGTTGTAGTGGTTGTTCAGTTCTTGTTCAGCAGGGCTCTTCTTTTTAGCTGGATCGCCTTCTTAGCCTCTGGCTGGAAACTGGCCTTGGCTTGATCTCCCCTCTCGCTACACAGGGCTACCTTTTAAGGTAAAACTCCACAACATTTGAGTCTCTGCCAGGTGTTACAGGGCCCTCTCCCCTGATGTGACCACACAATGGTCCAGGATCTGGAAACCATGGCTCTCTATGGATGTCTGAATGGAGACCATTTTGTTATAATGGCACTACTTCATTCCTATTGTGACAGAACCGTATTTATTTTCTCCTTGGATTGAAACAGTATGCCTTTAAGACTCTGTTAAAAACAGTGTACCTTCAAGACAGAGAGAGAAGCTTGTGGATTTCTGAGGCACAGTGTGCCAGCTGCACTTGCTACCTAGGTGACAGCCAAAGAGAGAGGTCGCATGGTATAATGTTTCACCTTAATTGTGTGGAAAAAACAGTTTTGAGAGACGCCAGTGAAGCATGCTTACTGAAGAAAAGAGCTGCCTCTTTCTCTCAGCAAAAAATCCACAAAGAGCTACAAGCCAAGTTAATTGCCTGAGGAGGAAAAAACCCTTTGAAGAGATCATTTGTATTGCTGGAATAAAGTTTCGCCTGAGACTAGCTGCTTGGATTGAGAGGTGCGGGTGTTTTGGAGTGCTCTGTGTTTATCTTGCTTGCAGCACTTAAATATATCTGTTTACACAGCTGTTCACTGGGCAGTTCAATTGCTTTTTTGAGAGTTTGTTTATATTCTTCATGCTCAAATGGTTTAATAGTAATTTTATAGCTGTGGCTGCGTGAATGAAAGCTTGTCTTCATGCGCGAGTGATTTAATGAGTTTTTTAAAACTTTGGCTGCGTGGATGAGGCTCTGCAGTGATCAGGGTTTTCTGCTACCGGATGCCTCCTGTAATGGCGTTGACCTCAATCATCCTGGGAAAGGAGTCAGGTCTTCCCCGTTTTTTTCTATCTCCCACAGAGGCTTTGGAAGAAAAAAACCCCAATTTTTAAAGCACTTCAGAGCTTTTTCTTTTGACTCACCCGATCACAGGAATTTATTTGCAGCCTGTTGTTCTGAGCTATCTATCTTCTATAGCTGGAGGTAAGTTCCTTTTTTCTTTCGACTGTTTGGGCCAGTATTTCTCTTGCACCTTCTCTCTTCTGGTTGTAGGAAAAGTGGTGTTCAGAGCTGTTTTACCCATGGTCTTCAACTTAGATTTTTTTTTCTCACCACAGCTGCCACCATGTGATGAGTTCTTTATGTTGTCTGATGCAACATAAATGAGATGTGTGGAGTCCAGTTGGTTGTAAATCTCAAACAGGTTTATTACAGCTAACTATTATATACAGTACAAAGCAAACTGTTTACAGAACTTTACAGTTCTGTAACAGTGTTCAGGCTTGTAGTCATTAGCAACTAAGATCTAAAGGGGACATCACTCTTAAAGGTTATCACACAACACCAATTAGGGTTCTTGTGCCCAAAAGAACCAGCTTAATTTTTAGAATCTCATCGAAGGCCTGCAAGCAAGCACGATGGGCAGAAACTGCCAATGGTGATTAATTCAGCCTGGGGACATGGCCAGTTCATGGGTGGGGCCTGCTTCTAGCATGATGTTTTTTAAACTAGTTCAAAAAGATCATCAAACCTTGATATGGATTAACCATAATTTGTCTTTGAAATTCTGCAGTATTTTACATGGGTTACCCTAATTACAGGCACATTGCACTGATAAGAAAAACACAACAACTGAGCAGCAGTACTACCCCCAGGAATTTCCTCAGGGATCAGTCACTATCTTTGGCAGGAGATTGCTGGATACCCATGTAAATATGTTTTTCTGCCAATCCTCTCTCAAATCTACGGCAGCTGATTGTAAGAATCCTTGAGGATTTCCAGTCAATAATATAGAAGCGAAGGGCTAGAGTTCCTGGGACATTGAGACTGACAGTACATCTATGGGATGGACTTGGTCTGAACAGCTGCAATGTTGAAACTGGCCTATTTAGTTTCAGATTCCCACCAGATCCTTAGCGACACTGGATGCCAGGCTCACATAGGCGACCTTTGCACCCAATGATACTAGAGATGAGAAATTGTATGATGTTTAATATCTTATTTTTATGTTGTCATAAAACACCTGCCCAAAGGTGAGTGGAGGGATGATTGCCCGCACTTCCAATGATATTTTGGAAGGGTACAAAAATGCATTATGGGATCCCCATCCCACTTCTTGCCCTTACCCATTTAAACAATGTTGGTTTTCTGGAAATTCAAGACTCAGCATTTTTTATATCCCAGAAAAGAGGTCCCTGCAGGACCTACCTGAGGGAAACTGCCTACATTGCACCTAATCCAAATTGGTCCAGAGGACACCGGCGAGCTGCCTCAGGAGGCCCAACAGTTGCTTGCAGCTTGCCGGAATTGTTCTGATGAGGTCCAATGCCAAATCTCGGAAAAATCTTGGGCCTCTGGCTTCTGTCACATGTTGCGACACACTAGCCATTCTGGGTCTGAAACTGGGCCTAAATACATTTCTCCCACTTGGAGTGAGGATAGCACAGGCTCTATAATATACACATCATAAATCTGATCATGAAGGCTTGCTGTACATTTCCTTTGGAATATCATTGAGTGCCACAAGGCTGATGACCCAAAGAATCATGTGAAATTTAAACAATTAAATGAAATGTTAAATTCTAAAATCTGTTACCATTTTACTAATTTTTCTTTTCCCAATATTCCCCCACCTCTGCAGTAGGCACTGAGTCTTGCTGGGGTACAGTTCCATAGGTGTCCTCCATTACCTCACTCCAGTGACCATTCTTTTTGTGGGAACCTAGATAGTGAGCGTTAGCAACTATTCAACCACGGGAGTCTCTGCACTGAGTGCCTGTGTTCTATTTTCACACATACACTTCCCATTAGAGTGGAGATTAATAGACTGTTACTCCATGTCTATTACTCTAAGGGACAAGCTCCTGCCTCCAGAGCTGCTGGCCAAGCCACTGCCGCTACTGCTGGAGGTCCTACAGTTCCGAGGATGTTGGAGACCCCGGTAGAGGTGAGTGGGGTTGGAGGTTACTGGGGCCAGTCAGGCAGGCCTCAGTGATGGGGTTGGGGGGGCATTGAACCAGAGAACCATAGAAAAATTACGGCACAGAATGAGGCCGTTCAGCCCGTCGTGTCCGCACTGGCTGAAAAAACTAGCCGCCCAATCTAATCCCACCTTCCCACACCTGGTCCATAGCCTTGCACGTTGCAGCACTTCCGGTGCATGTCCAGGTAGCTTTTAAAGGAATTGAGGGTTTCTGCCTCCACCACCGTTCCTGGCAATGAATTCCAGACACCCACCACCCTCTGGGTGAAAATGTTTTTTGCAAGTCTGCTCCAATCCTTCTATCAATCACCTTAAATCTGTGCCCCCTTGTAACTGACCTCTCCACCAGGGGAAACAGGCCCTTTCGGTCTACTCTATCTAGGCCCCTCATAATTTTGTACGCTTCAATTAAGTCAGCCTCCTCTGTTTTAAGGAAAAGAACCCTAGCTGTTCCAATATTTCCTCACAGCTGCAACTTTCAAGCCCTGGCAACATTCCTGTAAATCTCCTCTGTACTTTGTCCAGAGTAATTATGTCCTTCCTATAATGTGGTGACCAGAACTGTACGCAATACTCCAGCTGTGGCCTAATCAGCGTTTTATACAGTTCCAACATTACATCCATGCTTTTGTATTCTATACCTTGGCCAATAAAGGAAAGCATTCCATATGCCTTCTTCACCACTATCTACCTGTCTTGCCACCTTCAGGCACTTGTGGACATGCACTTCAAGGTCTCTCACTTCTTCTACCCCTCTCGATATGTTCCCATTTAACGTGTATTCCCTCGCTTTATTTATCACCAAATTCATTACGTCACACTTATCTGGATTGAATTCCGTTTGCTACGTTTCCGCCCACTCATGGTGAGGATGTCGGGAGTCTTGCCGGGAAGTTGGTAATCACTGCTGTGGGGGGACCTCTAGGACCATGGATTGTCCCCAAAGGAGGGACCCACCCCCTGACCCCGCTAGGAGATCTCATCTGGCGGCATCTCCATGTGGCGGCGGGCTCCTCAGTCTTACACAAAATTGGAGTGGAGGCAGATAAAGGCCCATAAGTGGCTATTAATTGGCCAGTTAATGGCCTCAATTGGCCTGGGGTGAGAAGGCCATCCTCAGCCTTCTCCACAATGGACAAAACGGCACCTCCTGTCATTTTGTTTGTCCCCCCCCACCTCTACTCCCATTTCCAAGGGCTGGATAAAATTCTGCTCAGTATGTTTGTTTAATACCTTTTATTAGCAATGCAAACACTTTGTTCACTGATATGTAGGCTCTCATGGTACAGACTTCTAGCCAGCAGACTGAATGCAGAATAACTTGAAACACTGAATGCAGACTGGATGGTGTAGACTGTTACCCAGTGCAGAGACTACAGCCTTGGTTGGTATAGTGGTATCTGGTGGGACAGGATGGAACTGGTCTATGACTATGGAATCTGGGCAACAAAGTATTTGCGGAGCAGAAGTAAAGTGTTAAAAGGATTCCGTTAGTAGGAGTGGGTACACAAGTATCAGGATGATTTAGGACTGTACATCTGGGATCCTCACTGGTACACTATTTAAAGTAATCTCTCAATTTTGGTAAGCCTGTCCATATACTGAAGCCTGTGATACTGGCCAGAATTTTACGGCCCCTGTAGAAGCGGGCTGGAGGTGGGTGGGGGTAAAATTGAGTGGGAGGTGGGGTGGGGTGGGGGGGGAGGTTCTTTTCCCATCGACTTCCCGCCTCCGCTGCAATTTTACGAACAATGGCGGCGGTGAGAAATGGCCTGCGCACCCAGGCCAATTAATTGCCACTTAAGGGCCTCCTCCGGCCACCGCTGGTAATTTACCTTGTGCTCCACTGAGGGCCCCCCACATGGCACAAGTTGCCCCCACTGCAGCATATTCCCCTCATCTCAATTGATCCCCCCCACCACTGCCTCACTGGGGCCTAGCCGATTGTCCCTGGTGATGCCCCACACACCTCTGGGGCCTCCTTCATTGCTGATCCTGGTGGCCTGGCAGTGCTTGGAGGCAGGGCATCCTGACTCAGAGGGGCGGAAGTCCCGCCCGAGGCTAATTAGGGGCCTGCGCCACGTGAAATCACTGTGTGGCTTCCAGGCCTGGCGGAGGTGGGCTCATCACTGACTTTTTGACCAGTGGGTGGGGCCTCCAACCCAACGTAAAATTCTGGCCACTTTCTCTGATAGAATCTGACTCACCCATGGTTACGGTGACTGATGTTTCTGAGAATCCTTGTTTTAAATTGGATAATATAGTTCAATGAGTGGGTGTCCAGAGATTTCTAAAGTTTATGTAGGCACGAAAAGACAAACTTTTAAAATAGATCTCTATGGTCCCCTCTTCTGTTTCTCATGATGTGTTGCCATTTGCCACTGAGGTTTTTCAATTAGTTTTCATCATTAGCAGAGCAAACTCAAACTGTGAACACACTTGCTCATTCCCTTTACTGATCTGTTTTGGACTCGGCAAATGGTGACGACATTAATTGGGAACATTATTCATTCTGGCCTAGCTCTTGAGGAATGAAATGAAAAGTGAATTTGGAGGACAGTAGACAGCTATCAGAGGATATCGGGTAATGTCCAGAGACAGATGTTTGGGGAGAAGAAAGATTCAGCATGTTCAGACGTCTGCTAATGATTTTATCTTAAATTCTACTGGGGCTCTGTTATTGATACTGGCACAGTCAACAGCTGACACTGTTCAACAGTGTCCCTGAAATACCCGTTGTGTACAATAGGTGACAGCAAAGAATCATTATTGCAATGGTTGCTGCCATCGTTGCTGTAGCCATCCATTGTCACTGGGCTACTCTATTCATTACAGGGGATCATAGCAAGCTGTTAGATTGGGCTTCCTCTTTGTTTCAGCAGTTAAAGTTATATTTTTATATGAAATGAAAAAAAACAAGAATGCCACAAATATGAAGTAAAATATGCTGTCTTTGCCTTGTATGCCTCGTATTTGCACAGCTCCTTATTACACCTCTCAGAAACGTCATAAAACACCTCACGTGCAATGAAGTACTTTGAAACGCAATGATTTTATATAGGTGAATGTGGCAACCATTTTCTGCCCAGGAAAATCTCACAAGCAGCAGAGCTGAGCGGCAATTAATCTGTTTATTTGATGATATTGGTCAAGAGAGGAAGAATTAACCATAGCACTGGGAAAACTCCCTGCTCATGAAATAGTGCCATGAGATTTTTGATGTCAACCTGAGCAAACAGATGTAATTCAGGTACAAAGGAATATAAAATGCTAACTTGAATAAATTAATTCTAAACACTATTTGAGGTTAAACCATGTTGGCAAGGCAAACTGGCTAAAGGCAAGTTCAGGACTGATGTCGGGAAACACCTCTTAATATAAGAAATAATCAATACTTTGAATGATCGTCTGATTAGAGTAGTGGAGGCAATTATATTTGAGTCTTTGAAGCAGTTAAATATTGTGATCATAAATTTTTAAGGAAGTTGAGCCAGAAGGGTCAAATGGTCACACTTATCTGTATTTATCTTGTTCATGGGGAGTGAGGACTTCTTCTGCCTGTCCCCTGTTACATCGCTAACTTTTCACAGTTCTGATGAAAGGTCATTGACCTGAAACTTTAACTCTCTTTTTATCTCCACAGATGCTGCCTGACCTGTTGAATATTTCCAGCATTTTCTGATTTGATTTCAAATTTCCAGCCTCCATAGTATTTTGCTTTTGTATTACGGAATTTAATATTTCTAGTTTAAAACAATTTCTGGAGAGATAAGAAGGGGCTAAAGTGGGTGGGTGGCAGCATTAGTATGAGATTTTATCAGTGTTAGAACAGAAAGATATCCGAGGGAGTTGTGTTAAGACAAATTCATATGGATAGAGTTAAGAAATAGGTAGGGACTGGCTCAATTTTTGGTGTGCAATACAAGCCATCAGACAGCAGAGATGAGTAAAAGGGGGGGGGGGGGGGTGATCTGCAGATAGTTTTTTTTCACTATCCCAAGATATGCTGTAATAAAGGTAATGCTAATGATCAAGGTGGGGAACACTTCCTAGAATACATTTAAACCAATTCCTGGAACAGTATGTTTTTAGACTATTGCTTGATCTTGTTCTGGGAAATGAAGTGAGGCAATAACTGATGTGAGAGCAGGACAGCAACCTGAAAATAGTGACCAAAATATTGTTAATGTTCAATGTAAGAATAGAAAAGAATAATGTTATAAATGCTGGACTTTGTAGTATTACATTTTAAAAACTGTGAACCTGAATTCAGCATAGAAAGGATTTGGAGAAGATATGTAACCTTTTACAAAGTCTGCCCTGAGACAAGCCAGGGGTCTTGGTTACCATGAACACAAGGAACCCAGATCATAGACCCTTTTGAAAGCAGGGTGCAAGGTTATTACACCTGAATGACAATGGCTTTCGCTCTCCCATACTCTCAAATCATAAACAAGGAGCCAGGGGATCAAAAAATGCAAATTCGAGTTGCAATTGCCAGCACCTGGACACAAAGAAAGGCCAAGGTGGTTTTGCAATGGCCGGACTTATGGACTCTGAATATTATTAAAGGCAAATAACTATTGAATTTTGTTCTGGTTATATTCAACAGTCTTTCCTAGGTTTGGTAGGCTGCAAGGACGAAAGGAAGCCACAATGACTAGCAGCGGCAGCCTCAGAAGACAGAGAAAGGAAACAACTGCTCTCAGAACACTGATATAGCAAAAGCCTGCTAAGATTTGAACCCGGTTTGAAGGCACGTGGTTTGTGGAGATGAACAGGGTCACCAGAGATTGGGTTATTAATGGAAAACCAGTTGAGGATGCTCGGAAGAAGTGAGCGAAGAAGATGTTGGCTTTGAGAAGGATTGGGAGATCCAACCCATTGTAGCTGGGACTTTTAACTGCAAAGATACCTTTCCGTTGAGAATACTGTGTAATGCATAAATGTGGTGTGGGGTTTTCGAGTGTGTCAATAAGTTAATGCAAGATACCTTTCTCTGTAATTTAGTGTATGAGCTACCTACTAAGTATTGTTTAGTTAATATTGATTTTTAGTTTAGTTGTTATAGTAAAACCCTTAAAATGTGAAATCTTGTCTAATTCTTTAATCAGCCTGGGGAGCTCAAATCTCTTGTTTTAAAGTTAACGGTCTCACTGAGGTCATAACAATAATGAAAAGTGAAAGGGGTGAACTGGAAAAGGCAAAGTTTTGTGAGGCAAAAGGAGATCTAGTCCAAATTAACTGGGCAAAAAGTTATCAAACAGGTTGACAGATTAAGAAACTAAGAGGTGACCTGGCGAAAGTGGACTGGATACAGCTATTTGAAGGAAAATCAGTGGGAGGCATTCAAAAGTGAGATACTACAGGCACAGAGCAGGCATGTCCCCACAAAGAAAAAGGGTAGTATGGCCAAATCTAAAGCCCCTTGGTTATCTAGAAGTTACAGGGTAAGATAAAGCTGAAAAAGAAAGCTTATGACGGTCACAAAAATCTTAATACTTTAGAAAGCCTAGTGGAGTATAGAAAGTATAGGGGTGAATTAAAAAAGGAAATTAGAAAAGCAAAGCGAGGTCATGAAAAATTATTGGCAGGTAAAATCAAGGAAAACCCAAAGATGTTTTATCAGTATATCAAGAGCAAGAGGATAATTAAGGAAAGGGTAGGGCCTATCAGGGATATGCAAGGTAACATATGCATAGATGAAGAAGATGTGGGCAGGGTTCTTAATGGGTTTTTTGTCTCTGTCTCCACAAAGGAGAGGGTTGATGTAGACATTATAGTTAAAGAGGAGCAGTGTGAAATATTAGATATGATGAGCAAAATGAGAGAGGAAGTACTAGAGGGTCTGATGTCCTTGAAAGTGGATAAATCGCCCAGGCCGGATGGATTGCATCCTAGGTTATTAAAGGAAGCCAGGGAGGAAATAACGGATGCACTGAGGATCATCTTCAAATCCTCACTAGATACAGGAGAGGTATCAGAGGATTAGAGGTCTGTGAACGTTGCACCATCATTTAAAAAGGGTGTGAGGGATAGGTCAAATAATTTACGCCAGTCAGTCTGACCTCAGTGGTGGGTAAATTGTTAGAATCTATTCTGAGGGACAGCATAAACTGCCACTTAGAAAGGCACAGATTAATCAGGGATAGTCAGCATTGATTTGCTAAGGCAAGGTCATGTATTACTAACTTAACTGAGTTTTTTGAGGAAGTAACAAGAAGGATTAATGAGGGTAGTGCAGTGGTCTACATGGATTTTAGTAAGGTATTTGACAAGGTCCCAAATGGCAGACTGGTCAGTCAAATGAAAGCCCATTGGATACAGGGGAATGTGGCAGGTTGGATCCAAAATTGGCTCAGGGCCTGGAAACAAAGGGTAGTAGTCGACGGATGATTTTGTGAATGGAAAGCTGTTTCCAGTGGCGTTCCACAGGGCTCAGTGTTGGGTCCCTTGCTGTTTGTGATATATATTAATGATTTGGACTTAAATGATTGGGAAATTTGCTGAGGACGCAAAAATTCGTTGTGTAGTTGATAGTGAAGAGGATAGCCATAGACTCCAGACTGATATCAATGGTTTGGGTAAGTTGGCAGAAAAGTGACAAATGTAATTCAATCCCGATAAGTGTGAGGTAATGAATTTGGGGAGGGCAAATAAACGAGGGAATTCACAATAAACAGGAGGATATTGAGAGGGGTAGAAGAAGTGAGAGACCTTGAAGTGCATGTCCACAGGTCCCTGAAGGTGTCAGGACAGGTAGATAGAGTGGCGAAGAAGGCATATGGAATGCTTTCCTTTATTGGCCGAGGTATAGAATACAAAAGCAGGGATGTAATGCTGGAACTGTATAAAATGCTGGTTAGGCCACAGTTGGAGTATTGCGTACAGTTCTGGTCACCACATTACAGAAAGGACATAATTGCTCTGGAGAGAGTACAGAGGAGATTTACAAGAATGTTGCCAGGGCATGAAAGTTGCAGCTATGAGGAAAGATTGGATAGACTAAGGTTGTTTTCCTTAGAACAGAGAAGGCTGAGAGATGACTTAATTGAGGTGCACAAAATTACGAGGGGCCTAGATAGAGTAGACAGGAAGGATCTTGTTTCCCCTAGTGGAGCGGTCAATAACCAGGGGGCACAGATTTAAGGTGATTGGTAGAAGGATTAGAGAGGACATGAGGAAACCCTTTTTCACCCAGAGGGTGGTGAGTGCCTGGAATTCACTGCCAGGAATGGTGGTGGAGGCAGAAACCCTCAATTCTTTTAAAAGGTACTCGGACATGCACCGGAAGTGCTGTAACCTGCAAGGCTATGGACCAGGTGCTGGAAAGTGGGATTAGATTGGGCGGCTAGTTTTTTTGGCTGGCACGGACACGACGGGCTGAATGGCCTCCTTCTGTGCTGTAATTTTTCTAAGGTTCTATGGTTCTATTAAAAGTGGAAACTCATCAAATAAAAAATGTGTACAGCACAAACCAAATATATTTTTATAAATCGGAAAGGATATGCATCAAAGAACAGTTAAGTAGAGATTAAAACTAAACTGAAACTTAAAAGGGAGGCATATAATGAAGTTATAGCTAATAATATTGATGATAAGCATGAGGACTATAGTAATGCAGCAGTGAGTGAAAGGGGAGATTAAAAGGGCTAAAAGGAATATGAAAAAAATCAGACAAGAAAAGAAATATTAAGGGCTGTTATGCATTAAATATTAAAAATGCTGAGTAGTTACAATGTTGCAATGGCATTACACCTCAGCTAACATAAAGTGACAGCCGCACAGGAATTACACTTTCCTGCAGCTTACAAGTAACTTGTGTGTATATCTGAACAAAATCTACCAGTATTCATAATGCTATTAACTCCTCTTTGTGTAGCAAAAAAAATTAGTATTGTCTGTAAATTAGTACAGCTGTCAAAATTCAATGACAAGCATTTACATTCTTTCAGAGATTTGCCTCTTCTTCATAATTATTTGTAACTGTTATACTGCCCCAAATCCTGCCCGAGTGAACAGAGGATGATCACATTTGTCAAGGTACCTCAGCTACCCTACATGATCTTTGCATAACTGAATGGTTCAGCTATACATTGATGGCCTGTCAGAAGTACATACATGGCAGTAATTGTCAGTGGCCCGTGAATAAATATTGTGCAAATCTAATCTTGCACCTGAACAACCTTCCCATCCCCCTAGCCTAAGCAGGATTCCGGACTGAAATCAGCTGCATACCAC
Source organism: Heterodontus francisci (assembly GCF_036365525.1). NCBI lineage: Eukaryota > Metazoa > Chordata > Chondrichthyes > Heterodontiformes > Heterodontidae > Heterodontus > Heterodontus francisci. The sequence goes on along the minus strand of NC_090385.1, from coordinate 44,675,906 downwards.
CCCCATGTCACTTTTTCCATCCCTTACCCAATTAACTAAAAAAAACCCTCACAACAACACCCAACCAATTGAAGGACGATTCTGTCCACATACCCCTCCACCCACCCCGAGAAACATTTCACCCTCTTGCCCTTCCCTGCCTCCTCCAATCCCAATCATACCTTTGGGCTCACCTCTGCCCTTCCTCATCCCCTCCTCTTTCTCTCCCTCTCTGTCCTCCCCATTGTTTGCATCTTTGCCAACCCTCCTCTCTCCCTCCGCTTCTCCTCCCCATCACCATTTCTCCTCCCCCATCCTTCTGTCCTCCTCCCCCCCCTACTTTGCTGTTCCCCTCCTCATCCAGGACCAACTGTCATGTCTATTTCTGTGGTTCAAAGTGTCCAGTAAAAATCCCATTGCATTATCTAATGAAGAGCAGTCAATTCTTCCGTGACCTGATCAACTTTCTTCTCCCAGTCAACACCACCAAAACAGATTAACCTATGATTGTTTTTGTTGTTTTTTTGTGGGGGATCTTTCTGTGTGCAAAGTGGCTGTCATATTTAGCAAAATAGCAACAGTGCAAAGCTAAATTATCTCAGCTGTAGTGCCCGCAGGGGTGCTACATATGTTTTCTGTACTCCAGGTTAAGGAAAGGAATAATGGGTCAGAGTGACCCCTGTTGACAGCTTTGTGAATGTTGAGTCAAACATGACCAGCCTTGACTTTGCAAGTAATTGAACTAGTAATTGAACAGCCTGCCGATATTATCTAGGCTCCAATAGGGATGAAGTGCCAGTGGGCGAGGAACCCACCTGGAATTTTACCCAACTTAGTCAGTGGCTTCAGGACAGAAGATGAAGAATAGAGAAATTCACAATGAGGAAGGAGCTCATCACTGCACAGAAGCCCTGCTGTGTTAATGCCAGATCTGACTATGTCAAACCAATTAGCTGGGTAATGCAATGAATTTTGTGTCAGAGGGGAGTGCTGTGTTAGAGGTACAATCCTTCAGACACAAAATTCAACTGAGATCCTATCTGTCATTTCAGATAGGTGTTAACAATTGTGTGGTACTATTTGATGAAGACCTGGGAGTTCTATCGGTGTCCTGAACCACAACATTTCTTAGCAAACTCCAACAAACCAGATTAAGCAGTCATTCCCCTTATGGAGGTCTGGGGGATTTTGTTGGTACAGAAAATGTACTTCATGTATCAAATAGCCACTGCACTCCAAAAGTAATTCACTATGTGAAGTACTTTGAGAATTATGTTTGGGTGATGTTATAAGCTGCCATATAAATGTAAGCATTGATTTCAAAGACCCAGCATAGTCTCCACTCTGTGCCAATGTACAACTTGTGATCTGCCAATAAACCAGGGAATACCCTGGTAACTTAACCTGACACATTTCTCTGTGCACTGGTCTATCAGATTTCATAAATTCCAATTTTCTGCTGATGCAGACCATATCCCTCCTTCCCCACACCACAAGAAAAAGATTATCTCTTGGCTAAGTGCAGTTGTCTTCAGCAAGCCCTGCAATTTAATCGAGTTGACCGGGAAGGCCGTTCTGCTTTGAATAAATTATTCATAGTGGACTTGTAAAATATGGAAACTGAACTAAAACGTGAGAATATGAAATCTCCATGGAATTCAAATCAAATATTGATAACTTAAATAAAAGCTCCTGCAACAAAGACCAGCTTCCTTCCACAGCTCTGTCCCCATGCAGTGGACTGTGATGGAAGAGGGATCTAATCCTGAGATAATTTTGAGATAAACTTTCATCACCTAATGTAATGTTTACACTTAACTCCGATAAAGCGGCAGCATTTAGCTGAAAACTTTTAAAATACCACACAACCGATCTGGAAATCAGGGAGTTATTTACATTTATATATGTGAGGATGTTATAACTGTTATGCCCAGTAAAGACATGTCATATTCTTAACTTTTAAGATACAAACGTTATTCAATGAGAACTCTTTGAAATTGACTTTCCTTTTTGAAAAAAAAGTGGACAATGTGCTGCAATGATGGTCACCAAAGGTCAGATGACCTGGCCTGTGTATTCAAAAACAGTCTCACTGTCTCGAAAGGACAAAAGGATACATTCCAAACTAAGACGTGCTAACTACATCTATCCTGAAACCACAAAGAGAAATCCTGAATTGAATGGGTTCTTCTGAGACCAAGAAGATGTGAAGTAGCCACATCATAACAGAATAGTACCCATCCAGACATCAATAGATAATCATGGATTCCACATCCTGGCCCATTGTGTGGTCACATGAGGGGAGAAGGCCATGTGTCAAATAACAGAAATGCTCATGTGATGAATTTTTACCTTTAAAGGTAACCCTTTGGAGAGAGGGAAAGATCACAGCAACATCACAGAAAGCAGTCCAGCCAGTGACTGTGGAAAGAAGTTCAGCTAAGCAAGGAAGGAGCCCTGCTGCAAATTCTACACTTCAACTTGTTGCAGCAGAAAACTTCAAATGACCGCCACCTCCAGTCTGAAATCTTAACCACCAGAAATCTACATCACCTCAACAAGTTCAAGACTACAAACACCGAGGCCTGCACCTTTAAAATACACTGTCCTATTTAAGAGATTCAACAGGTTTACTGCCAACCACAAAGACCTACCACACCTTGAACTCTTACCCTTTACCTTCTACCTATCCTCTCTTGAGAGTGCACGTGAGAGTGAATGCATGTGTGAGTAGTGTTGTCAACATTTCAGGGAATGAATATTGTTCAATAAATAGTTAATCTGTTTTAAACCTACAAGAAAACCTGCCATTTGTCTGTTTATTTGATGCTAAAAAAACACTCAGGGACTAACTATTTTAATCGAAATACGATTGCAGTCAATTGGAAGGTGAATAGTAGGAACCACCCATATCCCTGACCACTTATCTGTAACATACCTGACTTGAGTGTGTTTGATGTGCATCCCATGCGTGTAAAGGCACATCACCAGCACCTGCCTTAATCTGCTTTTAAAGCTGGGAGTGGCCGACAGCCTCTCTCTCATTAAATAAGCCTGAGGCCCTTCCAGGACTGAAGTCAAAAGGCCTGTAATATTTTTCCAAAGCTCCTATGGGAGTAATTAGTTTTAAAGTTAAAGTAATTGAAATTGATCCCTTGCAGTTTGATTACTTTTGCCTGCAGAAATTTTGGGGCCTCAGCAGAACTCACATCAGCTCCTGACAGGTGACAATTCTACATGAGTTTACCAAGGATGCATGGGGTAGCCCTGGAGCTCCCCCAGACATATACTCTGGAGTTGTGCTGGGGGGAGGTGTGGAGATTCACCCTCTTGCCCATCACCCCCATTGGAATTTTCAGAGCAAAGCATCAGAGTAGAATCCCACAAGAACTGGTTCCTATATCATTTTTTGGTCCACTTCAGGCAATTCTGCCAGTTTTGCAATCAGGACCTGTTACATTTATGCAGGATTGCTGGATATATTATGGATATCTGATTTATCTCAAAGCAATGAGATATCACACTTGTATTAAATCACCAACTAAATTATTTACAGCTCATTAAAATAACTCAGCTCTTACAAGATCTCAGTACATGTCTTCTCAGAACAGTCTGTGTCTCTTTTGGTTTCAGTTTCAAACTCTTGAGCTCCACCAAGGCTTCAGCAATCAAATACAGTGAACACAGATCAATGGACAGACTAGTACAATCAAACCCAAATCAAACAAACACTGTTTTTTCCTCCCTTTCAACTAAAGACATTATTTTTGAATTAAAGTATTCTAAACATCAAACACTTATACATCAACGTATTTCTTAGTGTTCAACTTATCTGTTTTCTCGAAGTACAGAAATTGGCTTTGAAATAGGAAGTTCTTTTAGGTCTGTAATTAGATTTATGAATTTGAGGTTATGGATGTGTTTGATCACCTTGATGAGGCGGATGATCAATATCACTCATAGGAAAAGGAAATGTATCCTCAAAACCACTATCCTCAAAATATCCTGGTCAGCTCCCTATCAAATGTCTCGCATTCCACTTGTTTTTTTCATCCAGCAGATAAGCATTGGTACCTAGCAAACGTTTAATCTGATTTGGACCTGATGCCGATGAAGCAAGTTTGTCATTGCTATTTGGTCATTTGATTCAAACCCAATCTCTGACTTTAAATTGTAGTTCCCTTGCACCTGCACGTTTATCAAAGTATGCTTTTGCTTTACTTTGTCACTGTGTGATTTCATCAGCTTTCATTCTGACACTCTTGCTAGCTGATAGTGATGGTTTAAGAATAGTCAGTGGCATGCAAAAGTTATGACCTATCACAAGTTTGGCTGGTGCCTTTCCAGTTAGAGGGTGTGTAGGCTTTACTCCAGCTGCTGTCACTCTGTAACTTAGAAAGTCAATCTTGGTGCGGCAAATGTGCATTTGTCCTTGTTGAGCGTCAAATTGAGTTTTGTAAGTCGAGTGAGCACTGCTGATAAACATTGATCATGTTCAGCTTTGTCCTGTCCATGGACAATGACGTCATCAAGTAGGTTGAGCATCCCCTCAACATCCAAGACTGAAGAAACAATCTTCTGGTATGCGCTAGGTGCTGAACTTACTCCATATGGCACTCTGTGGTACTGAAATATATCTTCTTGGGTAACAAAAGCTGCAAGATATCTGCTATGTTCTTCTCGAGGTACCTGAAGATAACTGCTTCGCATAACAAGCTTTGTGAAGACTGTGGAGTCATGAAATGATGCTGACAGTTCTTGAATTGTAGGAAGTGGATACTTGTCTGGTATGATAGCTTTATTGACTGCCTTTAGGTCAATGCATAGTCTAAGTTCACCATTCTTTCATCATGTAATGAATAGATTTGATATCCAAGGTGATGAGTTGATTCACTTGATAATATCATCTGCTTCTAGTCATTTCAGCTCCTCTGACACTTCAGCACAGATTGCAAACGGCAACTGTCTCAAATTTTGTGAAACTGGTCGAATCGATGTGTCAATGCAAGGAGCATGACAGTACCCTTTGATTTCCCCAAATCCAATAAATAAGGAAGAAACCAGGCGTGCATAATCTGCATCATCAATCCCATTAATGTGTGCCCTGGTGGTATCTTCAAGTTTGAATCCAAGCCTATCGAAAAGGTTTACCCCCAAAAGGCTTCAGCCTTTAGCTACATAGAAAGTGAACCTGTCTAGGGTGACGTTTTTGTAGCATACTGAAACTGTGATCGTCCCTGAAACTGGAATGATAGAGTTGTCATAATCTTGAAGAGTGTCTGTTGCAGGAGTGAGAGAGAATTGTGAAAAATACCGATGGTAGAGTTTGTCACACAAAATAGATTCTTTCATGCTAACATCCATAAGAAGTGACACTGAGATGCCTGTGATCTCGACTGAACACTCCTTAAAATGACCTGGTACTTTATTTTTTTGTGATGGTAAATACATGTTGTACTTCACTTTCAGGAAGAGACTCCCCCACATGTCAAACCGATGAAGTCTTTTTCTTCGACGACCTGCACATCTTTACAAAATAGTTCCACTTTAAACATTAGTTGCACTTTTTTTCTCGAGCCGGACATGTTGTTGTGACTCAATGAGCATTTCCATAATTTGGGCACAGTTTTAAAGGTAACTGACCATGATGGGGCACATTTTGATGAGGTTGCTGAGGTCTTCTTGTCCTTAGTCCATGCATTGAAGCTGGTTGGGCAAGCTGTGTCTGCAACCCTGAGTCTAAGGATGCATGTGCGTGTAACCTCTTCTGATCTAACATGGCAGATTCGATCTGGACTGCTAAGGTTATGACTTTTCCAAGGTTAAATCATCATCCTCCATGAGGAGACAGTCCCTAATTCATGGAATTGAAGTCTTTTCAATTAATTGGTCACGAATTAGTTCGTTGGTTACTATGCCAAATTTACATGTAGCTGCCAATTGCTGCAATGCTGCCACTTATTGTTTAATGGGCTCACCATGTCCCTGGGATCTCTGCTGGAATGCGCATCGCTCTACCATCCCACTCTTCTCTGGCCCGAAGTATTTTTCGAGAGCACTTACCACCGTATCAAATGTAGATGTATCTTCTGTGAGCTGCTTGAATATGCACTGGCCTTCTGCTCTTAGACAATGCACTAGTATTGCTTTACTATGGCTCACTGCTATATCTGGGCTGTCCATCACCATAGCGAACAAGTAGGTCTTGAACCCCGAAATCCATTGCTCCAGCAGAAGGGAGGATTTCCTGGCATTGAAAGAAATGATTCTGGAGCTAGCAACATTAAATTTTGTGGAATCATCATCGTCGCCACATTTTTATTATGTTTATGCAAGATTGCTGGATATATTATGCATATATGATTTATCTCACAGCAATGCAGATACCACACTTGTATTAAATCACCAACTAGTTTATTTACAGCGCATTAAAATAACTAAGGTCTTACAAGACCTCAGTCCATGTCTTCTCAGAACAGTGTGTGTTTCTTTTGGTCTCAGTTTCAAACTCTTGAGCTCCACCCATAGGCTTAAGCAATCAAACACAGTGAAAACAGATCAATGGACAGACTAATACAATAAAACCCAGATCAAATAAACACTACAGGACTCAATTCTATGGTTCTAACCCATATTGTTCTTCACCTGGGAGTGGTTAACAGAGCAATGTAGAAGGAGGTTCATTGTGCCTCTGATCTATGTCATATCTGAGCTGGGAATGTGTTATGATAGTATAGGATGCAAAAACAAATAGGAGTATATTCCATCCTATGGGACTGAGAATATTCAATTCATTCAGTGTGAAAAAAAGACAAAATATTTCATGAAGCTCTGCTGATGGCACAGTTAGCAAATGCAGTCAGCAGCTAAACCATACAGACCAGGAAGTCTCAGTTTCCATCTCTTCCTGTGCTGAAGCAACTGGTTTAAGCTGGTGCAGATGTTGGCTGCTAAAATTGCCCTGGAATTAGGAAGGATTCCTGCTCCTGATCACTGTCTAGTGACCCCTGTTGGAAAGTTGTGGATGCATGGATATTAAGTGAGGAAAGAATTGCACTCAGCTGTGAGCACCCCAGAAGTGCTTTCTGCGTTGTTCCTGGACAGAATCTGGGCAGGAAGGTTAGCATGAGCGGAGTGTGTGGCAATTGGAGTTTCTGTTCATAAGGAGGTACATGGTGAGTGTCTCAATGGGCCCTTTGGAGAATGTCAAGAGAAGCATAGCAGGCAAGTGTGGGCTTAATCAAGGGAGACTCAAGCTTGGAATGACTACAAGAAGATTGGACGGCAGAGGAGTAGAGATAGTTTGAGGTAGGGATTGGGATGGAGGATAAATTGCCCAAAACAGAAGAAATGAAAGGTGGCATAACTGGGCAACAGGAAGGGCAAGAAACAGAAGAGAAGGGCCTGAGGGATGCCAAGAAAAAAAAAAGGGAGATTGAAGTAATGGGCTTGAGTGACATCCAAAATGCATGTGTGAATGAAAATTTGGGTTATACCGGAATGGCAGAGATTAGAGGAGACATGTCCTGGTCCTAAACAGAAGACCTTTCCTCTTAATCTATAGGATTGTATAGATCAACACTTGTGACAGTCAGTACACTTGATACTTTAATGTTAAAATTAAATGTTACAATATCTGATTAACCAACAGTTAGGCCCACAGGTGCAAACCTTCACAAGATCAACAACCGAACCAATCACTAATGCATTCCTCAAGGCAAGGCTCATAATTCAACAGTAATTGTCCTTTTTTAATGAATCTCCCTCTGCAGGTTCGGTGAGTAAAGGCACCGATCCCTGGTCTGTTCTGAGTCTACGATGGTTTACTGAGTAAAGGCACAGATTGATGGCATTAAAATACTTATTTTAAAGAGGTCAACACCGATATGAAAATAACACTTACCAGAAAGTCCCGACCAATTCTCTCAGGAGAGAAAGACGACAGAAAATTAACAAAATAGGTTTCATTAAGTAAGGCAGAAAATCTTGTCAGTGGAGTCTGTGACTGTGCTGAGCTGAGTCATTCAGTGTAGGCCGTTGGGATCTCAGTAATCATACCAACACCATAGTTTGCTTTTGATTTAGTAATATGAGCTTCAGACTGAGATGGACTAACAGATAAAGCTGATCACTACACTGTCAGCGAGTGATTTTACCAATGTAATGCACTTCTCTGCTTGCATATCGGGTGGCAGGGTAGCACCGTGCGTTGTCTGAATTATTGATTGAGAGGCCCTGAATTCAGTACCCTTGCCTGACAACCAAAGCAGTTCAAATGTTCCAATAACTGCTGCTGTAGCTAAAAATTTGTTGCTCATTTAATGGAATATACACAAAATCAGTTTAGTCTACGGATCATGTTGGGAGTTATGTTTTCTCTAATGGCAGCAGTAGTAGGTAGATTTAAGTAACTATAATATGCCTGAGCTCCAACCTCAGAAGACTGACCTCTACGGCACCAATGTGATATTTTTACATTTCAGACCTAGCTCTCTTGTGGCCGCTGCGAAAAATTGCTAATTTAGTTTTGGGACATGAAATGTGCCAGTTTTAAAAGTAAAGGCTTTTTGAAAATTAAATAATAATGAATCCTCCCTGATTTTAAGTTTTTTTTAACCTTTTTGGGTTTTCATGTTCTGCTCTTTAAAACAGTAGACAAATATATGGTCTACTTTAAGATATATGGTCTACGGCACAGTGGCGCAGTGGTTAGCACCACAGCCTCACAGCTCCAGGCACCTGGGTTTGATTCTGGGTACTGCCTGTGCGGAGTTTGCAAGTTCTCCCTGTGACCGTGTGGGTTTTCGCCAGGTGCTCTGGTTTCCTCCCACAGCCAAAGACTTGCAGGTGATAGGTAAGTTGGCCATTGTAAATTGCCCCTAGTGTAGGTAGGTGGTCGGGAATATGGGATTACTGTAGGGTTAGTATAAATGGGTGGTTGTTGGTCGGCACAGACTCGGTGGGCCAAAGGGCCTGTTTCAGTGCTGTATCTCTAAATAAATATCAGTTGACATGGCTCTTGCACCAGATTTTTGGAAAATGCAGTATGGGTTAATTTGCCTTTTTATTCATTGTGAGGAAGCCCTTCAGCTACCAGCTGCTTTCGCTAGATGCACTGACTGAGAATGAGCCCTTGGTTTGTGGAAAACCATGGACTTGGCCCTACCGAAAATAGTAAGAAATGAAGGTGTCTAGAAAGGCCACACGTGGCCTCATGAAGTGTTGTGACCTGTGGGATTCTGGCAGAAAGTTTGTGTGCAGCTGTGAAATAAAGAGATGTCCTGTTTCCTTTCACTACTTTCCAAACTAAATGTGATCTGGAGGATGAGGCTCTCTGATGGGATTTAACTGAAAGGGTTAAAATTCTTCAAAAGGAAAAATAGTGACAGGCGTGCAGCTACACTTAACTGCATCATATCAGGAATTCAAAATTATCATCATTATGTTAAAAAATTGATGTAATTATTTCAAGTACCTCCGCAGACATTGAAAAAGGGAAAACCATAAATCAGGATTCAAGTATTTATTTTTATCTCTCCTTTTGCTATTAGTCTTCTCAGTACTCTGTCCATATGTGCAGTGATGTCAGACCTTGTGGTTTGTACATGAATGAGTTAAAACATTTTTCATTCAAAGTCTGTGTTCCCATGTCCCTGATGGGTTTTTAAATTAGTCTGATGGGTGTTCTCCCATTATGCTGTATTATATTACCTGCTGAAACTAAATCGTTCCATTTGTATACTGCCAGAGCAGCTGGTAGCAAGATCAAGATCCTGGTAGACTATTTCAGAAAGGCTTCAGAAGTACCTAGGCCGAGGCTCCCTTTAGGCCTAAAGCACTCTGTCAAATGGCTCCTGGTAGAGTTCTCCCCAGTCAAGAGTTTCAGACTGATATTTCAAATCCTATGTAGCCCATTGTTATACCGGAATTTTTGAGAGTTTGTTATTCAGCTGCACGAGTCTTTTTTCTCTTCTCCCCTTGGTTGTCTTATCAGCTTATTTTAATATACATTTTGGTGAGTGAACTGTGGCTTTGAACTTGCACTTACATCTGAAAACCATTTTCATATGAAACTGCTTTGTCTACTATTTTATAGGAGATAGTAATCCATTTAAATAAACAGTTTACTTTGTTAAAATAGTGGACAACAGAATTCATGTGCAAACTTTCGTACTAGATCATTTCAAGGGCTGTGTTCTCAAAGAGGTAACTTGAACCTGTAACTCACTTTTCCCATCATTGCGAACAGAGTCAGTGCCAAGTACTTCTCTATCTGTTAAAGCAAGGGTTAGATGCAAAATAAAACTGAGTGAGCTACCTTAATGAAATTGTTAACCTGCATTTTAAGTAGTTAAATGAAAGTACTGAAATAATGTAGAGAGGAATTTAATGTGAACACATCAAACAGTGTGATGAAAACACCACAAAATGAAATGGAACCCCCAAAAAGATGGCTACATTCATAGTATTAGTCTTTCTCTTTACATTTTTGCAATGCTGTTTCTACGCTTCCTCAGATTGCATGAGTTCTGTGTGAGGAGCAGCTCCTTTCTCATTCTTTGTTTCCTTCTAAAGTACACAAGCTCAATCCAGATTGTTTCGTGAATTGAATGTATTGTTACCACCAGGTGAGAAAAGGGTCTAGGGGTCCCTCTCAGCCTTCACCTGGTCTTAGCGTAACAGGGTTTAATTTTAAACACACCGTGTTTTAGCACCCCCTTGGTGAATCCTTGTTCACCGCTTTACAATTATAAGGCTAAGAAAACAGCACAAACAGGTTTTCTTAGGTTTAAAGAAAAGAAAGTTGAAATTTTTTAAAGTTAAACTCTAATTCGGTTAATACCTATGGATACATGATGTGCCCACGCTAGCATACATACGCGATACACGCATGCAGACAGAGACAGAAAAGAGCAGAAGAAAAATAAAGTGGAAAAGTTTGAGGCAATCTCTGAAAAGGGTTTTTGTTATGGTTCTTCGAGCTCACTGTAGAGACTTGATTGTAGGTAGATCTTGCTTTTCGTTGGGGCTTAGTATTCTTCTTAAACCTTGTTCACTGGAGGAGACTTTTCTCTCTTGGGGTTCAAGTGTCTTCCGTGGATTTGGAGTTCCATGAGAACGAGATGGGAGCAGACAGGAGAGGCTGTGATAAGCCAGCCAGGAGAGGTCTTTTTAGTCTAGAAGCAAACTGACACTCACAGTTCAAACTGTTTGTCCCATTCAGAAAACCCCAGGTTGCCAAGCAGGTTAGTTATGTGACTGGCTGGTCTGACCACATCTTGGCTCTGTGGACTGTATCATCTTAGCAGGGCTTGGAATGTGCTTCCCTGCCTTCAATGTCTGGTGCTCAAAGTCCGTTGTGGGTTAAGTGGATAAGGGGAGTAACCTCTCTTGTTCCTATTGGTATGTGAATGTATTCCAGCCAAGTGTCTGGCAGCCCTTGTAACAGGTCTCCTCTTCTTCCCAGAAACAATTAGAAATGTTATGTCCATATGGCGAAATTAATAAGCCTCATTCTTGGCAGGCGGCGGTCTAGCATGACAGTATGCTTACATGCAAAACATTGGGGGGAATTTTATGCCTTCCCCTGTGGCATGTTTTGAGACAGGGAGAGCATAGAATCGGTGGGGTGGGGGTGGGGTGGGGGGGGGATGGTGATGTGGTCTTTCCCACTACCTTCCCGCCTCTGCCAAAATGTTGTCAGGTCTTCCCGCCCCACTGCCAACTGAGGCCCTGGGCAATTAATGCCCAATTAAGGGCCTCATCCTGCCGCTGCCGCAATTAGCCATGCGGCAGGCAGACAAGTTGCTACACAGGAAGCACAGAACGATAATCCTTGTGGGCTGCTTCCCGGCTCTGTGGATGGGTGGCGGGGGGGGGGTGGGGGTGGTGTCTGTGGAGAGAGAATAAGAGTTAACGTTTCAGGTCTGTGACCCTTCATCACAACTTCTCATCTGCTCATCTGGCCCAAGGGATTTATCAACCTTCAATCCAGTTAACTTTTCAAGTACTACCTCTTTACTAATACTAATTTCTTTCAGTTCCTCAGTTTCACACCCTTGGTTGCCCAGTACTTCTGGGGGATTTTCTGTGTCTTTTTCTGTGAAGACAGACACAAAGTAATTGTTTAGTTTCTCCACCATTTCCCTGTTCTCCATTATAAATTGTCTTGTCTCCACCTTTAATGGGCCAACATTTGTCCTTGCTAATCTTTTCCTTTTCAAATACCTAAAGAAGCTTTTGCAGTCTGCCTTTATGTTTCTTGCTAGCTTGCATTCACATTCTCTTTTCCCTTTCTTTATCAGTTTCTTGGTCATCCTTTGCTGGGTTCTAAATTGCTGCCAATCCTCGGGCTTACCACTTTTTCTGGGGACCTTATAAGCTTCTTCCTTTGGTCTAATGCATTCTTAAACTTCTTTTGTTAGCCACGGTTGATTCACCTGCCCCATTGGGTGTTTGTGCCTTAGAGGAATATATACCTGTTGGAGACCATGTAGTACGTCTTTAAATACTAGCCTTTGCCTGCCTGCCTGCCATCAAATCTTTCAGTATATTTCCCCAATCCACCATAGCCAACTTGCTCCTCACACCTTCATAGTTTCACTTGTTCAGATTTAAGACCCTAGTTTCAGAATGAACTATGTCATGTTCAAACTTAATGTGAAATTCTATCATAATATGGTCACAATTTCCCAAAGCCTCCTTTACAGCAAGGTTGTTAATTAGCCCTTTCTCATTACATAATTGCTAAATCTAAAATAGCCTGATTCCTAGTTGGTCCTTCAATGTACAGCTCCAGAAATACATCTCGTATACACTCCAGGAATTCATCCTCCACAGCATTAGTGCTGATTAGGTTCCCCCAGTCTATATGTAAATTGAAGTCACCCATTATTACTGTATTACCCTTGTTACATGCATCTCTAATTTCCTGATTTATAGCATGCTCAACATTACCACTATATTTGGTGGCCTACAAACAAATCCCATCAATGTTTGCTGCCCCTTGCTGTTTCTTAGCTCCACCCAAACTGATTCTACATCTTGATCCTTCGATCTAAGATCAGCTCTCACTAATGTACTGATCTCGTCCCTTATTAAGAGCGTCACCCCACCTCCTTTCCTTTTTTGCCTATCCTTCCTAAATGGTGAATATCCTTGGATATTCAGTTCCTCATCTTGGTCAGCCTGTAGCCAAGTCTCTAAAATGGCAATTAAATCATACTCATTCACCTCTATTTGTGCCTTCAAATCATCAACCTTGGTGCGAATGCTGCGTGCATTCAGATAGAATGCCTTTAATTCTGCCATTTTAACATTATTCTGCGTTCTCATCCTATTTGATGCTTGCCTTTGCTTCGTCTGTCTTTTAATTTTGCTTACTACTTTTCTACTTGCTGTTACCAGTTTTGCTTTCCTCTGATCTGAGCTCCCTCAGGTTCCCATCCCCCTGCCAATCTAGTTTAAACCCTCCCCAACAGCCTTAGCAAATCTCCCTGTGAGGATATTCATTCCGGTCCTGCTAAAATACAACTCGTCCATCTTGTACAGGTCCCATCTGCCCCAAAACCGGTCCCAATGCCTCAGAAATCGGATGCTATCCCTCCTACATCAGTTCTTCAGCCACATGTTCAATTGCTCAATCCTTCTATTCTTATGCTCACTAGCACGTGGGACTGGGAGTAATCCTGAGGTTACAGCTTTTGAGGTCTTGCTTTTTAATCTCCTTCCTAGCTCCCTAAAATCTGCTCCTACCTATGTTGTTGATACCAATGTGGACCACTACCTCTGGCTGTTCACCCTCCCCCAGAAGAATGTCCTGTAGCTGTTTTGTGACATCCTTGATCCTGGCACCAAGGAGGCCACATATCATTTTGGAGTCACATCTACAGCTGCAGAAATGCTTGTCTGTTCCCCTAACTAATGAATCTGGAATCCCCCATCACTACTTTTATTTCTCTCTTCTTCCTCCCCTCCTGTGCAGTTGAGCCTCCTGTGGTGCCACAGACTTGACTATGACTGTCCTCCTCTGAGGAACCATTGTCCTCACCAGTATACAAAATGGAAAACCAATTAGCAAATGAGATAATCACAGGGAACTCCTGCACTACCTGCTTGGTTCTCTTAGACTGCCTGGCAGTCACCCATTCCCTAACTACCTGCGTGCTCCTAACCTGCGGTGTGAACACCTCCCTAAATATATTATCCATGTAGTTCTCTGCTTCATGGATGCACCACAGAGTCCCCAGCTACCACTTGAGTTCTGAAAGCCGGGAGCTCAAGCTCCTGCAGCTAGTGACACTTCCTGCAGATGTATTTAGTCTAGGACACATGGTGCGTCCATGACTTCCCACATGCCACAGGCTGTACATTCCACAGCACTGCTCCTGGGCCTAGGGTAGATGCTCCACCGGCAGGAGCCACTGCCTCCACAGTGGCGCTGCTCAGTGGAAGAGCTGCCGGCCTCTGATTGGCTGGCAGATCTCTGAGTGCAGAGCATCTGGCGCAGGGTCCTTGATCCCGTGGAAGGCCTGCCACTGTCCATTTAACTGCCTGATTGGCACTAGATTCTGCCAACCTTCTGGAGAAGAGGTGATGTGGGCTTCTCAGGCGTCGCTTTCTCCTGACATCAAGACCCTTGTCGCCAGTGTAAAATCCCGGACAATGTGTTTTTGGCCTATCTGTAGGAGGTTCTTTCAACTTTGGCAGATATGTAAAATGGGCGATAACAGATCAGCACCTGTCTGATTTCCCTTACCATTGACTTAATTGGAAAGCAACATCAGATGGGGCATCTAGCAGGAGGTCAATCTGATATCATCTGTCAAATTGGCAAGTTCCAGCGTATATTACTATGATGGCCACAGGCAGATTATTTAATTGGGACAAGACAATTTGCTACATACTTTCAAAGTTTGACTCAAAAGAAATAATTTAAAGGGATATCTTGAAATTCAAATAGAGCTCCCATTCAAATAAATATTCAAGCAAAACCCACAGAATAATTAGTCTTTGAACTGAATTGCTGGACCCTCCCTCAGATAGCAGTTGCAGACAAAATGATCGATTTTTCATTGAAGTTGCATCAGTTTTGTGGAATAACTCCATAGGTGGGGGCAGAAGATTGGGTTTTGAGCCATTCAATCAGCTCTCTGTAGCTGTCCACCTCTTCTGCAACTTTCCACCAAGAATAACAGGGATATTCAATCCTTCCACACTCATGTGGGTGGATGCATTCAAATGACATGCTAATGACAGGCAAAATGTGCCACGATATAATTCCCATTATTAATGCAATAGCAATATTGGATATTAGAAATGTTGGTCCATTCCTGCTGTACATCATTGGTATCATTGAATCATAGAGATTTACAGCACGGAAGGAGGCCATTTGGCCCATCGTGTCTGCAACGGCTGACAAGAAGCCATCCAACCTAATCCTGCTTTCCAGCTCTTGGTCCATAGCTTTGTAGGTTACTTCACTTCAAGCGCATATCCAAGTACTTTCTAACTGTTTTTAGGGTTTCAGCCTCTACCACTCTTTCAGGCAGTGAGTTCCAGATCCCCACCACATTCTGGGTGAAAAATGTACCCTCATATCCCCTCTAAACCTCCTACCTTTTACCCTAAATCTGTGACCCCTGGTTATGGACCCCTCAACCAAGGGGAATAGGGCCTTCCTATCCACTCTCTCTAGACTCCTCATAATTTTATTCACTTCAATTAGGGCTCCCCTCAGCCTCCACTGTTCAAAAGAAAACAACCCAAGCCTATCCAATCTTTCCTTATAACAAAAATTCTCCATTCGAGGCAACATCCTCGTAAATTTCCTCTGTACCATCTCTGGTGCAATCACATCTGCAGTGATTGGAATGGCATGCAGTACTCCAGCTGTGGCCTAACTAGTGTTTTATACAGTTCCAGCATAACCTCCCACCTCTTATATTCTATGCCTCAGCTAATAAAATCAAGTATCCCATATGCCTTCTTGATCACCTTCTGTGGACATGCACTCCAAGATTCATTTGTTCCTCTATACTTCTCAGTATCCAATCATTTATTGCCTTATTAGCCTTCCGCAAATGCATTACCTCACACTTCTTCAGATTGAACTCCATTTTCCACTGTTCCGTCCATCTGACTGGTCCATTGATATCTTACTGCAGTCTACAATTTTTGTATCATCTGCAAACTTCTTAATTATACCCCGTACATTCAAGTCAAAATCATTGATATATACCACAAAAAGCAAGAGACTTAGTACTGTACCCAATGGAACCCCACTGGAAACAACCTCCCAGTCACAAAAATACCCATTGACCTTTGCTTCCTGCCTCTGCGCCATATTTGGATCCAACTTGTCACATTGTCTTGGATCCCATGGGTTTTTACTTTTGCGATGTTTACTTTCATAGCAGAAGGAAGGGGGAATTTAGAATTCATATCTTCCCTAATGGTATGTTATTAATCATGGAACGATCCATTATTGCACCTCTGCCTTCTGCAACTGGCCTAAAGACAGCTGGTCATACTAGGCTACAGTGGATGCTCAAGAACCACAACAGGCATTTTCCCCCTCTTTTGAAGTGGGTTCCCTGAGGAATCCTGTCAGGAACCCACAAAATAATTGAAATCACCCTGTCAAATTGGCTGGGATGAGTGGTGTAACAAACATGCAGGTCCAAATCCAATCCATCCGGCTAACTTAATGCTGGATTTCTGCTAATATCCCAGTTAATATCTGCCTACAGCTATTGTATATCACAAGGAGTTGGGCCATTTTCTGTTAGTAAGACTGTTTTTAACTCTCTACGTAATATAACAAAATGAAAGAAATTACTCACATGATAAAGTGAAATATTCATTTTTGTCACATTGTCCTGAAATGGCCTGGAAGGATCCTGTTGAAACTCGATGCTATTGTGACAGTCACAACTTTGGGAAGAGATAATCCTAAATGGTGAGAGATTGCAGAGCTCTGAGATGCAGAGGGATCTGGGTGTCCAAGTGCATGAATTGCAAGATGTTAGTATGCAGGTACAGCACATAATTAAGAAAGCTAATAGAATGTTATTGTTTATTGCGAGGGGAATTGAATACAAAAGTATGGAGGTTATGTTTCAGCTATGCAGAGCATTGGTGAGACCACATCTGGAGTACTATGTACAGTACTGGAGTCCTTATTTAAGGAAGGATGTAAATGCATTGGAGGCAGCACAGAGGAGGTTTACTAGATTAATACCTGGAATGGGCGGTCTGTTTTATGAGGAAAGATTGGACAGACTAGGCTTGTATCCGCTGGAATTTAGAAGAGTAAGAGGCAACTTGATTGAAACATATAAGATCCTGAGGGGTCTTGACAGGGTGGATGTGGAAAGGATGTTTCCCCGTGTGGGAGAATCTAAAACTAGGGGTCACTGTTTAAAAATAAGTGGTTGCTCATTTAAGACAGCGATGAGAAGAAATTTTTTCTCAGAGGGTTGTGAGTCTTTGGTATTCTCTTCCTCAAAAGGGGGTGGAAGCAGAGTCTTTGAATATTTTTAAGGCAGAGGTAGATAGATTCTTGATAAGCAAGGGGGTGAAAGGTTATCGGGGGTAGGTGGAAATGTGGAGTAATCAGTTCAGCCATGAACTTATTGAATAGCAGAGCAGGCTCGAAGGGCCGAGTGGCCTACTCCTGCTCCGAAGTCGTATGTTTGTGTATATGACAGCACAATTCTGGCACACTTCCCTGGCAACAACTCTCTCCTGATGTATCTTTCCATCCACTCAACGCCCCTGATGCATATCAGCAGCAGTAGTTTTCTAGTGGTAAATGGGACTGAAAATATGAGACAGAGCAGTCCAATGGAGATGAATTGTGGAGGTACTGTAAGCCATTGGAAGAGGAAGTAATGGTTGACATTATCAAAGGTAATGAAATGGAAAAGAATACAGAGCCACTGTTGCAGTTGCAAAGGGTGTCTTGGTGACTTTGCCCAGGGTTGTCTTGGTGCTGTCACTTGGATGGAAGCTGGATGAAAGGCTTTCAAATAGTCTAGAGAGTAGGCAGTTCAGGTACTATGTACTTGTGGTAACTTGGAACTCGGCTGAGATTGTGGAAATCAATTTCACCTTATGTCCCAGAGACTGAAGGTCAATGCCTAACCTTCTGTGATTATTTTATTTGCTGCAGTTTATGACAGAGATGTCATAAATCATACATATCACTTGCCATAGATTTTGGGTGGATGTCTGGGAACTAGTGCCAGGGAGTGAATAGTAGGTGGGGACAGTTAGTTGAGTGAGTGCCAGAAGAGAACTATCTTTCAAAGTACTTACTCACCTATCTCTATCCCTCTCCAATCCTGGGAGATAATAGTTGGCAATAACTGAGGTGTTGGGGCACCTCAACGATTGCTGGAATTTTTAAATTATTTCCTTCATTGTGATCCTCATACACCCGGCAATGAATTTGCCTCTCAATCTGATTTGCATTCAGGAGGGTTATAATTGTCCAGGTTTCCATACACTGGTCCTGATGACCTTTCTAAGTCACAGATATAATTAACTTTTATCATTCATTTCTGGATCATTAAATATATTCATTGCCAATGCAAGATTGCAAAAACTAATTTCCTCCATGTGGAAAAACAATCACAAAAATCAGCTTATGTAAGTAAGAGCATTGATCATGTTATTTTAGTAAACATTTTTCCTGGATCAATTTTGGAAATTTGCTCCATAGTCTTTTCTAAGAAAACAAGCACCTACTACTTTAAGCTTTCTTCATAACTGAGTATTATGAAAACCAGGAATATCTTGGAGAGTATGGAAAAATCCATTATCAACTTGTGTGAGCTCTGGTGAACAGCATCAAAAACATTGCAACATGTCATCCGTGCAACACGTTGTCACCCAATGGATGCTGCAGTTGGTCCATCAATGCTGAAATAACTGGCACCAGACAGGCATCTCTCTGGGATGTTCATGCTTGGCCCATGAAATGTCTGGGCTTCACTGTCTCCACGGTTTTAGAAAGCCTGGGAGAGCAAATGGATGGGGGTTTCAATCAGATTCTTTGACAGTATGCTGACCTCACAGTTGTAATGCAGTGGCACCCTCTAATTGTGACAGTACACCAGCTCTCCTGCCATACCCTCTTTCACAATGCTGAGACGCTAGCTGGGCGAGACTTTCTTGGCAGCCGTGGAAATGCTGCCAGATGCTCACAGCGCTGAGCTTGTCGAGTTTGCCGACCACAACCATCTCAAGAGCCCTTGAGTGAGCCACATCAGCCTTTAACCTCCCAAGCTGCAGACACTGGTTGAGTACCTCATAGGAGCACTAGAATAGTTTATTGAGCACTTATGTCAGGCACTTGAAGCTTTCACCAGGGTTCAAGATAATTCATTGCATGTGAGGCGCTTTGAGACATTTCTGAAATACATTATGAGGTCTTATATAAATGCAAATTTTTCTTTCTACACACAGTATTATTTTTCCTATGATTAGGTGACCAGAAGTACACACATGTCCTGCCAATGCCTTCTATCACAACAAAACAGCATCTTGTGCATCTGGATCATTCCTGGTCTGTATGATTCGATACCACATTGGCTGGACTGTTCATTTCCCAAACAAGTAGAGGAGAGCTCACACTTTTTGCTTAAGTGATTGAAACAGATGGTGATAGCAGCTTAGAGCTGCCTGCTTAACAGCTGCTGCTCTTAGTCCTTCACACTGACATTGTTCTTCAGATGCAGGGCATCTCAGCAAAGTGTAACATATTGGAACATAACAAAGTTTCTGCCTGTAAAATGGCTCAAATGCAGCATTCAGTACATTCTGTAACATTAATAATTTGTCATGCAGTAAATGGCTTCCCCCACACAGCCTGCTTAGATGGTCAAATGTACTATGTGTGAAGGTCTTTCAGAATCCCTACTGTCTGTTAGCCGATTGAAAGATGTAATACTGCTGTACTTCATTAATGGTTATTGTTTCATTGTTTATATTGTTGTAACCCATCCCTTTTATTAAAAAAATTGATTTATTCTCCCCCCCTCCACTGTCATGATGATAACTGAGTGTTATGTGAACTGCATACTTAGGAAAATATGGTACTCACATATTAGATACTATAAGGTATATTCTGTGCTAGTTAGGTGGTCATCTGACCCAGGGTTTAAAAGATCATATAGCACATATTGAAGGACTGTATCTGGAGAGTGAAGATAGCTGAATAAAGTTTGTGAAGCAAGTTAAATCTCAGTCTTGCTATGTTTCATTACTGGAGGATCCGACAGTGGCAACAAGATCTAAAATATTGGATTAGGTTGCTGAACTGTTGCTGTCAAATATGGCTTTTGGCGGATTGGAATCTGCTGGGAATAGAGGTGTAAATCTGTTTGATCCCAACGGTGAAGCCAGAGTAGTGAATGCATGATGGGTCACATGGCTGGAAGAGTTTGAGGCTTACGTGAATAACAGGGACCTATTTCTCAATGGGGTGATATTGATGCAGCGAGTGCAAAGGAGGGCTTTGTTGCTCTACAGTGCTGGAGCATCGGAGAGAGAGACATTCAAATACCTAATGGCACAGGAGAATGGGATGATTATGACAAGGCCTTGCAAGCATTAAACAATCATTATGTGGTGAAGGTGAATGCAACATTTCAAGCAACATGTTTTTCAGCAGATGAAGCAGACACATGGGGAAACTGCTGCGCAATTTGTCACCAGATTGCCCCAAACATCTAAGATGTAATTATGCAAATAATTTGGATATTCAGCTCAGGGATCATGTCGTACAAAGTTGCCAGTCAAATTACTTGAGGCGCAAGTTGCTTGAAGAAGGAGAGGCGTTAACCTTAGTGGAAACATTGAGGGTGGCGGCCTCATTCGAAACTGTGGAAGCTCAATTCCAGTTGATGAAATTTGATGCAGATGCTTCAGCTTCGGGGTGTCCTGGATCAAACTCAACCCAAGTAAACAAGCTTAGATCCTCTAGAGGGCAAGGTAGGAGCAGCCCAAGTAAAGCTGAGAAAAGGTGCTTCAAATGTGGAAATTTGGCACATTTTGGGAAGGATTCTTGCTGCCCTGCTAAAGAAAAAACCTGCAGAAATTTTGGGGCAAGGATCAGATTGCTAGGAAGTGCAGAAATAAAACTGAGAAGGGAGGAAAGACTGGAAAGGAAAACACAGGACAGAGGAATGAACAAGGCAGAAATGTATGCTGAGTAGAGGATGATGGCAAGAATGATGATGAAAGTGATGAGAGGTACATGTTTGCAGTCAATGATGGGAAACATGAAAAAATTCCAGTGCTGATTGGTGGGGTGAAATTGGACATCATCGTAGATTATGGAAGTGACAGCAATGTGATTGATGAAACATTGTGGGAAGAATTGAAGAAGAGAATCGAGTGCATATCACAGAAATGTGTGAAGAAGTTGTACCCGTACACATCCAAGATATTTCTTCAAACTATGGGATGTTTCAAGGCTGTAGTACAAGTTGGTGATGAAAAGGTAGATGCAGAGTTTGTGGTTATTGAAGAGAAGGAGGAACCACTCATGATTTTTTTTTAAATTCATTCATGGGATGTGGATGTCACTGGCTATGCCAGCATTTATTGCCCATCCTTAATTGCCCTTGAGAAGGTCGTGGTGAGCTGCCTTCTTGAACCGCTGCAGTCCATGTGAGGTAGTACACCCACAGTGCTGTTAGGAAGGGAGTTCCAGGAAATTGAACCAGCGATAGTGACGGATCGGCGATATAGTTCCAAGTCAGGATGGTGTGTGACTTGGACGGGAACTAGCAGATGGTGATGTTCCTATGCATCTGCTGCCTTTGTCCTTCGAGGTGGTAGAGGTCGTGGGTTTGGAAGGTGCTGTCTAAGGAGCCTTGGTGCGTTGCTGCAGTGCATCTTGTAGATGGTACACACTGCTGCCACTGTGCGTTGGTGGTGGAGGGAATGAATGTTTGTGGATGGTGTGCCAATCAAGCAGGCTGCTTTGTTCTGGATGGTGTCGAGCTTCTTGAGTGTTGTTGGAGCTGCACCAATCCAGGCAAGTGGAGAGTATTCCATCACACTCCTGACGTGTGCCTTGTAGATGGTGGACAGGCTTTGGGGAGTCAGGAGGTGAGTTACTCGCTGTAGGATTCCTAGCCTCTGACCTGCTCTTGTTACCACGGTATTTATATGGCTACTCTAGTTCAGTTTCTGGTCAATGGTAGCCCCTAGGATGTTGATAGTGGGGGATTCAGCGATGGTAATGCCATTCAATGTCAAGGGGAGATGGTTAGATTCTCTCTTGTTGGAGATGGTCATTGCCTGGCACTTTTGTGGTGCAAATGTTACTCTCCATTTATCAGCCCAAGCCTGGATATTGTCCAGGTCTTGCTGCACTTGTACATAGAGTGCTTCAGTATCTGAGGAGTCACGAATGGTGCTGAACATTGTGCAATCATCAGCGAACATCCCCAATTCTGACCTTATGATTGAAGGAAGGTCATTGATGAAGCAGCTGAAGATGGTTGGGCCTAGGAACCTACCCTGAGGAACTCCTGCAGTAATGTCCTGGAGCTCAGATGATTGACCTCCAACAACCACAGCCAGCTTCCTTTGTGCTAGGTATGACTCCAACCAGCAGAGAGTTTTCCCCCTGATTCCCATTGACTCCAGTTCTGCTAGGGCTCCTTGATGCCATACTTGGTCAAATGCTGCCTTGATGTCAAGGGCAGTCACTCTCACCTCACCTCTTGAGTTTAGCTGTTTTGTCCATGTTTGAACCAAGGCTGCAATAAGGTCAGGAGCTGCGTGGCCCTGGCGTAACCCAAGCTAAGCATCATTGAGCAGGTTATTGCTAAGCAAGTGCTGCTTGATGGCACTGTTGACAACACATTTCCATCACTTTACTGATGATTGAGAGTAGACTGATGGGGCGGTAATTGGCCAGATTGGACTTGGCCTGCTTTTTGTGTACAGGACATACCTGGGCAATTTTCCACATTACAGGGTAGATGCCAGTGTTGTAGCTATACTGGAACAGCTTGGCTAGGGGTGTGGCAAGTTCTGGAGCACAGGTCTTCAATACTATTGCCGGAATATTGTCAGGACCCATAGCCTTTGCAGTATCCAGTGCCTTCAGTTGTTTCTTGATATCACGTGGAGTGAATCGAATTGGCTGATGTCTGGCATCTGTAATGCTGGGGACTTCAGGATGGGGCCGAGATGGATCATCAACTCGGCACTTCTGGCTGAAGATTGTTGCGAATGCTTCAGCCTTATCTTTTAAACTGATGTGCTGGGCTCCCCCATCATTGAGGATGGGGATATTTGTGGAGCCACCTCCTGCAGTTAGTTGTTTAATTATCCACCACCATTCATGACTGGATATGGCAGGACTGCAGAGCTTAGATCTGATCCGTTGGTTATGGGATCGCTTAGCTCTGTCTATTGCATGCTGTTTATGCAGTTTGGCATGCAAGTAGTCCTGGGTTGTAGCTTCACCAGGTTGACGCTTCATTTTGAGGTATGCCTGGTGCTGCTCCTGGCATGCCCTCCTGCACTCTTCATTGAACCAGGGTTGGTCTCCTGGCTTGATGGTAATGGTAGAGTGGGGGATATGCCGGGCCATGAGGTTACAGATTGTGGTTGAGTACAATTCTGCTGCTGCTGATGGCCCACAGCGCCTCATGGAGGCCCAGTTTTGCATTGCTTGATCTGTTCGAAATCTATCCCATTTAGCATGGTGATAGCGCCACACAACACGATGGACGGTATCCTCAATGTGAAGGCGGGACTTCGTCCCCACAAGGACTGTGCGGTGGTCACTCCTACCAATACAGTCATGGACAGAAGCCTCTCTGGTGGAATGGTCAGGCCTTTTCCCAGTAAAACGCATCTAGTGGCCCCTGTGTTTCTGCCAATTACTAAGGGCTTGCTTGCTCCACTTGAGGGGTATGGAGTTACTTTCCCTTCAGACACGAAATCCTGATAACCTTCAGGAATCCTATTAACTGTTCCTGCACTGGCCGTAATAAGCTTCCTAGGTCTCACTCTTACTGCAGTTAAAGCCACAGCTTGTTCTGTGCTTTCCACCAGGGTCCTGTCTTCACTGAGCGAGTGTGCCCTGATTAACCCCACCGGGTTTTCCCTTTAGTTTCCAGCAGCCAGCTTTTAAATGCCCTGCCTTATTACAATGGAAGTGCACAGGTCTCCAGGTCTCACTCTTGGTCACAGCACCTTCATTTTTGGCTAGAGGAGGGCCCCCTGTGACTCCTGCTTTCCTTTCTCTCCCAGGTTTGCCTGGGCGGAGATCACCTTCCCACCCTTTGTCCTTTTTGGAATTGTGGGGGTGATTAGGAAAGGTTCTCCCCGGGAAGCTGACTTATAAATTAAAGCAAATTCATCGGCCAGAACGTCCGCTTGTCAGGCTCCCTGAACCCGCTGCTCCTCTACATGGGTCTTTATTTAGAATGGGAGAGAGTTTTTAAATTCCTCTAACAGTATTACTTCTCTCAGAATCTCATAGCTGAGTTGTATTTTAAGAGCCCTCAGCCAGTGGTCAAAAGCTAGCTGCTTACTGCTTTCAAACTTCAGATAAGTTTGATTAGCTTGCTTCTTGAGGATTCTAAACTTTTGGCGATAGGCTTCGGGTACTAATTCATATGCCCAGATGATAGCATTTTGGTCAGTTCATAATTTGATGAACTTTCATCTGGTAACAGGGAATAAATCTTATGGGCTTTTCCAGTTAGTTTGCTTTGTAGTAAAAGAGGCCAAGTCTCAGCTGGCCATTTTAGCTGCCTTACCAGTATCACAAAGGACACAACAATTCTTCTACATCCTCCTCATTAAATTTTGGAATTAGTTGAGCTAGTTTTAACAATTTTGTACCCAGGCCTGAATTATGCTCCTCCATATTGGCCATGCTTTCACCGGGGTTACACTGTCACCCCCTAGTTAACTCAAGCCGCTTCAACTCTTTCTCTTTGCATTCCTTTGGGAATATTCTTTCTCTCTTCCTCTCCTGTCTTTCTCTCTGTTTTTCCTCAAATTCAAATTTCCCCTGTTCCAATTGTATCTTTGCTAACAATACCCTGTCAGAGTCTTCTTCTAACCCTGTTACTGCTTCTTCAGATTCAAGGGAAAAATGGTTGGTCACTAGCCTTAGGAGTTCAGACTTCCTAGCCTTGCCACGTACACTGATCAGCCATTTTCCTCAACTCCTCCATAGACAGTGCTTTTAACTTATCCCAAGTTACTTCACCCTGGTTTGGAAAGCTACTCGCTTTAGTTGCAGACATGTTAGTATTCAAGCACACACAACCACAAGAAAACCTGTATTGAAATCTTGCTGTTTTTTGATTGGGAACAATTTGGCTTCCCACTTCCAATTTCTCTCGTTTGTCTGTGGGTCAATCCCGGACCAGCCCCCAAATTTCTGTTATGACCTGGTGAGAAAGAGGTCCAGAGTTCCCTTTCAGCTTTCATCTGGTCTTACTGCAACAGGGTTTAATTTTAAACACACTGTTCTTTTAGGTCCCCCATGGTGAATGCTTGTTCACTGCTTTCCAATTATAAGGCAAAAAAAAAGCACAAACACGCTTTCTTAGTTTTAAAGAAGAAAAGTTGAAATTTATTGAACTCAAAGTGAAGCTCTAATTCAGTTAACGCCTACGGATACATGATGCACCCATGCTAGCATGCGTATGCGATACACACATGCAAATAGAGACAGAAAAGAGCAGAAGTAAAATAAAGTGGAAAAGTTTGAGGCAATATAGAACACAGAGCATAGAACAGTACAGCACAGTACAGGCCCTTTGGCCCACGATGTTGTGCCGAACCTTTAACCTACTCTAAGATCAAATTAACTACCTACCCTTCATTCTACTATCATCCATGTACCTATCCAAGAGTCGCTTAAATGCCCCTAACGTATCTGCTTCTACTACCACCGCTGGCAGCGCATTTCACGCACCCACCACTCTCTGTGTAAAGAACCTACCTCTGACATCTCCCCAAAACCTTCCTCCAATCACCTTAAAATTGTGCCCCCTAGTGATAGCCCTTTCCACCCTGGGAAAAAGTCTCTGACTATCCACTCTATCTATGCCTCTCATCATCTTGAACCCCTCTATCAAATCACCTCTCATCCTTCTTCGCTCCAATGAGAAAAGCCCTAGCTCCCTCAATCTTTCTTCGTAGGACATGCCCTCCAGTCCAGGCAGCATCCTGGTAAATCTCCTCTGCATCCTCCCTAAAGCTTCCACATCCTTCCTATAATGAGGCGACCAGAACTGAACACAATATTCCAAGTGTGGTCAAACCAGGGCCTTATCGAGCTGCAGCATAACCTCGCGGCTCTTAAACTCAATCCCCCTGTTAATGAAAGCCAACACACCATACGCCTTCTTAACAACCCTATCAACTTGGGTGGCAACTTTGAGCGATCTATGGACATGGACCCCAAGATCCCTCTGTTCCTCCACACTACCAAGAATCCTGTCTTTAAGCCTGTATTCCGCATTCAAATTCGACCTTCCAAAATGAATCACTTCACACTTTTCCAGGTTGAACTCCATCTGCCACTTCTCAACCCAGCTCTGCATCCTGTCAATGTCCCGTTGCAACCTACAACAGCCTTCCACACTATCCACAACTCCAGCAATCTTTGTGTCATCGGCAAACTTGCTAACCCAGCCTTCCACTTCCTCATCCAAGTCATTTATAAAAATCACAAAGAGCAGAGGTCCCAGAACAGATCCCTGTGGAACACCACTGGTCACCGAGCTCCATGCTGAATACTTTCCATCTACTACCACCCTCTGACTTCTATGGGCTAGCCAATTTTGTATCCAGACAGCCAACTTTCCCTGAATCCCATGCCTCCTTACTTTCTGAATGAGCCTACCATGGGGAACCTTATCAAACGCCTTGCTAAAATCCATATACACCACATCCACTGCTCTTCCTTCATCAATGTGTTTTGTCACATCTTCAAAGAATTCAATAAGGCTTGTGAGGCATGACCTGCCCCTCACAAAGCCATGCTGACTGTCTCTAATCAAACCATGCTTTTCCAAATAATCATGAATCCTGTCTCTCAGAATCCTCTCCAATAATTTGCCCACTACCGACGTAAGACTGACTGGTCTATAATTCCCAGGGTTATCCCTATTCCCTTTCTTGAACAAGGGAACAACATTTGCCACCCTCCAATCATCCGGTACTACTCCAGTGGACAGTGAAGATGCAAAGATCATCGCCAAAGGCGCAGCAATCTCTTCCCTCACTTCCCGTAATATCCTTGGGTATATCCCGTCTGGTTCCGGGGACTTATCTGTCCTCATATCATTTAAAATTTCCAGCACATTCTCCCTCTTAACCTCAACCTGTTTGAGCATATCAGCCTGTTCCACGCTGTCCTCACAAACGACCAGGTCCCTCTCATGAGTGAATACTGAAGCAAAGTATTCATTTAGGACCTCCCCTACCTCCTCCGACTCCAGGCACAAGTTCCCTCCACTATCCCTGATCGGCCCTACCCTCACTCTGGCCATCCTCTTGTTCCTCACATAAGTGTAGAACGCCTTGGGATTTTCCTTAATCCTACCCAAGACTTTTTCATGTCCCCTTCTAGCTCTCCCAAGTCCATTCTTCAGTTCCTTCCTGGCTACCTTGTAACCCTCTAGAGCCCTGTCTGATCCTTGCTTCCTCAACCTTAAGTAAGCTTCCTTCTTCCTCTTGACTAGCTGTTCCACATCTCTTGTCATCCAAGGTTCCTTCATCCTACCATCCCTTCCCTGCTTCATCGGGACAAACCTATCCAGCAGTCGCAGCAAGTGCTCCCTAAACAACCTCCACATTTCTGTCGTGCATTTCCCTGAGAACATCTGTTCCCAAATTATGCTCCCCAGTTCCTGCCTAATAGCATTGCAATTCCCCCTCCCCCAATTAAATATTTTCCCATCCCGTCTGCTCCTGTCCCTCTCCATGATTATGGTAAAGGTCAGGGAGTTGTGATCACTATCATCGAAATGCTCTCTCACTGAGAGATCTGCCACCTGGCCTGGTTCGTTGCCAAGCACCAAGTTCAACATAGTCTCCCCTCTAGTCGGCCTATCTACATATTGAGTCAGGAAACCTTCCTGGACACACCTGACAAAAACTGCTCCATCCAAACTATTTGCACTAAGGAGGTTCCAATCAATATTAGGGAAGTTGAAGTCACCCATGACAACAACCCTGTTACTTCTGCACCTTTCCAAAATCTGCCTCCCAATCTGTTCCTCCATGTCTCTGTTGCTATTGGGGGGTCTATAGAAAACTCCCAACAAAGTGACTGCTCCTTTTCTGTTTCTGACTTCCACCCATACTGACTCAGTAGACAAACCCTCCTCGACGACCTCCCTTTCTGCAGCTGTGATACTATCCCTGATTATCAATGCCACTCCCCCACCTCTTTTACCTCCCTCCCTATTCCTTTTGAAACATCTAAACCCCGGAACATCCAACATCCATTCCTGCCCCTGTGATATCCACGTCTCCGTAATGGCCACAACATCGTAGCTCCAAGTACTGATCCATGCTCTAAGTTCATCACCCTTATTCCTGACACTTCTTGCGTTAAAATAGACACACTTCAACCCATCGTACTGGCTGCAACTTTGCCCTGTCAACTGTCTAACCTTCCTCACAGACTCTCTGCACTCGGTATCTGCCTGTTCAACAGCTACCCCATCCACTGATCCGTGGCTCCGGTTCCCATCCCCCTGCCAAACTAGTTTAAACCCTCCGGAAGAGCTCTAGCAAACCTCCCGCCCAGGATATTGGTGCCCCTCCAGTTCAGATGCAACCTGTCCTTCTTGTACAGGTCCCACCTTCCCCAGAAGGTAGCCCAATGATCCACATATCTGAATCCCTCCCTCCTACACCAGTTCTATAGCCACGTGTTCAGCTGCACTCGCTCCCTGTTTCTAGCCTCACTTGCACGTGGCACCGGTAACAATCCTGAGATTACTACTCTGCTCGTCCTGCCTTTCAGCTTCCAACCTAACTCCCTATATTCGCTTTTCAGGTCCTCATCCCTTTTCCTAGCTATGTCATTGGTACCGATATGTACCACGACCTCTGGTTGCTCCCCCTCCCCCTTAAGAATCCTGTAGACTCGATCTGAGACATCCCTGACCCTGACCCTGGACCCGGGAGGCAACATACCATCCGGTATGAAGCGTTTTTGTTACGCTCTTTGAGCTCACTCCTTGAATGTAGGTAGATCTTGCTTTTCGTTGGGACCCAGAATTCTTCTTAAAGCTTGTTTGCTGTAGGAGACTTTTCTCTCTTGGGGTTCATGTGTCTTCAGTGGATTCAGAGGCTTGTGAGAAAGAGATGGGGGCAGGCAGACAGGAGAGGCTGTGGTGAGCCAGCCAGGAGAGATCTTCTCAGTCCAGGAGCATTCTGCTTTTTGCCCAAACTGTTTGTACAATTTCAAAAAACTCAGGTTGCCCAGCAGGTTAGTCATGTGACTAGCTGGTTTGCCCATGTCCGTTTGTGTATTTGGCCATCTTAGCAGTCAACCTGGAATGTGAGCTCGCCCACCTCTAATTTCTGGTGATCAAACGTCCTTTGAGGGTTGAATGTGTCAGGGAGTAGCTGCTTTGTCCTTCCAAACACTGTTAATTTGCAAATATCTTTCCAGCCATGGCTGATCTGTTTAACAAGCCCTTTCTTCACTCCAGTAACAGTTTAAAATCGATGTTCATTACAAAATTCATGTGCCTCATTCTTGGCAGGTGGGGGCCTAGCATGACAGAATGAACCAGTTAAGTTGGGGGTGGGCAGGGGTCTCTAATTCATGATCTTGCACTATGGCTACTCATTTCCCCTAACAGTAATTACTTACCTGTATAACCTTTAAAACTCCTTTCTCTCCTTTAACAGGCTGGCACACCCATATCTCTCCCATGCCCCTTGGAACATACTCTTCAACTGCTCGTCTTCTCCTCATGTGCTCAATCCTCTTGCAGAATAAAATTGTGCAAAACGCCAGTTAAAGCTAGGGTGTCAAGGGAGCATTCCCACCTTTAAACCCCTCAAGCCCCATGATGGGAAGGTCATAGAGTTCAAGGGTAGTCTTTGCTCTTGCTGTGAGAAATGGAGAGGGCAGCTGTATATTACCAGCACCACATTAGTGGCTGAACACCTACACAGTTGCTCTTTGTGAAGCACCACACAGAGATAACCTTCCACCCCATTCTCTGTCTCCTTAGTGCCAAGGGGATAAGTCTCACCCATTTCTAGCTTCTACCCTCTTTTCTTGTGGACCTATAACAGCAATGGGGCTACAGGATGAGATAGATGCTGATGAGAAGGAAGAACAGAGATGCAATTATCTCCTTGCCAAATATGATGATGATGAGGATGCTGATGATAAAAAGGGAGATGACAGCAATCTGCAGTTCAGCCATAGGTTTCTCCAGAGACTTTGGTGACAATTATTAACTTCATTGTCTAGGTGCTAACTTGGCAGAGCAGGTAGATTTATTTCAGTGGGCAGACTATCAGGCAGGTTTGACACCGGGCAGGCCATCCGCTCTGTGAGGTTACTATTTAGGTGGCGAAGTTCCACGCTTCTCTATCCCTCTGTGTTGCTTCCTCACTTCCATTACCATCTCTGATTCTTTCACCTGGCTAACAGTTCTGAGGACATGGCATTTTCTCAGTGGAGGCTAAGAAGTAGGCTGGCTATAGTGTCGGAGTCATGGGACCCAGAACTCATGAGTACTCATCCAAAAAGAAGGATGTACAAGGAACATCACATCTATATGCAGGCTTTGAGGTAAGTTTCCAAAGATGTGTAGGAATGACATGTGTGACTCTTAAGTCTATAGTTCGCATTTGCAGCAATATCATGGAAGTCTTGTCTTCATTGTTGAAACAAATGGAACCCGTGGCAACATTGGGTTTTGAAGCAGATCCCAGCTAAGAAGAGACAGGGACCAGTCAGTGCCTTCATTTCCATTGAAGCAGACTGCAGCCTGCACAGTGGTGTTCACACCATGGTAGCTGCGATGCATGCTGCTGTCTCAGGGTTATCTGGGTTTGATAGCTGTAATTAAGTCAGCCATTGCAATGATCAATGGGGCCATGCTGCTTCATCAATGACCTTCCCTCTATCATAAACTCAGAAGTAGGGATGTTCACTGATAATTGCACAATGTTCAGCAGCATTCGCGACTCCTCAGATACTGAAGCAGTCCGTGTAGAAATGCAACAAGACCTGGACAATATGCAGGCTTGGGCTGTTAAAGGGCAAGTTACATTTGTGCCACACAAGTGCCAGGCAATGACCATATCCAACAAGAGAGAATCTAGCCATCTCCCCTTGACATTCAATGGCATTACAATTGCTGAATCTCCCACTATCAACATCCTGACCAGAAACTGAACTGGAGTAGCCATATAAATACCATAGCTACAAGAGCAGGTCAGAGGCTAGGCATCCTGCGATGAGTAACTCATCTCCTGACTGCCCAAAGCCTGCCCAGCATCTACAAGGCAAAAGTCAGAAGTGTGATAGAATACTCTCTCCTTGCCTGGATAGGTGCAGCCCCAAAAACACTCAAGAAGCTCGACACCATCCAGGACAATGTAGCCTGCTTGATTGGCACTCCATCCACAAACATTCACTCCCTCCACCACCGATGCACAATGACAGCAGTGTGTACTATCTATAAGATGCACGGCAGCAACAGACCAAGGTTCCTTCGACATCACCTTCCAAACCTGCGACCTCTACCACCTAGAAGGACAAGATCAGCAGATGCATGGGAACACCACCACCTGCAAGTTCCCCTCCAAGCCACACACCATCCTGACTTGGAACTATATCGCCGTTCCTTCACTGTCGCTGGATCAAAATCCTGGAACTCCCTTCCTAATAGCACTGTAGATGTACCTACCCCACATGGACTGCAGCGGTTCAAGAAGGCAGCTCACCACCATCTTCTCAAGGGCAATATGGTTGAACAATAAATGCTGGCCTAGCCAGTGATGCCCACATCCTTTGAAAGAATTTTTAAAAACTAGAATGGTGATGGGTGCAATCTACCTATGTGATACTGACGTCTCTCAGAATACAACAAATGGCAGGTGTCCGGCCTTGTCACTCAGAGCACCAAGCCAGTGGACTATGGAAGTAACACCAGGCTTTCCAGCTGAAAGTTCCTGTGTTGCAGGCAAGAGCCAAGAGCTGCCAAGAGCAGTCACCTCAATCCCATGAGTCTTTTCTAGAGCATGAAGGCCCAACTATCACACATGATTCTGGCCTTCAGCTTGCATTTAAGAGAGGTAATTGACAATTCTGAATCCAAAGTGACAATGAGGTGGCCCAAAGCCTATAGAGGGGCTCTTCCATTAAATCCTCTGAACTTTCCTGGAATGAAAAAATCAATTTTGAAATTCAGACACCAGCACTATCTATCAAATTGATAATACCAAGGTTTCCTTTGCATCTGTCATTTCACATTTCCTGAACTGTCTGGCATCCTGAGAGGTCAGATGAGTTGCAGTGAAATGCTGTCCATCATTTAATGATATTTCTGAGGTAGTTGGGTTGTATTTGCAGCTAATTCTGTTCTCCTTGCACTCTACCTTTTCTTATGGCATCTGTCTCTTAAGACTATATTACGACCGACCGCTCCAGTCAAAGCCCCCAATCAAAATATATGATTCTGATTGTGGTGGGAGAAATGCACTGATAATTCAATCCCATCGCTCTACAGATCGCCTAACATATCATTTAAAACTTTCCAAATTAAAGAAAGACCAGCCAAATTGTACCATCTATTAACTCCCTAATGAGGCTAACCAAACCAGGTGTCTTTAAATCAACATATTAACTCTTTAATTAGAAGAACTAAATTCTTAAATGCTATGAAGATATAAACAACATTTAAAATAGAAAAATTTAGAGTCCTTGCAAATTTACAGTCCAATGTTGCTTGAAGTCCTCACAGAATGTTGCTTGAAGTCCTTATATCTGTCCAATGCGGAAAAAGGGTTCTTCCACAGTAGAACAGTCTGTAGTCTAACTCCAGCTTTCCTTCTCCAGCGAATTTCAATAATTAATGACTTGCAATCACATTCAATAGAATCAATCTGACTTTAGAGTTTTTGAGGGATAAAGGATTGTCACAGTCTAACTTCCTTTTCTTCAGTTTAAATTACCAGAGATCTCTGTTTTGGCCTGACTTTTAGAATTTTGAGACATAGCAATTAAACAGACTAAAATCCTCTTCCTTCAGTTTAAATGGTTGAGAGCTCTTTTTCCAGGTGCTGTCACCACAGCTGTCTGTGTGTCCTCAGTGTCTGAGTTCTGTTAGAACAAACTGTCTTCAACTAAAAAGCCAGTCAAAATTGAATTGTAACAAATGTATCGTTTAATACTTACTCCCAGTGGCTGTATCTATGGTAACGAAAATGCACCCTTTGAATTGCAGTCTCCCAATGGCTGTTTCTAAGGCAACGGAAATGCACCTTTCCATAACTCATGAGGCTTGCTGGTTCTTAAAGCAATACTGATCCTTTGCAAGCCTTAAAGGAAAACGCATATTCCTGGAAAAAAAAACTACAGGACCATGACAACTGTTTGATGCTTTTGTAAAGGCTGCTGGTTAACAGCATAAGCAATCCCATGTCATGCATGTATATAAACGAGAAATTTACATGCTTTATTTAAAAAATATCTCTTCATTCTCTCCTTCTACATTGTGGGGTATGGTTCCACGTACCTCTTGTACCTTATTCCAGTAGCCAACCTCCGTTTGTGAGCCTTGATGGTGTTGGCAGGTTGAACTGTAAGGGCATTACAGCTATGTCCATACCTGTTCTTACCCAAATGTCAAATATTACATAGAATTACATAGAATTTTCAACACAGAAACAGGTCATTTGGCCCAAACTGGTCTGTGCACTGGTGTTTATGCTCCACACAAGCCTCCTCCCACCCAATGCCATCTCGCCCTATCAGCATATCCTTCCATTCCTTTCTCCCCAGTGTACTTATCTGGCTTCCCCTTAAAACATCTATGCTATTTTCCTCAACTACTCCAATTTCCACATTCTAACTACTCTGTATAAAGAAGTTTCTTCTGAATTCTTTCTTGAATTTATTAGTGACTATCTTATATTTTACAAACTTTCCAGCAAGAATCAATGGATAGTGATCAGCAGGATGAACCTTTGCTGATTTTTTCCCACCCTAAGCCAAGTTTGTTGAGGGAAAATGAAGGAAACCCACTAATGCTCAACACCAAGGTCAGCTAACATGTTCTGGTGAAAGGTCACAAACATGAAACGTTAACTCTGTTTCTTTCTCCATATATGCTGCCAGACCTGCTGAGTGTTTCCAGCATTTTCTGTTTTTATTTCAGCTACTATGTAGATGAATTTATCTTAGATCCAGCAACCTGTTTCCCTGTTGGAGGTTTCTCACTTCACAGTATAAGTGAGTCAAGCACATTCCCTGTCTATCCTAATAGGAAAAGAATGGAAAGGATTAATATAAAAGACTGTGTTTGTGTGTGGTAGGAGGAGGGGGAATAACTCCAAGGATCTGAATAATAATCCTCCAATTAAGAGGACAATTCAGAAGAACAGAATGGGAAAATAGTGAGAAGTGTAGAGGAAGTGAGGGTCCTCGGAGTGAATGTCCACAGATCCCTGAAGGGATCAGAACAGGTCAATAAGGTGGTTAAGAAGGCATATGGAATCCTTTCCTTTATTAGCCGAGGTATAGAATATAAGAGCAGGGAGATTATTGGTTAGGCCACAACTTGAGAACTGTGTGCAGTTCTGGTCACCTCATTATAGAAAGGATTAATTGCACTAGAGAGGGTACAGAGGAGATTTATGAGGATGTTGCCGGGACTGGAAAAATGCACCTATGAGGAAAGATTGGATAGGCTGGGATTGTTCTCCTTGGAACAGAGAAGGCTGAGGGGAGATCTGATTGAAATGTACAACATTTTGAGGGGCCTAGATAGAGTGGATGTGAAGGGCTTATTTACCTTAGCAGAGAGGTCAGTGACTAGGGGGATTAGATTAAAGTGATTGGTAGGAAGATTAGAGGGGAGATGAGGAAAAAAAAAATTACCCAGAGGGTGCTGGGGGTTTGCAACTCACTGCCTGAAAGGGTAGTTGAGGCAGAAACCTCAACCCATTCAAAAGGAATCTGGATATGCACCTCAAATGCCATAATTTGCAGGACTACAGACCAAACGCTGGAAGGTGGGATTAAACTGGGTGGATTGTTTTGCAGCTGGCACAGACATGATGGGCTAAGTGACCTCTTTATGTGCCGGAAACTTTCTATGATTGTATAATTCTAACAATGGGCATAGCAATGTGATAAAATAGGGGAACAGATTGAAGGCTAGAGGTGAAATAGGTATTGCAATTCGATGACCAGCTTTCTTTGTGTCCTGTCCAGGTGCCTGAGAGGAGCTTTAGAAAAGTATGTCCAAATATGGGAGCATTATCAGTCTTGGACAAAGTTGTGTTTGATGGAGTTAATTACATATGAATCCACTGGGTGGCAGTAGCGGATAGCACATTTTTAGGAATCTGTATCCGTCCTCGTCTTAGTCTGAATGATCAGAGTTCAAGCACAGCTTGTTTATTAGAATGTCTCCAATCATCCACTTTCCCTAATTATAGTATAGTCCATCAATTTATTTATGCTGGGAAGTGATCAATGCAAAAGAACTGAAGTGGAGTCTTAAAAAGGAAGGTCCATCACAAGTATCTGAGTCACTTTGCAGCACTTAAATGCAGTTCATGCAAACTCAATTTCAGCTCCCAGCTAAGCCACTGTGCATCTGAGTGGCCTCAGTTCCCTAGAGGAAATGACTGTCTTCCCTTCTGATGCCTTCTCCCTCCATTTTGCCAGCCCTCCCTCCTCCCAGCCTGTTACCAATGGGCTGGGAAGATTCAGCCCTGTGTGGCTGTCTTCACAGCAGATGGCACAAATTACATTCCAGAAATAGAGGGTAACCAAAGGGCTAATAAGATTAAGGAACTTCAAATAATTAACATCAGCAGAGAAAATGGAGAAACTTAAGGGACTAAAAGCCA